>NW_005871060.1:14953601-15015717 GCF_000147115.1 Myotis lucifugus
GAAAGCACAGGGCTTTAGTGTAGAAAGAAGTGATCTGACGTAGACTTAAAAGGATACCTATGACTTAACTTCTGTGGAGAATCAATTTGAGAGGGAAGGGCAAGGATAACCTCTGGGGTTTTAGTTAGAAGGACATTTCAATAACCTAAGAAATGATGATGGTCAGGACCAGGTGGTAACATTAGAGGTAGTAAGAAATGACTATTTTAAGAACATACTATATTTTGAAGCTATATCCTATAATTTTTATGGTTTGGATGCAAGGCATGAGAGAAAGAAAGGGTCAAAGATGATTATAAAGATTTTGTTCAGAACAAATGAAATGATGAAGTTGACATTTGCTGAGATGAAGAAAAATGTGGGAAAAGCAGATGTGGGATAAATACAAAGTTTCATCTTTTAATTTTGAGAATTCCACTGGACATCTAAGTGGAGATGTGGAAGACACAGATGAATGTACAATTCAGAGAGAGGTTTGGACTGCAGAAATATATTTGGGAGTTGTCCTTTTTAAATTTGTTACAGACATGAAATGGTATGAGTTGCTCCAGGAAGTCACTGTGCTAAGAAGAACAATAGATTTCTGAGAACTGAGCTCTGGGTTATAGCTATGGAGGGAGACTGGGAAGGAAAAACCAGTTTGCATTCCCACCAGCAGCGTACTAGGGTTCCCTTTTCTCCACATACTTGCCAGCATGCTTCCCTCTGTCTTTCCTTTTCCCGTTCTCTCTAAAAATCAATGGAAAAATATCCTTGAGTGAGGATTAACAATAACAAAAAAAGAAAAAGAAGAAAGAAAGGAAGGAAGGAAGGAAGAAAGAAAGAAAGAAAGAAAGAAAGAAAGAAAGAAAGAAAGAAAGAAAGAAAGAAAGAAAGAAAGAAAGAAGAAATTGAATATGTCAAAAAAGGTATGGTCAATTCTGTCAAATTCTGCTAATATGGAGTAAAGTTAACGTTGGGTTTAGCAATGTAGTGGCCATCAGTGTTCTTTGGTGGAGAGCAGGGGATGATGGAGGCGGTTTAACAGAGAATGAGAGAAAAAAGTATGAAACCAATTACTCTCTTGAGTAAACTGCTCTTTAAAGGAGTTTTATTATAAGGGAACTTGGCTAACAACTAGATGGTATATACATTTAAGGGAACATTTGTAAAGGGAAATATTTTAGTATATGTGACTGCTGATGAGAATGAGTTGTGAAGAAAGTATTTAAAGTGCTGAAGAAGAAAGGACAATGGCAGAAATAGTGTATCTTAATGCATGATATTGATATCTTAATGCATGATATTGAAAGATTAGAGGAATTATCATGGAGAATGCATCCTGATAAAAGGAGAAATACCACTAGGCATGAAAAGTGGTGGTAAGAGTGAGTGAAAATTCTTTGGATTGCTTCTATTTTCTTTGTGTAAAAGGAACCAGGGCCATCAGCCAAGAGAGAGGATAGGAGAAAAAATATAGCAGGCTTGAAGAGTGATTATAGAATAAATGTGAACTAGGTAACGGCCAGGTTGGGGACTGGGCCAGATCAGGAGAGAGGTCACTGTAGTTGCTCATGGAGCTCTGGTCCTGCAAGCAATGTAGATAGAGCAGAAACCCAAAGGTGTTATACTTACCATGAGTAGTCAGACTAGCATTACGCTTCAGATTCAGGAGATGTTACAGGATGAACTAGCGTGGGCTATACAAACATGAAAACATATAGCAACCAGATCTCTTCTTTAATAGCAGAAAATAGCACCTATTCTAATTTTGAAAGACCTCTGAAGAGAGTGACACCCTTTGGCTCTGGGAGTGTCGTTGATTCGCTAACCCCCCCAATGCACGGAAGTCAGTCAAATTTAGTGTCTTTTTCTTTATGGGAAACAAGCATGGGGATATGGAACCAGTCTGAGGAGTATAGGGGAAAATATGTAAATAGCGAAAATAAATTTAAAGCCATGATTTTCCTGTGCTATTTTAATGGAGCAACAAATTCTGTTAACCAAATGAATTCTGGGTAAAAATTAAGATCTTAGAAGTTCCATGAACCTTCTTCCTTTAATAGGTTCTATAGTTAATCTCTCTAGACCCAATTTAGTCATTTCTCTAGGACCCATGTTAATAATTTGCTAGAGGGGGGTTGCAAAATTAAGAAAAACACATAGAAGGACATGTGGTTAACATCATCACTTCATTGTTGGTTATTGGTTGGTTGATTATTTTCTTAGGAAGTAGATGTGGATTAAATATATGCTTAATTTTATCTACAAAAATTTTGTTAAGACTTATTTAACATCACTGTGGCTTTTTATTTAATGTGTAGCAACTGCGAACATTGGGAGAGCATGGTGTTACAACCACTTCTTCAAGTTGAATTTTATGAACAAGAAGATGTTTTTAAAATGCTAGAGTTTCTACTATATTGTGTTTTAAATTTGTCCTATTAAGTGACCTTTTTGTTTCATTTATAATCACGCTAAAATGAGACTTTTTCTCTTGTAACATTTTTAAGTACTAAAAAAGCCTTTATACTCAGTCGGCTCTAAAAGTTAATCCTTAACATTCAATAGATATATTGCAAGTACAAAATGCATTTTATAGCTTACAATTTTTTTTATTACCTAATAAGGATGTTGTTCAAGGATGAATTTTGCTATTTTATACTTCCATATTCAATATATTGATATTTGGTTTAGAGAGGAGTGGCTATTATAATAATGGTTATTATTATGTAAAACTTAATTAGGAAGAGCCATCAGTTCACATTGATTTTGGTGTACATCAATGTTAACCAAAGCTTTCCATTAAATTTTAACTTTAAAGAATTACAATGATAAGTATAAGTCTATTTGCTGCTGCCTACCACAGAAGCACGTCATATAAGGAGAATTCTGAGACTGGTGTGCTTTTGTATGTGACTTAACCCACTGGACTCTCAATCTCTTCCTCTGTACATTAAGGAGATAAATGAGATGGTTTTGGGATCAAAGCTTTCCCAGCTCTAAGATCCCATGAATCCATTTGAAGTTATATGAGTCCTTGCACATTTAAAAGAGAAGTGTCTAATATTTATCTGCTTGGTAAGCACATCCGAACTTGCTATCTAGTTAAATGTTTCTTAGAGTCATTACTTACCCGCCTCTTTTCATTGCCACTGCATTGGCTTCCAAGCTGCTTTTTCTGTGATTTCTATCCTGCACTCTAATGATAGGTTGTTCATTATTTAATTCATTCAACAAGTATTTACTAAATGTCTAGTAGTTTTCAGGTATTATTTTGCCCAGCAAATACATAAGTTAACAAAACAGATGAAACCACTTTATTTCATAGAACTTAAATTCTAGTGAAGAAAGACAATAATAAACCAGTGAAAATATATATGTGAAGAATAGTTAAAAGTGGAGTGAGGAAAATAAGGAGGGTTGAAATTTAGGGAAAAGTAGAGTGGGGTGGGATGGAGGTTTAATTTTTAGTGGGATGGTCAGGAAAGTCCACTGATAAAATGACTTTTTAACTGAGATTGCTCACACATTTATTGTGAGTACTCATTTATTGTATGTCAGATAATGTGTGGCCATAAGGCATTTGCAAGAGGAGAAAAATATATAAACATAATGTCAAAATTCAAGATTAGAGTCAAGTAGAGATGAACAAACAAAGCATACAGTTAAAAAAAGAAGTGTCTATGATATAGTGCCAAAACTATG
The DNA here is from genome assembly GCF_000147115.1 of Myotis lucifugus. Lineage (NCBI taxonomy): Eukaryota > Metazoa > Chordata > Mammalia > Chiroptera > Vespertilionidae > Myotis > Myotis lucifugus. The sequence goes on from NW_005871060.1 coordinate 14,957,289, forward strand.
AATTCAATTTCATTCTCTTCCATTTTCCAGTTTCCAGTTGTATAATCTGGGAAAATTACATAGCATTGCTAAACATCAGTGTGTTCATCTATAAAATTGAGATAATAGCAGTGTGTTCATCTATCAAATTGAGAATATAATTATGATTATAACCTGTACCCTAAAATAAGTACAAAAGTAGGTTAAATGTGCTCATACATTTTTTGTTTGTTTATTATAGACTTAATGCTGTAGCCAGCATATAATGAGTTGGCACTTAATATGTGTTTAATGATTAAATAAAAGAACAATAAATTATTCTACAAGAAGTGATTTTTGTTTTATAGTTTTACCCATTGTACATAAACAGTTACAGAATTTTAAAATAATAAATATTGGTTAAGCTTTTAAATTTATGCTTATCTTTTGAATTATCTGAGCTATAACATAATCTGAGTATAATAGCAACTATGAATTGAAAACAAAAACAGTCTTAAGAACAACACTGATTAAAATGGTCAGTCTTTGCTCTGTAAATATAATTTTCTATAAACAAAAATAAATGTTAACGTTAAATCCACAGTTATTTTTTTAAACCTCACAGCTTCCTAGAGAGTACCAAAGAGTGTTATTTTACAAAATGAATGAGACTATTTCCTTGTGCTATCTAGTACATAGGTAACTGTATTTATATATTGGATTGGAGTTTGTGTTTAGAAACATTTTTAAACAGAGTAAAATAAGCTATGTCTCTTTTGATGCTAAAATTGGGTTAATCAAAGAATTTAATCAATTTCATACTGTAAAAGAGGTAATAATACAATATAAGTACTGTTATATTTGCTTTGTTTCTCAGCCATGCAGCACAACTATAGAGACCCACAGTATAGTATAATGTAGAAAAAACAATGTTACTTTTTGTCTCACACACTCACATTTTTGGTATGTTTAAATTAAGAGCCATGTTTAGGATTGCATGAGAAGCCACAATTCCGATACTTCATACACTTCCAAAATGGAAAACCTGATGCCAATAAAACCAGAAAATTGTTTTTGATGCATCTTAGCTTTTGCATAAAAAAAACTGAAATAAGCACTTAAGGCAAATAGTTGTCTTTCAAAGCTATAGTAGCTTTTTTCTCCTTCACAGAATCCATCAACTTTTGAACACAACTAAGTCATTCATTTGAAAACAGAGGTTATATTAGAAAAAAAATCACAATGCATGCATGACTAACAAAATCCTCTCATTCATGAGAAAATTTTTATTTAAATTTCAAATCAGTAGGGAACCTTATTCAGACACTTTTGACCAGGAAAGAAAATGAACTCTGTATTTCTATGGAGATAGTTTGTGAAGCATAACATATGATTGATCTTATCTTCCTTACTAGAGGCCCGATGCACGAAGATTAGTGCAAGAATAGGCCTTCCCCTGGCTGCCAGCACTGCCTTAACTCCAGTCAGGAGCTGCCTTTCCGCCTTTCCATGCTGCCCAGAGGCCCGGAGCTGTTGGGGCGGGGCGGAATGCCTGTGTTGTCACCATGGCAACGATGCAAGCATCCTGCCCCACCCCTGGCTGCTCAGAGTCTGCACTCGTGCATGCTGCCCACAGGCCCGCCATCTTTGTTGGATTAATTTACATACTCATTCCTGATTGGCTGTGGGCATTATGGAGGGACTGTCAATTTACATATTTGTATATTATTAGTATAGACTAGAGGCCTGGTGCACGAAATTTGTGCACTGGGCGGGGAGGGTGTCCCTCAGCCCAGTCTGCACCCTCTCCAATCTGGGACCCCTGTGGGATGGGGCCTAAACCGGCAGTCAAACATCCCTTTCACCATCCAGGACTGCAGGTTCCCAACCATTTGCCTGCCTTTCTGCCTGAACAGCCCCTAACTGCTTCTGCGTGCCAACCTGATCACCCCCTAACCACTCCCCTGCCAGCCTGATCGATGCCTAATTGCTCCTCTGCTGGCCCAATCGCCCCCAGCTGCCCTCCCCTGCCTGCCCAGTTGCCCCCAAATGCCCTCCCCTAGCATCCCGGTCACCCCCAACTGCCCTCCCCTGTTGGCCATCTTGTGGCTGTGGGTGCTGCCATCTTTGAGGGTGTTGCAGTCAATTAGCATATTCCCTCCTTATTGACTGTGGGTGCCACCATCTTTGAGGGTGGGGCAGTCAATTAGCATATTCCATCTTTGAGGGTGTTGCAGTCAATTAGCATATTCCCTCCTTATTGGCTGTGGGCTCCACCATCTTTGTGATGGTGTGAGGGTCAATTAGCATATTCCCTTTTTACTAGATAGGATATATTTTCTTACTTCTGGAAGGTGTAGCAGGTCATGAAAAAGTACAGCACCTCTTAATGTTTAATTCACTTCATCAGTATACATCATTTATATGAAGCAAAATAATCCTTGATTGAACCCAATTATAATAATTGCATTACCCTTGGACAAACCCTTATGTTATGTACTGGGAAATGCTTTTTGATGGTTAAAAATAAACTTTAATATATGTTGCTTGTAAACATATATTAAGTCATGTTGAATCACAGAAATGAACTATTTCTCATTTTCAATCATGACACAGGGCTGATGTCACTTAAAATCTTTATATCCAGTAGCATTATTTGCAAGATTAGCTAGCCATCTTTGATTTTTAAAAATACATATTATACAACTGGTTTGGGAAAGTACTTGTAAAAATATATTATACAAAACTAAAGTTAGCAGAACATTTGAGAAATAAAAAAAAATGAAGGTTATTATAATTTTCAGTCTGAAAGTGACTTTGAATTAAGCTCTACAGACAAAATTTGACAGTGTAAGAAGCACAAGGAATGTAGTCAATTTAATATTTTCTGGTTTAGGGTATTAAGCAGTTTATAAATCAGATAATTAATTAGAAAAGATATTTTAGAGACAAAAGGGGCAGGGTTAGGAAGTCTTAGAATAAAGATGGTCCATGAGAGAGGAATGCATAGATAAGGACTTTGAGACCCAAAATGCTTATCTTATTTGCACAGAAGATAGAGAAATGCCAAAGGATAAGGAGAGGAAGGCATACATCCACAGAGGATAAAGAAAAGTCACAGGATAATGGGAAGAAGGAAACATTTTCACAGAGGACAGAGGAATGTTGCAGGATGGGGGGAGAAACAGGGGGGCACCATGTGGACTTTGGACTTTGAAACTGATACTATTTAGCAGAGTGAACCACGAGGAAAGCACTGGGGTCCTAAATTAAGGAAGGGTCCAATTAGAAAGGGTCAGGTTCAAACAAAGAACTACAGCATATATAAATTGGAGACAAAGGGACACGAGTCAGAATTTTTTTTTAGATTATAGATTTTAGATTTAGATATTTTCCCATTACGGAGAGAGAGAGAGAGAGAGAGAGAGAGAGAGAGAGAGAGAGAGAGAGAGAAAGTTTTCCCCAAGGGGGTCCCCTTTGGAGACCCTCCTGCCCAGATGGAGTTTGTATATGCTTTCAATAAACTTCCATATTGTTATTAAATAAATTTGTTAGTCCATGAATTTATTCTTCATCTTCATCAGACAAAGACCCACTAAAAAAGTCTGCACCCCAAACCCCACATTTCCATTATATTTTTCACTTCTCTCAAATGTTTGCCATTGAGAAATGGCATTGTATGCATTGCCTTCCTGGATAAACTTTTGATGAGGCCACAGATTATGTGCTCTGGGCAACACATTTTCCTTTGCATTACATCAAATCTATATGACTACCAAACTCCTAATCATAAATAGCATATATCACTAGAGAGCAATGAAATATGACTCGTTGGGGGTGTTTTGGAGACAGAGAGCCACAAATAGCATGCACTTTCTACACACAAGGTCTGTAGAAATCAGAACCAGAAAGATAGGAACCAAAATATCTCTTTCACGTATACTGAATATTAAAGGACTTGGCTCATATCTGAAGGCAAGTGGGCTTCGTAATACTTAACCTCAAGTTAGGGGGACACTTTCCATAGTGACAGAGACTTCCTTGAAGAGCAGGGTCTGTTCTCCTATGAGAGAGAAACAGAGGAATGGAATTGTAGGTGCACATTTTCTCCCTCATGCTTCCTACTTAGAAAAATCACTCCACCTGAGATGCAGTCAGAATGTGGATAGAGAGGGCAGGAACATTAGCCAATGGAGTATCCTTCTGTGTTTGAGGAAACATCAGGAGTGGAGAAGCAGGCTGACCCTTGCTTCGCATAAAAACCTCTTGGATATGAGGTAACAGTTCCAAATATGGAATAGTGCAAAGGTAGAAAGGGATCTGGACTAAAATTGCTATTTTAATCAATATTTTGCAACCAGTTGCCATATGCTAAAAGGACAATGTTTTATAAATATTGTTGCAAAGAGGTTAAGCTCAATAAATAATTGTTTAATTAATAAAAGAATGATGTAAAATTGCCAACTGAACATAAAGATCAAAGTTAATTGGGTTAATTGGTGCCACAATTCCATTTACCTTTAGGGTTAGAAAAAGACAAAGAAAGAAAGCAATATTAAGAGTTCTAATTTGTCCTGTTATGTATTTAATATCTTTATTTATGTTGTGATAGATGGCAGGAAATGGCCTCATTTCTTCCTTGCTTCAGGTATCCATGATCGTTGTCATCTAACTTGGCAGTGTTCTAGGATTGGCCATGTGGGCTTGTTTGGACCAGTAGGATGTAGCAGATAAGAACAAGCTGAAGCTGAAAAACTGCTTGAATGAACAGACTTGGCCTCGCTCCTACATTGCTTCCATCACCATGCCTGGTCAGAGCCTGCTGGACTAGAAGACATGTAGTAAAGTCGATTTATTCTAGTTGTCCCCCCTGAATCCTGCCCAAGTAAGCCGAATGCCAGTAGAACAAGTGCAAGGAAGTCCAGCAGATCCAACTAGAAACCAATGCAGACACTTGGGCATTGAAAGCTTATTGTTGTATGCCATGGAAGATTTTTATGTAAACCATATGGTGGCAATAGATATATGGTACAGTGTATTTTAATTCTACCTCCCTCCCTTTCTCTATTGCTCTTTTCCTCAGCCTTCTTTTTCTTTCTTCCTTCAATGATAAATCACAATTTATTTGTCCTTTGCTGTGTGCCAGGCATAGCCAAAGAAATGGACATGTATGGGTAAGGCCTAACTGCTTTGTCTATCAACATCAATAAGCTATAAAATTAAGTGACTACCTGCAGCCAAGTATAATTTGGTTAATTGTTTAATTTAAAGCCCTTTGAGCATCTAACTGAAGGTAAATAATAGACAGTGCTTAGTCATTACTTTTTTTTGCTAACTCTAGCCTAATGTCTTAAAACCTGGGCATAAAGCCATGTGCTAATCTGTAAGGGTGTTGGTGTCTGCAGTGCCAGGAAAAAAAAATCAAATGTTAGACACTTTAATCATAGGAGTTGCCAGAGAGAAAATATATTCTAATGTGGATCTATGTAAGATGTGATGATGTAATAATCAATATTAGAAGTCATACTTTTAATGGCTTTATAGAAAAATCTAAAACATATTGATTATATTTTAATTTAAAAGTTTTATTATGGAAAATTCTAACTGTAAATATAAAAGTAAAGAAAAAATATAACAAGGCCATATGCATGTTAACCTAAACGCAACAATTATCAACTCAAGGCCATTTTTGTTTCATCTATACTCACACTCACCTCCCTAGATTTTATTTTGAAGCAAATCTATAATTTTGTCTATATTATTTTATATGTAAATATTCAATACATATATCTAGCAGATAACGTTTGTAAAAAAATTATATCATTAACACAATACAATTAATAATTTATTTTTAATATTAGCAAATTCCATGTTCAAATATTACCAGTTGTCTCAGAAAAGTGCTTAAATCAAGAGTCCAACAAATTTCATACACTGTAATTGGTAGATATCTTTTAAGCTCTCAATTTTAAAATATTAAATTCTTTTTCTATTTCTTTTCCCTTGCAATTTATATTTTGAAGACATAGAATCATTGTTTGACTTCACAAAGTTTGAATTTCTCTCATTCTTTGTTTGAATTTCTCTGATTCTTGTGTTTTCTGAAACATGGGAATTAAATCTATGGGCCTGATCATATTTAGGTTACATTTTCTTGCAAAAATACTTTAGAGATAGGTTTGTGCGTTTTCATCGGGAAACACTGATGCTTCTCTTTCAAATCTCTTAATGATCTAAATCCATTAATTCATTAAGGACTGTAAAATGGCGATACCCTATATCTTTTTCACTTCTTAGCTAGAACAAAATGATAAGGAGAAACTTCTCAAGACATATTGGATTATCCTAGGATATAGTTGGTATAAGAAAAGGTGGATAAGTGCTTAATTCTTGTCAAATAATGAACTGATGAGTTTGCATCTTCCAAATTACTTTCTTATTTTTTCTTTTTTCCCCTTTCTGTTTTATTATTATGGTTTTAAAGAACCTCAATGACTGCTGGATTGAATCACATTTTATGTATTTTAATTCTTTGGCCAGTGGGAGATGCTTCAAGTTGGCTATTGTCCTTTTAATTACTCCCCTCCCCACCTTGTCTTTGATGTCTTCTTTTTCTTTATGGTTGCCAGGATGTGCTAGACTTACCTTCTACATTTTATTTCCCTGAATGGGAATAAGATCCTTCTTAAAGGACCCTGATTTCTATGCATGGAAAATTATATTTTAAGACTACAGTTTGAGTACCAGTGTCATTATGAAACTAGGCTCATTCTAGTTTCTGGGCATTTTCAGTGGAATAACTTAATAAGTTCACTTATGATCTTGGAATTCAAGTTTAGTAGCAACTGAATTAGAATTGTATATAGCCTCATTGATCTTGTATGTGTATCTCTTATCAACCAAGTTGACAATATATGTTCCCAAAGACACCAATATAATTATTCATTGTCTCTATTCTATAATACACATATAATATTATCACTACTACCAGAAAAAACTATCAGAAAAAGTCTTCACTACTTCCAACAACACAATCACACAAAAAACTTTGAGATTATTTTTAAATCTTTTTTATATTTAAAAAATATCTAGGAATATACAGTTAAATTTTGTGTTTAGTCACTTGAAATAGTTATTTTTGGTTAGGCCAGCAATCCAATAAATAATGTAAATGTTTAAAATTTAGCTTCACATGTCAAGCTATTTCTGTGTCATTTTAATTTCTCATCATATTTGTTTACAGTATTTTCATTATTTTAGAGATAAACTCACAAACAAATTGTAGTAGCCAGTCTCCAAAGCGGCACTCACAGATCTTTGCCTCCTGGTATGCATGCCCTTGTACATTTTCCTCTCACAAAATCAGTATGACTAATGATATACTTTGGGAGTGAAGATGTGTGATTTCTAAGGATCAGTCATAAGAAACATTGTGGCTTTATTATTCTTCTTTTGAATCACACAGGGGAGAAACCAGGCACCATGTCTAACATATTTCTCAATTTTTTAAAAAAATATTTTTTTATTGATTTCAGAGAAGAAATGACAGGGAGAGAGAGATAGAAACATCAATGATTAGAGAGAATCGTTGATCAGTTGCCTAATGCATGCCCCCTACTGGGGACTCAGCCCACAACCCAGGCATGTGCCCTGATCAGGAATCCAACCATGACCTCCTGGTTCATAGGTCCATGCTCAATCACTGAGCTACTCCATCTGGGCTATTTCTCAATATTTTATTAAAAGGGGCATCCTTAGGGCCCACATGAGTGTTCAGTGTGCAATTGTGCATGAATCTACTTCCACATCCATGTCTTCTGAAGCCTTTAGATTCCTTCTTCTATATTATACTGAAGAAAATCAAATCTATTGCCCTGGCAAGTGTGACTCAGTTGATTTGGCATCATCCCTTGCATGGAAAGGTTGCCAGTTTAATTGCCTGCTCGGGCACATGCGCAGGCTGCTGGTTCCATCACCGGTGGGGCATGTTCAGAAGGCAGCTGATCCATGTTCTACTCTCACATCAATGTTTCTCTCTTTCTCCCTTTCCCTTCCTCTCTCTCTAAAAATCAATAAAAATCTTTAAACAATCAACTTCATTGATAATAGGTGTTCTCAAGTCAATATTTTAGTTTAAAGCAAGCTCCTAGAGCTGCTTATACTGCTGCAGCTACCACATTAAATCCAGCCTCTGTGATACATGTATCCATATCAGACATTGGGTACAATAAAAATTACATTCTGTCCTCTATGATTTAACGCTCTTAAAATTCATACCACATATGTTTCCCAAAGTTTCTGGTGATATAAATTGACAAAACATTGCAAATGTTCCAGAGTCTAAACTATTCTTCTTTGTTAGACTTCACTCTTGTTTTCCCCAAGCTGCGGAGACCTGACACTAAATATAGATTACACGCAATAATGAATGGTCTGGGTGGGTCTTGAGGTGCACAGCTGTTGCTTACCATGGTAGTGAATCAGTAAGTTTATAGCATTGTGTTCAAGCAAGGCAGAGCTAGTTTTCTCAGACGTGGGAGAAGGGCAAGCTTTTGCTGTTAAAGAAGACTGAGGAAAACTAGGGGTTTCAGGATGCTCAGCATTATTCACGTTCACCCAGGTGTTCTCTTTCCAAATCTCCGGGTCCCCATTTTTCCCAATCAATGCTCTTCTAGTTGGTGAATCTGTAAGTTCACCTTACATTTTACTTCTTCAGGTTGTGCAATTAAATGTTGGGTCTTATTTTTAGCAGGCTTGGCTCTACGGCTATAAGGAATAGTTGATTCCATTGTCTGCCATAGAAGCTCTCTGGCTCCTTGTGACTTCAATGGGAGTTTAAAGCCCCAATCTTGTCATCTTTTTGTAAAGATCTTCAATGCAATAAGAAATAGTCTTCCATCCTCCCAGCTCTTAAAGTTATCATTACCACCACTTTACAGTTGTAAAGTGCAACAGCCACTTTATCTGTCCTGGTACTTAACAGGCACTTTGTCAGGAGCAGCTGCTTATAACTTAATTTACCATGATGCCTTCAGATGCTACGGGTTGCTAGGATTCTATTTCACATTGGCATGGAATCTAGCCAGCCCTCAAAAACATTGCCAACCCACCGAAGAATTTTCTCAGTTAGGATCTATACAGCAATAGAACAACCAAACTATGTATTTCAACAGAGGGAATTGAATATATGAATTGACTTCACAGGTGCTGAAAATCTGAATGAGCAAACAGGGAATACTGGAGTCACAGGGTAATGACTGTGCAGAAAAGCTACCACATTTAGACCTGGTAAAACAGAGGGAAGGAGTATGGGCTATCAATACAGAGAAGCTTAAGGGAAAGTATCACATAGCTGTATGCAGAATTTCCTGTCAGAGGCCTGTCCAACACCAAGGATAATGGTGAGCTGCCTGGGGCAATGGAGTAGTGCAGTTGGAGGCTAGAAGCAAGGTTCTTTGCTGTGGTGCAATGTCCTTATAGGGCATTACTATTAGGAACAGTGTGGAAGCAGGGAAAGAATGAATTCATTCTCCTTTGCTCTGCCTTGAAGTCCTGCTATAGTAGCTCCTACTATTGGCAGAACCTAATGGGATGCCTGTTGGCAAATAGCATGCAAATTTCTGCTCCAGTATCACAGAGCAGAGTATAGAGGATATGTCTGCACCTGAGGGTTAGTAGGCAACTGACCAGCACACCTATTACTGGCTTTTCTGTTCTCTTAATAGAGAGGGATATGTTGTCCAGCTTCACATCTTTGGGGTACCCTCCTCTGTTGTTAACAGTAGCTGTTCAATAATATAGGCTTGTGTCCTGTGAGATCGGTGTCATCTGCTTCTCTCACTTTTATGTGGAACTTATTTTACCTTTGCCCCACTGTCTCCTTCCTGTTCAATTAAGTTTATCTTCCAGTGGTTCCTTTTCGGGGTGGACTGAGTTCTGAAAAGCAGTTATAGTTGGTTGGTTTTTAGAGGTTACAGGACCCCGAAGGCAATGTTCTGACCAGCTATTCCTATGCCTCCTTTATTCACCTGTGAGCCGGAGCCTACATAGTCTCTTTAGGTTTCAGTGGGTGTTCTCAATCATCCTGCTGAACTTCACATGCAGGTTGAAGACCCATTTGTGGATGAGCACTTGTTGACAGTTCACTTTTTGGAGTCTCTGGGCCATTGTAAGTCTCTTTGCCTCTTTCTGTGTCCTCCAGAATGGTTGCTGCTACTCACAGATCTTTCAGCAGTTGCACCCACTTTGACACTTTAACCACTGAGTCTAACTGGCCAGGGCAAAAACATTTATTCTTAGAGAATAATGTGTTAGCTCTGAGGTTTTCCTAGATCCCTGCATCAGTTTGGGAAAGTTTTCTTGTATTTCTAGTTTATTGAGTATTTTTAGTTAAGAATGGGTGTGAATGTTTGTCAATATATATCACTAGAGGCCTGTTGCACAAAATTCATGCACTAGTAGGGCTGATCGGGGCCTTCCAGTTGCTGGCCAGGGCCTTACCTCTGGCTGCCGTCCAGGGTGTAGTTTCCCCAGCTGCTGGCTGCCAGCCAAAACTTTCTTTTTCTGTGCCGCTCCCTGGTGGTCAGTGCACATCATAGCGAGCGATTGAACTCCCGGTTGGTTGAACTCCCAAGGGCACACTTTGCATAATCCTATCTAATAAAACACAAAAAGGGTAATTAACCGTACCTCCATTATGCTTCCCATTGGCTAATCAGTGAGATATGCAAATTAACTGCCAACAAAGATGGCAGCCAGCAGCCATGCAGCTCAAATGAGCAGAAGGTTTGCTTGCTCCAGTGATGGAGGAAGCCAAGGTTCCCCACCTGCCATGGCCCGGCTCTAAGCTCTGAAAGCAACAATGTTTCAATTATAGAAGCTAAACAAATCCCAGATACCTGCTTTCAGCCAGCCAAGGCCTCAGAGCTGGGAGCACCAGTGAAGGCAACAGAGTTTCAATGATAGAAGGTAAATAAATCCCAGAATAAAAAAATAAAGAAAAAAAGGAGAGGCTGGGAGCTTCAGTCGCAGGCCATCCTGAAAACGGCCCTCAGCCCCTCACCCAGACTGGCCAGGCACCCCAGTGGGGACCCCCACCCTGAAGGGGCTGTGGCCAGCCTGAAAACAGCCATCAGCCCCTCACCCAGGCTGGCCAGGCACCCAAGCAGGACCCCCACCCTGATCTGGGACACCCTTCAGGGCAAACCAGCCGGCCCCCACCCGTGCACCAGGCCTCTATACTATATAGTAAAAGGGTAATATGCAAACTGACCCTAACAGCAGAAGGACTGGGAATGACTGGTCACTATGACACACACTGACCACCAGGGGGCAGATGCTCAATGCAGGAGCTGCCCTCTGGTGGTCAGTGCATTCCTACATGGGGGGCTCTGCTCAGCCACAAGCCAGGATGATGGGTGCCAGTACAGCGGTGGTGGTGGGAGCCTCTCCTGCCTCCTCAGCAGCACTAAGGATGTCTGACTGCAGCTTAGGTCTGCTCCCCGCTGGCAAGTAGACATCTCCTGAGGGCTGCCGGGCTGCCAGAGGGATGTCTGATTGCCAGCTTAGGCCCAATCCTCCGGGGAGCAGGCCTAAGCCAGCAGGTGGTCATCCTCAGAAGGGTCCCAGACTGCGAGAGGGCACAGGCCAGGCTGAGGGACCCCCCCCCCCCCCGAGGGCCCAGATTTTTGTGCACCGGGCCTCTAGTTATATATATATATAACTAGATGATAATGTGTATTTTGTTTATTGCTTTTTGTATGTGAAGCCAACCTTTCATTACTGGGTTGAATCTCTGTTGATAATGGTATATATCCTTTTTTATATGTTTTTGAACTTGGTTTATCAGTATTTTATTGAATTTTCTGCCTATACTGATAAAAAATATCAATGTGTAGGTTTTTTTGTTTCTTTATTTGTTTTTGTTTTTTGCTTTGGTAATCTTGTTTTGCTATCATGGAAATACTAACTTCCTAGAATGAGCAGAAAAGTATTCTATCCTTATCTACTTATGAAAGAGCTTATGAAAAATTAATCATAGTTATTAAAATGTCTGGCAAAAGTAACCAGTGAACCATGGATTTTTTTAAGTAAAAAGTTTTTTTGATTATTAATTCATTCTTTTTTACTTCAAATAGATAGATTCATATTTTCTATTTTTTTCTTGAGTTAGTTTCATAGTTTGGGTCTTTCTAGGCACATATCCTTTTTATCTATGTTACCTATTTTGGTGGCATACAATTGTTCATTGTATTCCTTATAATATTTTTTATTTCTCTAAGATTGGTTGTGATATGCCCTCTTTAGTTTCTGATTTTCTTAATTTGAATTTTTTTCTTCCCTTTGTCTGTCTAGTTAAAGCTTACTAATTTTGTTGATCTTCTTGATAACCAACATTTGGTCTTGTTAGTTTTTCTTTATTATTGTTCTATTCTCTATTTCATTAATTTCCTGTCTATTTTTTCTTTATTTGCTTGTGGTTGTTTTTTGTTTGTTTTTATTAGTCTTATCTTAGTAGTTCTGATTTTATTGGAGAATTTAAAAATGACTTTGAAGCCACTGCCATTTTGCCTAGGGCTAATATAGGAAATTTTAAAACTACAGAAAAAATATGTTTGTTGATATATGGCTTCCAATCATATAAACTTTTTAATAAATTTTTTTGAGTAAAAAAATATGATGCTGTTGATCCATCGTTAAAATTGTGCAATTTCTTTAGCTGTTACTTATAAAATCAATAACCATTTTGAAGAAGTCAGATTGATCAGTTAAAAATTATTTAATTTCCAAATTTTGTAGACCTGAGTTAGATAATAATTAAGCCCGATTCTGCATATATATTTATACATATATGTGCATATGTGTATACATTTATATATTTACATATGTATATAATTATTTTATAAACATTACATATGTATACTATCCTATATAATAAAAGGCTAATATTCAAATTACTGAACAGCAGAATGACCAGTCGCTATGATGCGCACTGACCACCAGGGTGCAGATGCTCAATCCAGGAGCTGCTCCCTGGTGGTCAGTGCTCTCCCACAGGGGGAGTGCTGCTCAGCCAGAAGCCAGGCTCACGGCTGGCAAGCTCAGTGGCAGTGGCAGTGGCAGTGGCGGGAGCCTCTCCCACCTCCACGGAAGTGCTAAGGATGTCTGACTGATGGCTTAGGTCTGCTCCCCTAAGCCATCAGTCGGACATCCTGCAAAGGCTCCTGGATTGCGAGAGGGTGTAGGCTTTGCTGAGGGACCCCCTTCCAGTGCACAAATTTTGTGCACCGGGCCTCTAGTATACCTATATATGTCTATAATTTATATTCACATACATATATTTTCTATATTTATATACATGTATGCATATTTAATATGTATATACTTTATGTGCATTTACACACATATTAAATACATATGTATATATACATGTATTTATCTATACTAACAAAAGGGTAATATGCTAATTAGACCGGGTCAACCAGCCATCTTCTGGACGTCTGACTTCCTTCTAGACAAAGCAATGGTGGTGGGGGCCAAGACAGTGGCAGTTAGGGGCAATCAGTCTGGCAGGGGAGAGCAGTTATGGACGAGATCAGGCTAGCAGGGGTTTAGGGGCGATCAGGCCGGCAGGGGAGGGCAGTTGGGGGTGACCAGGCCTGCAATGCACTACATCTATATACAATGTGCACATTTACTGCTGTCATGTCCCTTTCTTCTCCACACTTCCTTTCCTTGTAGTTTTATGTACATAAAAATATATTTATATACACTTTTTAAATAATTTACATTATGATATGAATGCTATCTTTTTAATGAGACACTTGGCTCTGGGAAACTTGACTTTTCATAATATCACATAAAGAAACTTTGAATTCTTAAACATGTATAATTAATAAAAATAAGAATGAACTTTAAAAACTATGGGGTATGTATTTCATACTCATTATTTCACAGAATTCTTACTATTCTGAAAATTGAGTATTATCTCCATATTAAAGAAACAGGCTCAGAGAGGTAAAGATCTTGTGCATAAGCATACAGCAAAGATTCAAACAAGGTTTGTAGAATTCCAAAAACATACTCTTTTTTTATGTATAGCTCTGTAATGTCTCTTCAGGATTAGATGTGAAATACTTTCAAGTACATTTATCACTCCACATGAGGAGCCCGCACATTTTCCGTATTTAATGGGAATAAACTGAAGAACATGGAGGTGAGCTGACTAGACTTATTTTGTCTGCCTGAAAAATCTATATATGATTTAAAAATGTGGTGAAAAATAGAAAACTGACATTGTATCAACATATATTTCTGCAGGATTGAGTGGCTGGTATGCTTTATAGCTCTTTCTGATCACTAAGATTTGATTCTGTGTTCACAGGTTTCCTAATTCTGCTACAGTAAAATGGACACATGGCTTTCCAAAGAACAAGTCATTGAACAGGTATAAATATCCCAGTTGCAATCATGAACAGAAACATGAAGAACTTAGTGATGAGTGACTTCTCCATTCTGGACATTCTGATATGATTGATTATGGAGAGTCATAAATGATGTGAGTGATCACTAAATGGAATAGCCTCAAGGGAAAAAGACCTTTGTCTAAGAAGATGAGTGTAAGAAGAGGGTACAACACTCTATATGAATTATGTTTAGGATTAGGAAGTGATATATGAGATCCTTCTATTGATATTCATGGGAACCCTGGGCTATTTGCGATCCTTAGGTAATGGAACTGCCTCAGGAGATAGCTGCTTAGTAAGAAGGGTCTTTAAAGTACTTTAGTTGACAGGACTTTTATCTCCTTAAGAACAGTACATTCACTGGGATTTCTGAAAGTCCTGAGGTCATCTGCATATCACAATTTTGTTATTTCCATCTCTCTCCAACCCATTATCCCATGTTGACCATTTTCAAAGAGAAAATAAATACTATATTCTAAATGTCAGTTATGTGAAATTGTAAAAGATTGCTTCACACCTACATTTTTTGTTGCAGTGTAAAGGTTGCAGAATTTTACCAAGAGAAAGCAAAAATGCATGAGCTCCACTTAGTGCAAACATATCCATCTTAATGGAATGATGACTAATTTTGATGCCTGATTATGAAATTTGCTGAGTGTGTGAACTACTGCCATGTTCCTTTCTTCTCCTCACTCCATGCCACCACACTACTGCCCATGATTTTCAGCCAAGAGGCCTGGGGCTTTGTTTCTGATAGTTTGCTTCTGCTTTCCTCTCCTCTAGAGGGTTTGCCTGTCTGTCACATAAAGTAGACACTGAGGGACTCTTGTCCAATGTTAGACACAAGGCAACTCTCTTTGCTCCTTCTTGAGATTCAAACTAAAATTGTTAAAATGACCTTGTCCTCCTGTTCAGAACTCCCTTTGAATTCAGAGCATAATGAAAACTGTCAAAAAAGATCTTAGCCTTAAACTACTCCTCCTACCACCCATTTCCTCTCTTTTATTCTTCACTTTTTCTTCCTGAAATCCAACCCCTTCAAGTATATACATGACCCTCCTGGAATTTCCTGCTGTGTTTTCTATGTTTGCTTCAGCCATTAAGTGAAGCATCAGGACCTTAAAAAACAAACAAATAAATATTTTCCTTTCTTGTTATTTTTTTATATAGTGCAAGGTGGGATGGCTTCATCTTTTTATCTGGATTAGACCAAGTTAAAATAAAATGAAGATATAAATGCTTAGAAGTGGTTGTGAATTTAAGGAAAACAAAAAATAATCTAACTGCATACCAACCACTGTGCCATGCACTTTTACACATGTTTAAGTAAGAC
Organism: Myotis lucifugus; assembly: GCF_000147115.1. NCBI lineage: Eukaryota > Metazoa > Chordata > Mammalia > Chiroptera > Vespertilionidae > Myotis > Myotis lucifugus. The sequence continues at coordinate 14,973,045 of NW_005871060.1, forward strand.
TGTTAGCTTTGTGGGCTGGCTAGCTTGTCCATTAAGAAGTAGGAAGACAGCAAACCAGACCAGAGCTCTGGATGTTATTGGACTATCTGTTGTTTTCTATTTTTCATGAGGTGATTGAAGGAGAGTTTATGGAATAAGGTGATGAGTAAATCCAGTAACAGTTTGTGACCTCAAGAAGTTTAGCATTAACTGCAGGACAGACCTGTTCTGAGTAGTCTCATAATTCAGTCAGTAAGATGAAAATTTAAGAAAAGAAAATTCAAGTTTTCAGAGCAGATAATTTTTATTCCTACCACTATGTACACACATACTAACTGAGGATGCTATTAAAAAGGTATTACTTTCTTTCTTTTTAACTTGATGTTTTCTTCCTCATGAGCTTGGATTTATAATTTCTGGCAGTGTGTGTGTGTGTGTGTGTGTGTGTGTGTGTGTGTTGTATGTGTGTGTCTGTGACCTTGGACTAATGTTTTATTTTTCTTTCTTTTAGTTGCACCAGTAGTAAAATGAGGATGGTAGTATCATGCTAAGATTAGCGAGGACCTTAACTAGATAAAGCCTGTCAAGTTTCTGTAGCTCTTGTCATTTAATAAATGACTGAAGATACAAAAATCAAGATTTTACTTGACTTATTTTAATTTATATTATAAAACTTCATGTATGTTGGTATTTTGTCTTCCTGCAAAATACCATAGGACTCAGAACTATACTCAGGGTCAAGTCTAAGACAAAGCAATTATTATACATCATGGGCAAGAGTTTTACGATGAATAAAATGTGAATATGAAATAAAGTTATTCACATTTTAAATGTGTTTGATGATTAAAAGAATAAAGGCATTTGGTAAAAGTAAAGAAGATATCCCACTGCTTTAATATATAAACTGCCATTATGTCTCTACAGCCTTCTTTCTTAAATGTTTCACATTCAAAGTCTTACAACCCAATTTAGTTGGAGGAACATTTTAACCACAAGTTTCTCAGGAGAGTTATTTTCCTTTAAATTGTAGCTTTTACCCTTCATTGGATCACTGATTCTATTCGGTATCTATTAAAAGTGGTGACTTGTCTGCCCAGGAAAAAGTACAATGTCAGTCGAGGGTCTTCACTGAAAGCAACTCTGGTTGGCTCAAGCAGAAACATGATTTACTAAAGGATTGTAAGTAGCTCACGGAATGTTTGGGTGGGACAAGAATTAGGTTTGCAGGCCATGTAGTTCAGAACAATGCCCAAACATACTACAGAATGCTGTTGCCCATCCAGGGCTGGTATCAACAACACTGGATGCTACTGCAGGAAACTTGACTTTTACTGTTTTTGGAAACTAGTTCCTGTTGATAATACCTTTGCCACAAAGTTTTGAGGCCTCATGGGAATGAGCATCATGGGTAAGTGCACAGTCAGAGTCAAATAGGCTGAGCCTATCAGTGCCTAGATAGCAAGACAAGGGGAAAGAAGCATAGTCCTGCCCTAGCTGGTTTGGCTCCGTGGATAGAGCATTGGCCTGCAGAGTGAGGGCCCCGGGTTCAATTCCAGTCAAGGGCACATGCCCCGGTTGTGGGCTTGATCCCCAGTAGGGGGCATGCAGGAGACAGCCGATCAATGATTCTCTCTCATCATTGAGGTTTCTCTCTCTCTTGCCTTTCCCTTCTTCTCTGAAATATATATGAAGCTAGTCCTTGGTTGGTTCATTGATTTAGCCAATATCATCATGTAAGATCTGGGATGCCTATTGAGTACTAGGAAAATCATGAGGAATAACCCAAGATAATAGTTTGTGGGTTTTACAAAGTTCCTGAGAAGCCTGAAGATGACTCTGGCTGAGGCAAAGGGATTTTGTAAGAATTTTCTCTGGAAGTATCTGATGCTTTTGGCAAAAGCTATAGCACTGCTGTGGGAAATGAGCTATGGTTGAGTCAATAAAATCAGTGGTATCACCCATAATGTTATAACAAATAATGGGAAATCCCAAGAAACAGGTAGGAAAAAGTTCACAAAGTGGTGATGTGAAAATAATGTCCAACATGGAATTAAACAGTTACTTAACCAAGAAAGAAAAGTTACAATGAGGCAAAATTTGAAATAGGCATATACATATAAATTTAGTCTCAAAAGCCAAGTAATGGGTAAACACTGTATGAGTTAATTTGGGCTGAAAAACTACATACTACTGATTGGGTGGCTTAAATGACAGAAATTTATTTCTCATATTTCTGGAGGCTGGATGTCCTAGATCATGCTCCAGCAGGGTGCAGTTTTTAAACTTTATTACTTCTTTCTAGGCTCAGTCCCAAATACAGTCACATTGGGGGTTAGGGCTTCAACATAAGAATTTTGAGAGGACACAATTAAGTCTACCACAAACATTTAGTATATTTTAAGCAATATTGTTAATATTTTATGATGTTAGGAATTTTTGGGCTAAGCATTTTTAACCCAATCACATGTCATTGTGAGGAATACTAGAGCAATATATATTTTTTGATATATGATCAAATATGTAATACATTTTTTGACATTAAATATTTTTTTTCAATTACAGTTGACATAGAATATTCTTTAGCTTCAGGTGTACAGCCCAGTGACCAGGCAGAATATAACTTATTAAGTCAGCGGTTCTCAACCTGTGGGTCGCGACCCCTTTGGGGGTCGAATGACCCTTTCACAGGGGTTGCCTAAGACCATCGAAAAATACATATATAATTACATATTTTTTTGTGATTAATCACTATGCTTTAATTATGTTCAATTTGTAACAATGAAAATACATCCTGCATATCAGATATTTACATTACGATTCATAACAGTAGCAACATTACAGTTATGAAGTAGCAACGAAAATAATTTTATGGTTGGGGGTCACCACAACATAAGGAATTGTATTAAAGGGTCGCGGCATTAGGAAGGTTGAGAACCACTGTATTAAGTGACAACCCTGATGAATCTAGTACCCATTTGACACCATGCACAGTAATTATAATATTAGTGACTATATTCCATATGCTGTACTTTCCATCCTTGTGACTATTCTGTATCAATTTGTACTTCTTCATCCTTTCACCTTTTTCACCCATCCTCTCAACCTCCACCAATCTATCATCAGTTTGTTCTCTGTATTTATGAGTCTGTTTCTGTTCTGCTTGTTTATTTTTACTTTTTTTTTTTTTTAGTTTCCACATATAAGTGAAATCATATGGCATTTGTCTTCCTCTGTCTGACTTATTTTACTCAGGACAAAACTCTCTAGGTCCATCCATGTTGTTGCAGGTGATAATATTTCATTCTTTCTTATAGGTGAATCATATTCCATTGTATATATGCACCACTTCTTTATCCATTCATCTACTAATAGACACTTAGCTTGCTTCCATATTTTGGCTATTGTAAATAATGCTGCAATGAACATATGGATGTATATGTCTTTTTTTGGCTTTGTTTTTATTAATCCTCACCTTAGGATATTTTTCCACTATTTTTCAGAGAGTGGAAGGGAATAAAGGAGGGTGGGGGGAGAGAGAAACATGGATGTGAGAGAGACACATCCACTGGTTGCCTCCCAAACATGCCCCAGCTGGGAGTGGGGAGTGAACCCACAACCCAGGTACATACTCGTGACCAGAAATCAAACCTGCGACCCTCTGTGTGCAATTGGTGCTCTAACCATTGAGAACACAGACCAAGGCATGTCTTTTCCATGTAATGCGTTGATCTTCTTCAGAAGTGGAATTGCTGGGTCGTTCTTTGTTTCTTGTTATATAGCCTTTGTTTTAAGTAATGCTACCCCAGCTTTTTTGATTGTTTCCATTTTAATGAAATATATTTTTCTACCCCTTTATTTTCAGTCTCGGTGTTCTTTCAATCTAAAGTGGGTCTCTTGTTGACAGCATATCTAAGGGTCTTGTTTAGTTATTCATTCAGCCACCATATGTCTTTGGATTGGTGCACTTAATCCATTTGCATTTAAAGTAATTATTAATAGATTTATATTTATTGCCATTTTATTATTCATTTTCATATTACTCATATTTTGTCTTCTCCTTAAAGAAGACCCTTTAATATTTTTTGTAATACTGGTTTGGTGGTGATGAACTCCTTTAGCTTTTTCTTGTTGGGGAAGCTCTTTATCTGTCCTTTGATTCTAAATGATAGCTTTACTGAGTCAAGTATTGGCTAGAAGACCATAAGATTAAAGGACCTCAGATGTAGTTTCTTTAGGCATTTAAAAATTTTAAAATACAGATTCTGCATTGATATAGCAAAAAGGTATAATTCAATATTAAAAATAAATTTAAAAGCAACCAAGTAAATATGCAAACAAAAAAACATGCCATTATTCATCAGAGGTTGCAAACCAGAGCATTGATTTTAACAATCATGTCAATCTTAGAGTCTAAATTTGTCATCTTCTACAATAATACTTTTCTATTTTAAATTATAATGAATCCATATCATTTATCCTCCCCCAACCTAGTTTAGAGTGTACAATTTGAACCAAGTTTCATTTGTCTGATAATATTTTAAGTAATACATATTATTTAGATATCCTCAAAGGTTGGTAAGTGTTCCTTATTTGCCTGTGGCTAGGGCCACAGGGATTGTTGACTAAATCTATTTCTTTCCTTAAAGTGACACTTTTCCTTGTTTAGAGTAAAAAGCCCCACTGGGAAACCTGATTTCACTAAGCGATTTATTTGCTTACTTCATGGACATGTTTATAATGAAACACTTTTTAACTAGAGCAGGTTTTGTTTATGATATATGATGAGCATATAATTAAATTGGTAAAGAGACAGACAAAGCAAGTTTTCTAAGAGACCATAAATATGTCGACTAAATGAACATTTTACACTTGAAAACAATTCACTTATAGTTTTGTAAAATAATAAATATTTTTAGTGGTAATTTTAAATCAGATTTACTTGTATTTATTTTTTGGAGGAAGGAGTTTGGAATAATAAAGTGAACTCATATATTTTATTCCTACTCTGTTTTCCTTAATTATTTTTCCTTAAAAATCCAAATTAATGGTTTATTTGGCTTGTTGTTTAGACAACTAATAATCTTTTCATATCATAGTAGCATTTATTAATTTTCAATAAAAAGGAAACTTTTTAATAAAACAGGAACCTAACAATATTCTGGATCAGGCTTTGGGTTCTATTACTAAGGTATACAACCAATTGGAAGATAATAAACTTAAGCAAATACTAGTTGAATTTTAAATATATTTTATCTTTATTAAAGTGTATACTAACAGTATTTTAATTTATAAGATTATTTTAACTTATTAAAAACTGTACAAGGTAGAATTGACATAGAAAGATATAAAAGTTTAATTTTGTTGTGTTTCAATAATTTAGGAAATTTTCTAGATATTCATCCTACTAATGTGATTAAGATTTTACAATAAACCTCTAAAAGTGAATGTTTGTGGTGTCTTTTCATCATTCTAATATTCCTTTTTTGTTGAGATATTTGATAGACATAATAAATAGTATCCAAAGGATGTCTATGCCTAATCTCTGGAAGTTGTGGATATATTACATTTTATGACAAAGGAAAATTAAAATAGCAGATAGAATTCATGTTGTTAATCAGCTCACTTTAAGATTGGGAGCTTTCCCCAGATTATTTGATTAATTACATAAGCAATGTAATTACAAAGCTTTTTAAATATGGAGGGACCTAGAAAATGTTGGGGTGACTCAATCTGAGCGCTTGACCCACCCTTCCTGGCTTTGAAAGTGGAGAAGGGGCCAAAGAATGCTGGTGGCCTCTAGAAGCCAGAGAAAAAATTAGGAAACTGATTCTTTGTAGAACCACTGTGCTGACACTGTGCCAGCCAGGAGTTACTCTCGGTGCCTAGAGGCTGCCCTCAGGTGCTAGCTACTTGGTCCTCTCATGACATTACAACTTATTTCTTTAATCTTTCCAGGCTATTACAACATGTGATAGGTAATGTAACCTAATCATGGAAGAGATTATCCCCTCATACCCATACATCCTGCTACACTCAAGAAGAATGCATATACAGGTTGAATACACCAGGAGACAGGAATCTTGAAATTCTGTCTACCACACTCTAGGTCTCTCTTTCTCTCTCTCTCTCCACATACACACATACATACACAGTATTTTGTCAATGTAGACATATCAACTTCATATAATATTTAATTTTTTTGCCATTTCACTCACAATAATTCTCTGTTTTAATGACAAGATCCCATCTGAGTCATAAAAACACCATGGAAGACACTGGCCAGGTGGCTCAGTTGGGTGGAGAGTCCTCTTGTGCACCAAAAGGATGCAAGTTTGGTTCTTGCTCAGGGCACATACACAGGTTTTGGGTTTGATCACCAGTCAGGGAGCCTATGGAAGGCAAGCGATCAATGTTTCTTTCTTCTGTCTCTCTTTTTTTCTCTCTCTATCTTCCTCTTTCTAAACATATCTTCAGGTGAGGGAAAACAAACAAACAAACAAACAAACAAGTAAAAAACACCATGAAGAAGATAAAGAGGATTAATTTATCTGTGCATCCTTTCTCTTATGGCGTTCAGTTGCATACCCGCTATAACTGCAAAACCCCACAATTACTGACACTAACATTTCAGATAATCTCTTTTAATATTTATTTACATTAAACTTTTGATTTATGAGATTTAAGTAAAAATTAATGCACAGCTCTGCATTTATGGTGACAGAAATATCTGAAAAATTTTCACTGATCTAGCACTTTATATTCTCAACGAGTCAAGTGATTAATTAAATTGTAACTCTCCTATGAAAAATGATTGGGCATTTTTATAAATAAGAAATATTACAGCTAAGAACTTAAATCAAGTCATTCTGATTGTCCAGTAATGCATGCTCCTCAAATTAAAAATGTCTAATACACAAAAATATTGAAACATTTTCACTGAAAGATAACAATTGGTGTTATAAAATATATTTATTTCTACAGTAAATTTCTAGAAAGTATATGATACTTTTATAAATAAAAAGGAGTTACAGACTATGTAAAATATTGTGTGTATGTACATGTGTGTATCAGTTTTTTAAGTGCAGTTACAGACATGAATGAGAACTATGAGGCATTAGTTCAGAGCATGTGTGATAGGCTCTCTCCCCCCCCACCCCCCCCGTGCCCAACCCAAAGTTTCCTGACCCAACTATATTAGCTACAGACTGAAAATGAACCTCTTTAACATACTGTGAATGATTCATTTTTTTGTTAGGGAAACTTAAAATTTTCTAAAAATATAATAGTAAAAAGTGATATGTTTAATGTATTAAGTTGATATTTTAAGAAATAAACTGCCATTTAAATACATCTTACAATTTTTCTAGGACTGCAGTAACTCTGTAGTGAAAAACCATCTCATCTTTCTGAAAGAAGATTATATATTTAGCCAAAAAGAGTCATTTTGTTATAATCTGGGGCCCAGGCAACCATGGACTACAAATCCAATTTGGTTACAATATAAACAAATATCAATTTTATAAAAATCAAAAAGAAAAAAACGAAAGAGAAAAGTCACTAGAAATCACATTTCTATCTCCCCACAGATTAATAAGGACAGATTTCTCTTTGGTTTTTATTCTTTCTTCCTGATGCGGCTGCCATGTGGATCAAGTATATCTTGTGGGATACAATCACAGAGCATATTTATTCTTGTCTCCTCCTGCCTTTTTTCATTTATTCTGTTGACTAATTCTCCTCCTAGACTGAGTGCTTTTCCTGAATGGAATTTAGGGCAAGTCCCCAGGCTTATCTAGTCACTTTCAGATAATGAAATCTTCTCCAAACAGTACTTAATATTTTTAGTGCATTGTAATATTCAACATTTCAACTTCATTCAAAACATTTTCCTAGACCATGCCTGCGTGTAGGCTGGGCAGTGACAGGAGAGAGAGTGCTGTCTTCTCTTTTCCTGACTAAGGTCTCTGCCCCTCCTTCTTTATCTTGTCAATCACAGTGTCTGAACCTCTGCAGGGGGAGGGAGGGTGAAGGAGGAGAGGAAGGGAGTCAGACACTCTTTATTTTTATTTTTTTATTGAAGGGAAAGGAGATAGAAACATCAATGATGAGAGAGAATCATTGATTGGCTGCCTCCTGCACGCCCCCCACTGGGGATCAAGCCCGCAATCCAGGCATGTGCCCTTGACCGAACTTGAACGTGGGACCCTTCAGTCCATAGGCCCGCGCTCTATCCACTGAGCCTAATCAGCAAGGGCAACTCTTAACTAATACTGTTCCGAGTTGGAATGTGCTCTTTGGGCATGGAGATAGTTAAAACTGACTTTTCCTTCATGGGATAATTTCTTGGGTTCTTTGGAGATGGTTCTGCCTGGCCCCTTTGCCTCACTTGAGTTTTCAACTGCAGTTCCCTTGACCAGGCCATGGTCCATTTATCTTGTTGTTGTTTTTTGTTTTTTTTTCTTTCTGCCTGGTTCTCAGTGTTCTGCCTTCACATAAATGTTCTCCTCCTCTTGGGGGTGTCATTGGCCCTCATGGTGGCGATCTTAGGCAAAATCAGGACAAACCCACCAAGCTGTCTCTCACAAGAGGCCTATATCTGGTCCCCTGTCAGGACAGTTTTGAGGAGACAGGCAGATCCCAATGCAGAAGCACTTTTCGCCTCAGCAGATTAACCTGGCAGAGAATTACCCCCAGATTTCTCAAACTCATTCTGACATCTGTCCACCAGGTACGCAGACTGCAAGTGACAACTATTAAGTTCCTTGAGCAGTTTCATTATTGCCCTCTCTTTTTATTTGAGGTGAAGGAAGAATTTCATTAATTCTTCTTCCTGGCAGAGAAAGGTAGATGAACTGCATGTACATCAGAACACCGAAGATTCTAGCCAACTCTGCTAATCTACTTCCCCTCTTGATGTATATGAGAAGGTTGAAAACAAAGGTTTTCCACAGCCTCCTTTTGCAAGTTCTAAAATATACTCTCACACTTTATTTTGGGACATAACATCTATTTTCTTCATCCTCAGCAGAAGCTAAAAAAAATATTTGGTTTTAACATTGTATTACATTAGCTTTAAAAAATGATAAACACTGTGCATATTAATGAATGTATAGTTTTCTTAGCAATCTTGTGATTCAATTATATATCCTGTCTTATTTAATTTTTACATTCTAAGCATTTCCATCTTACTACATATTATTTGAAAACATGATTTTAATGACTATATAATAGTTAATAATATAGATGCACTGTCAGTTATTTAACCATTTTCCATTGTCAGGCATTTGCATAAAAATTGATTTTTAGGTATTACAATATAATGAGCATCTTTTTGCCAATTTTTCTTTCTAAAAGAGGTAATTTATATTCTCACCAGTATTGTTTAAACAAGTCCACTTTTGATAATCATTACCACATTTTTTTCAAAGTTATAGGTAAAAATAGTATTTCATTGATTTGTCCATTTGTATTCATTTGTTTAAGTGACATTGAAATATTTTTGCATGAATATTGGTATTTGCCCTATCTGAAATGCTCCATCTTTTAATAGATAGGTTTATTTTTTATTAGTTTTCTATATATATTTACTTTTAACATATCATTTTTAGAAATTCTGGTTGTAATCCCTTTTCCTTTCTTGTCTATTTATCTTTCACTTCTTTTGGTTTGAGGAAACTTTCTGCAACCAGGGGAGCAAAGAGCAGCTGCAGCTCATCCCAGGCTAACCCCCTGAACCTATCTCCAAGGCCCCCTGTCCTCTGACTCCCAGTGAGCTAAGGCAGCCCAGCCTAAGCTCTCCTGCTTTTTACTAGTATATGCCCTCCCTTCTTTTACTCTCCTAAGTTTTTGTGTTTTGTTTGTTTGTTTGTTTTGCTGCTGTCCATAAATTCTGGCTTACATTTTAAAAAACCCAAAAAGATAATTAATAGACATCAACCTCAGTGTGAATCAGCTCTCAACATAATCTGATAAGGGTCCCTTAACGGTTAGGGGATATCTGCAGGGGGGAGGAGAGGAGAGGAGGAAGGAAATGGCATGGGTGGGTGCCCTGGAAGGAGAGTGCACTGGGACCTTAATTTTCAGGGGTTTTAAAGGCTGGGCATTTAGGGGAGGTCTTAGGGGCAGATCAATAGAATATTCATTAGCTTTATGCTAATGTACCAAAATGAGATTTTTCTCTCAATTTGTCTGTACCTGGGTGTGGTTGGCAAATGGCACTAATTGGATTTCTGTAGTCTGTCTCCCTGAGTAGTGGGTTTTAAACTATTTGCCCTCTGGTGGAGAGGAGAAGTGCAAACCATTTACTCTTTTTTTAAAAAAATATGTTTATTGATTTCAGAGAGGAAGGGAGAAGGAGAGATAGAAACATCAGTGATGAGAATCATTGATCAACTGCTTCCTGCATAGCCCCTACAAGGGATTGAGTCTACAACCAGGGCATGTGCCTTGACCAGGAATGGAACCATGACTTCAGGTTCATAGGTCAATGCTCAACTACTGAGCCACACCACCCAGGCCAACCATTTACTCTAAAGTGTCATTGGTTTAGGGAAGATAAGATTTACTAGGTGGCTGCAAACTGCTGTTTAATAATCTGTTTTAGTTTGCCTATTCTTCTTGTTCTGGAATTTTCCTAGCTTTACTTTTCTCTAACCTTCCCCCCTCAGAGACTTCCACCCCAAAAATCTCTTAGGATTGATGAAGGAGGATGATCTGTCTTCAGTAACTGCTTCCTGTTGATGATAATGGCCAATGTTGGAGGGCATTGCTCAGTTGCTAGCTTCCCCAGCCTCCAGTCTGGAATATAGGAAAAGCGAAAAGCTAACCCATTCCTCAAAAACAAAAGATCTGTCTTCTTCTTCCCACCTTTCAGAGTCTTCTTATGTTATTTGCTCTACGGTTTTGTCCATGGTTTTACTTATACTTAATAGAAGAAATAGTTGTAAAAAGAATCTTCCTTTTTGTCTGGAACTGGGACTCATGTTGCTCAAATCCAATTTACCCTCAATTATATTATTAGTGCTTCTAATGACTGATTTTAAAACAATTCACAAATACATGAATATTCACAAGTGTTATATTTCTACTTGGTAAACATATTTATTTCTTAAAAATCTAACAGCTAGTCAAATTAAAGAATCCTAGTTGATATACAAATAATTATCTTTTACAGTAAAACTCTGCTTTATCAATTTGGTAACTGTCTTCACAGATAAGGAGTGATTTTCATTTAGTTAACTTTCCTTCCCAATGATATTTAAAGTCTTAATACTAAAAATGAGACTCAAAAGTTGAAATTAATTCATTACAATATTTAATCTTTCAAATGCTTTAACAATTTGAAAGAAATGACAAGGATTATTCATGGCTTATTCTGCTAAGAGGATCTAATTATGTTTAATCATGTTCTACTAGAGTTAATATTGCATGTGGAATGAACGGACTTGTTTATCAGAAGAGTTTATGCCTGAGTCTACATTTTCACATTGATTTTTTGCAAAGATGTTTAAGATACTTCAAGAGTATGTCCTTGAAACACATACTTTTTTAATGATTTTTTATATCTTTAAAAATTGCACATAAAGTTATAAAAGGGGCAATATAATCTATGTAATTTAAGACTTAAACTAATACATTATTATGCAGACTTTTGAAATCTACTTAATATATTAGTAATTGCCTCCTAATAATGTATCTAATTTCAGCTTTTAAATTTATAGTATTATTTAACATATGTACTGTTACATTGTTGACAAAGCAGTTTTAGGCTCAGATATAATATAGAATTAATATCAAAAGGGATTTAATTAAATATTTTATAATAATGTTAAGTTCCAGAAGAAATATGTTGGTTATTTTGTTTGCCATACAACTTGAGAAAAATGTATATATTATGTATTTTGCAGATCATCTCAAAATTAGAATTTATGTGATCGGTGAGGCATATTTCTGTTACATAAGAATATTTATTGGCTATTGATTTTTATGTTTTATTCATAGTATCTGATGTAATATTCCAAATGCACATATTTGAATTAATATGTTAGTTAAAATGAGTAATATTTGTAAAGTGTGCAAAAAAATTATAGGTGTGATGCTTTTTAATACTTTAATACTGGGGTTCATGGCATTTAGGCTAAAAGAGGTGGTATAGCACTGTGGCAAACAAGCTACTTATGAACTCAGCTCCATGAATGACTTACTGCTCCTTCAAGCTATATGAGAAGGACATTAGTGTGTGACCCCTCTCTTTCAAAGATATTGGAAATTATTGCCTAAAAAGCATTATCAATACCTGGGAAATGGCTATTTTTTTAAAAAAATTCTTTACTGTTAAGAGTTTTACAGATGTCCTTATGTTTTTCCCCCAATCGGCCCCTTCTGCTCTGTTCCTGCCCTGCCCCAGGCCTTCACCACCCTATTGTCTGTGTCCATAGGTAATGCATATATGCATATAAATTCTTTGGTTAATCTCTTCCTGCTCCCCTTCACTCTGAGATTCACCACTCTTTTCCATGTTTCCATGTTTCTGGTCCTATTTTTTAAAATTTTATTTTCTTGTTTAAAGTATTACAAATAGTAATACATATGTCTCCTTTTTTCCCTATTGACCTCCCTCCTGCCTCCCCTACCCCCGAGCACAAGCCCTCACTACTCCCCCAGTGTCTTGTGTCCATTGGTTACGCTTATATGCATGCATACAAGTCCTTCTGTTGATCTCTTACCGCTCCCCAAACCCCCAACCCTCCCCTGCCTTCCCACTGTAGTTTGATAGTCTGTTTGATGCTTCTTTGCCTCTCTATCTATTTTTGTTCATCAGTTTATAATGTTCTTTTATTCCACAAATGAGTGAGATCATGTGGTATTTATCTTTCACTGACTGGCTTATTTCGCTTAGCATAATGCTCTCCAGTTCCATCCATGATGTTGCAAATGGTAAGAACTCCTTTTTTGCCAGAGCATAGTATTCCATTGTGTAGATGACGAAGAACTCTAATGAATAAAATAGAACCAGGAACTTCAAGATGGTGACCAGCAAGAAGGCAGAGAGGGAGAGTGTGTGAGAGAGTGAGGGAGTGATAGAGGAGTGTGTGGACATGTGTGGATTTTGTCAAATGCTTTTTCTGCACCAATTGATATGATTATGTGATTATGTGATTTTTATCTCTCAGTTTGTTTATGTGGTGTATCATGTTTATTGATTTGCAGATATTGTACCATCCTTGCATCCCCAGAATAAATCCCACTTGGTCATGGTGTATGACTTTTCTAATGTAATGCTGACTCTGATTTGCTAGAATTTTGTTGAGAATTTTGGCATCTATGTTCAAGAGGAATATTATCTGTAATTCTCTTTCTTTGTAATGTCTTTATCTAGTTTGGGGATTAGGGTAATACTGGATAGAATCAATTGTTGATAGATATGTATGTATTGTCATTTTACTGTTCATATTTTTTATCTTTTCTCCTCTTCCTCCTCCTCCTTCTCCTCCTTCTCCTTCTTCTTCTTCTTCTTCTTAAAGAACTAGAGGCCCATGCATGAATTCTTACACAGGTGGGGTCCGGTTGGCCTGCCCCCATTGGATCCGAACAGGGGTGGGGCCAGCCAAGGGGGAGGGGTCTTGGGAGGTTGGGTGGGGCCAGATGGCCGCTGTAGCGCGTGTCAAAGTGACTGGTCATTCCGGTCATTATGTCGTTCCAGTCGCTTGGTTTATATATATATAGAAACCCTTCAACTTTCATGTAATACTGGTTTGGTGGTGATGAACTCCTTTAGCTTTTTTGTTTGTGAACTCTTTACTTGATCTTCAATTCTAAATGAGAGCTGTGCTGGGGAGAATAATCTTGGTTGCAGGTGTTGCTATTCATCACTTTGAATATTTCTTGTCACTCCCCTCTGGCTTGCAAAGTTTCTGTTCAGAAATCAGCTGATAGTCATATGGGCATTCCTTTGTAGGTAACTAACTGCTTTTCTCTTGCTGATTTTCAGATTCTTTCTTTGTCTTTAGCCCTTGGCATTTTAATTATGATCTGTCTTGGTGTGGGCCTCTTTGGGTTCCTCTTGTTTGGGACTCTCTGCACTTCCTGGACTTGTAAGTCTATTTCTTTCACTAAGTAGGGGAAGTTTTCTGTCATTATTTCTTCAAATAGGTTTTCAATATCTTGCTCTCTCTTGTCCTTCTGGCACCCTCATAACATGAATGTTGGTGTGCTTGAAGTTGTCCCAGAAGCTCCTTACACTGTCTTCATATTTTTGGATTCTTTTTTCTCTTTGCTCTTCTGATTTGGTGTTTTTTGCTTCCTCATATTCCAAATCGTTGACTTGATTCTCTGAATCCTCTACTATACTGTTGAATCCCTGTAAATTATTCTTTATTTCAGTTAGAATATGTTTAATTTCTGACTGGACTTTTTTTCTGTCTTTGACATTCTCACTAAGATCCTTTAAAGTCTCACTAAGTCCTTTGAAGTTTTAATTAAGTCCCTTAAAGCTTTCATTAAGATCCTTGAGTAACCTTATAACCATTGTTTTGAACACTGTAATTTTCTTGCTTCCATTTCTTTCATTTGTAACATGTTATTTTGTCTCTACTTTTGGTTGCTTCCCTGTGTTTGTTTCTATGTGTTAGGTAGAGCTGTTATATCTCCTGAAATTGGTAGATTGTATTTGTGTATTAGGAGTCCTGCAGGGTTCAGTGGCTCAGCTTCCCTAGTTACCTGAGCTGGGCACTCTAGTTGTGCCTCTGTGAGGGCTGTGTGCACAGTCTTCTTGTAGTTGGGACTTGATTGCTATTGGTGTCACTGGGAGGGATTGACCTCTAGGCCAATTGGCTAGTGAGGACTGGCTGTGACTACAGTGGAAGAGCAGCTGTGCAGTAGGCACCCTTATGGAGCAGGAGTTCCTTCATTGGGGCTTTGGTACTCACTGAGTCTGCCCTTAGAGTGTGTCGCTCATAGATGTGTATAGTTGTAATCTGGTATGGTCTGAAACTATCCACCAGGTTCACTTTCTCTGAGGCCTCCCAGGAGATGCAAAGTCAGCTACAGCCTGGGGCCACCTGGCAGGAGCTACAGAGAGGTCTGCAGATGGCTGCTACTTGTATTGTGCTTGTGAAGTGCCCAGGTGAGGCCAAGGTGTGAAGCAAGGTAGGCTAGTGCTAGTGTCTGGTATTGGGCCTTGCTGATGCCATCTGCTGCTTATTTAAGCAATTTTAGAAAAGTCTGAAGCATGAGCCAGGATAGGTCATTCATATGGAAAAGCTGCTTCTAACAACTTGGGTGGGGCTGCAAATTGGATGGGGTGGGGTCTCAGGGAATCACTAAGGCAGAGTGAACAGTGTCAGCCAGGCTGATGGAAACTCAGATATGGCTACGATAAGGGAGGTCCCAGCAAAGGAACAATGAACCTTGTGAGCACCCCCATCTGGGAGAAAGCTGCCCCAGAGTTCCTGTCCTGATGCCAGAAAATCCAGTTCCTTCTCATATGTCCCTGAACCCCCCAAAGCCACCACCCCAGCACCAGTGCTCAGAGAGAGTGGAACCATGTAAGTTCCTGCATCTGACCTTTAAGAGGAACTGCCTGGGTCTCCAGTAGCTGCAGTGTCACTCAGCCACAATCCCTGCTAGTTTTTATAGCCTGAATTTACAGGGACTTCTTTTACCAGTTCTGGATCCTTGGGCAGAGGGTCTGGTGTGGGGCTGGGACCCCTTGCTCCTCACAGTAGGCCTCCATGGCCAAGATATCCCCCCTGATTAAAAACACACCACATGTGGGCATTGGACCAGCCCATTCCATGCCTCTGCCCCTCCCACTGATCTACTGATCTCAATGTGCTTTTTTCTTTACTTCTCTAGTTGTAGGACTTCCATTCAGCCAGATTTCAGACAGTTCTGAATGATGGTTGTTTTGTATTTTAATTATAATTTTGATGTGGGTATGGGATGCAGTGAGTGCTGGAGTTTCCTTTAGCCTCAATCTTGGTTCTCAGAAATGTCTATTTTGAAATCTAAGGAATTCTGTTCTCAAGTAATTTTGTCTCCTATGGGAAAAAGAAATACATATCCTCATATCCAAAATACTCTTCAATGATCAAGTCACCATATGTAGAAGCAGAGATGTTACAATTCTATGTCCTTAGCAATAATGAGGTTGGAGATATAGCAAA
Organism: Myotis lucifugus; assembly: GCF_000147115.1. Taxonomy (NCBI): domain Eukaryota; kingdom Metazoa; phylum Chordata; class Mammalia; order Chiroptera; family Vespertilionidae; genus Myotis; species Myotis lucifugus. The sequence continues at coordinate 14,989,190 of NW_005871060.1, forward strand.
ACCATCTCTAGAGATATTGTGTGGGATATTTCAGTATGTAAATGATATAAAACTCCCTATCTTCTCAACAACAGACTTCATTTGCATATTTTCCCTCATGAACCCTGTGTTTGGAGAAATTTTCTCTACCAAATCACCAGATTAATTTGCAGTCATTTATTTATTAAAGAAATACTGTTGATTGCCTGCTATAAATCAAGCATGATTTTGTATCTTGTAGACACAATTCACATCCTGTAGCTTAAAATATTTCTCTATTTCATAGTAATCAAAGACATAAGCAAATTTCTGATCCTTAGGTAAAAACCAAGGCCATTATACTGGCTTGTTAGAACACCAGACAAAAGTAAAATATCTTGGTACTTTGCTTTTCTTCTTTAGCTTATATATCCTGTTTCTAAATTTAGAAAATAGCCCAACAGCCTTTTATTAATAACTGCAGGCACCTAAGGGTACAGAGAATTCCTCTGGGAGCAATTGTCTTATAGCTTGAAACTCTGCTGATTTAAACACTAAGATCAAATGTCAGAAGTTTACTAGAATCTTTATTAAATTCTCTATTTGGTTAATTATATAGTTCCTGTATATATAGTGAGCATTATTAGGAATGAAATTATCTACATCTCTAAAAATTGCTCATTTCTCTCATAGTTTCTCTTACTATTTTTCATTGTATTCTGAATTTTTAATGATATTCCTACTCCTTATCATTTTTAACAAAATCCAGTTCACATGCATGATATTAGTGTAGCATGAGACTCTCATGGTACAAACTGTGTGTGTGTGTGTGTGTGTGTGTGTGTGTGTGTGTGTGTGTATGAGGGAATTAACAAAAATTTGACAAAACTCTATCTTTACATTTCTTAATAAGCATATTCTTTGCTTAAGGCCTCTTGACCAATATCTATGTCACTGTCATGAAAAATTGGTTATATATTTTAAGTGTTATATATAATAAAACAGTAGTGGCCTTCAATATTGTATAGCTTATCCTCTTTTTTTCAAATATTTTCAGTCTTCTATCTTTATTCCTGTTTTACCTATCTTTTTATTGTTTTGAACCAGTTACTTAAGAAATATAATTTTGACGGATCACTTTCCCATGTATTGTCTCAGTGGTCTGTGCGAGGCTAAACTTGGGGGAGTCCTTGATAGTCATGCCCTTGTGAGTATCCTGCCATATCAACTCCAAGCATGGCCATGTGACTATCTCTGGCTAATGCAACATTAACATGAGACATTAATCTATCTTCTTAAAATACTGTTCATGGATTCCAGATACCATGATATATGAGGAATGCCAAGTAGCCATGTGGAATGGTACACATGAAGGAAAACTGGGCTCCTGCCTGTCATCTCAGCTGTCTACCATGTGAAGTAAGCCATTTGGACCTCTTTTGTCCAGGAGTCTACCTGATGCTACATTGTGGGAAGAAAAAATTCTCCACCACTAAGAAGAGACCAGAACAGAAAGTTTTGATACTTTTTAGACAAAGAAATAATAAATTTGTGAAGAAATAATAAGACAAAGTGGTTTGAGATAGGGACAGTAAATTGTGGGGAAGTGACTAGGAGATATATCAGGGGGGTGAAATACTAGAAGATAAGGATTATTTTGGTAAGTTTGTAGAGACTCATTTCAGCATGGACTCCTAGTCTCGAGTAATAAGGATGTCCTTTCTTCCTAGTACAGGAAGACCACCTTCTCATAAGAATTTATGGCCTGTTTTAGGGTAGAAAGGTTAAACCAGAGAGCATTTCTAAATTATCTTCAGCTCGAAATAATTAACATGACAAAGCAGCATATTTTGGGGTGGCATGTCCTGGACTCCTTCAACATGAAGCAAAGGAAATTCATGGTCAATTCACTAACCCACATAACCATTACTATTAAGGTTCAGAATTGTTTGTTACACACCAATATATAGCCAAAACATGGCATGGTATTCTCCCCTGCTTTTTTTTCCATAGCTAGATTTGATTCCTCAGAGCATCTGTGTCAGGCTACCTAGTCAACAACTGTATTTCCAAATACAATCTATACTTTAGAAAAAAATGAAAAAGAAATGGCTTATTCCTGAAGGAGCTTATAATCTAGTAGGAAAGCTATGACATTTATAACTAAATTTGAGACTGAAAGTGATAGGTTTCTTGAGAGTTTCGGAAGTAAAGTATTATGTGGTTGAGTTGAGGATGAGTGGAAATGTCACAGAGGTATTTGGTGGCCATGAAAATACATCACTCAGATACTGTGTTGAGAGCAGAATAGTTGACCTTGAGTGCTGGCAGCTGACCCTCTTGCCCCACACCTGTCATCCACCCTTCCCATTAGCTCTAACCAGCCAATGACTGAGCATGATGATGGTACTAGTTCTGGCCCATTCTTTTGAGATGTGCAATTCCTCAAATGGGAAACTTTGCATTGAGGATTTCAGATTGGCTTAGCTAAAACTTTCATAAAATTGTACTGCATGATTCAATTATTGCCTCATGCTCCTTTCTTCTACCTTTCCTTCACATGTTTCAGACTTATATGTCCTTGCCTTCTTCTTCCTTGTCTTTAGTTTCCACAGGCATTTCTTGCAAAATATACATTTCTTACATATCTAATCAAATTTTTGAATTTGTTTCTCAAAGAAGTTGAATTAACACACCATGTGTTTTGGGCCTCAAAGACAGGATTTGAACACCTTAAAGAATTACATTCAAGGTGATAAAAATGATGTGCAAAATGTCCACAAAGAGGGAAATCTTGATGATTCATATACAGAACAAAATTTGACGAGATGCTAATGAATAGGAAGTAGAATCAAAGGAATAAGATAAGCAAAGTAGGGTATGGTTTTAAATGAAATGCAAAGGAGTTTGAACTTTGAAATAGATAAAGGGGAGGCATAGAAGATTTTGCATAAAGGGGTGACATAATCTGAGTTTTGCTTTAGGAAAAGTAACTGAGGAAGGCTGAATTAGAGAGATAACAGGTGCAGAACATGAATTAGGAGATTATTGCATCGAAATAAGCCAGTCAGAGAAAGATAAATATCACATGGTCTCACTCACTTGTGGAATATAATGAACAACATAAACTGCTGAACAAAAACAGATCCAGAGACAGAGAAGCATCGATCAGACCGTCAAACCTCAGAGGGAAGATAGGGGAGGGTGGGGGGAAGGGGGAGAGATCAACCAAAGGACTTGTATGCATGCATATAAGCCTAACCACTGGACACAGACACCAGGGGGGTGAGGGCATGAGTGGGGGGGTAGGGGGCAATGGGGGATAAGGACACATATGTAATACCTTAATCAATAAAGAAAAAAATAATAAAAAAACACATTGATAAAAACAAACAAACAAACAAAAAAGGGGGGCCTATTGCAGCCTCCTATTTCCTTCAGTCCAGGAGGAAGTTAAATAAGAAGCCTGATCTTGTAAACCATGGGATAACTGGCACAGCCCTGTCATTTATACAATGCTCTGGAGTTCATAAAAAGCCGTTCACATAGATTTAATTTTATTGTCATGAATTTATGAAGTTATTTCTAATTTCCATTTTATAAAAGAAGATACTGAATTTCAGGGCCTATAAAAGATATTGTAGTTTACTTATAGTGCAGATTTTGTAGCTAGCAAAACCATGGCTTAGCACCAGATTTTCTAATTCCAAGTCTAGTGTTCTTTAGAGTTATACCAAATTTTAAATGCATTAAAAACATGAAAGTAAAGTGAGTCGGCCAACTTAAATGAGGAATTAGAAAACATATACCAAGTTAAGATTGGACATGAATCATTTGGACCCATATCTAAGTGCATCTGGGGGTAGTCATGGAAGTTGATGGGAATATCAATGAAGAGACATTGGATAGAGAAGAGCAGCCAAACAAGTCCAATGAACACTTTTGTTCAATATTGAAGCAAATAGAGGAGGATCTAAGCAGGAGAAAAATAACAAATGCTCATTTAAAAAATATTTATTGTCACCTACCATTTACCAGACTGGAATAAAGAATAAGAAAAACAGACAAAAAATGGCCTTCATCAAGAATCTTATATTCTAGAGATGTTATAAAAACAGGCTTTTAGATTTTTAACACTCATTAATGAAGGGGCTAGTTTTAACAGTCCAATTAACAAACATAAACACCACTCTGGTGTTCTTGATTAGAAAATGTGAAAGCAATTTACTTCTGGTGAGTTAAGGTATAGCTCCTGGTATCTGCAGTCTTACAAATGTTTATAGCCTTTTTTTGGGTTTTAAGAAAAACACATCTATCACTCAGGATATTTGAAATTTTCCTAGGAGTGTTTTTGCTTTGAAGACCTAGTCATCCTAAAGAAGATATTTTTTTGGGGAAAAATAGAAGATAATGAATATGGCTGCTGTTTCACAGAATGCTACTTCCTGGACTTGTGTTTCTATGTTCTTACTGCTTTCTGTGCTACCCAGACACATTGTCAGATGCAACAGAGGATCAGCAGGAGTATTCAAATCATCTTATAATTGCCTCTTTGTTTATAAGAAATATTTACTTAGATTTAGAAGATCACCCAGACATTACATTCTTCTCTCTTTAATTTTTTTGAACAAGTAGTTTTTGATACATTCTATAAGCTCCCATTAATTAAACTTAAGACAATATAATCTTTAGAATTACTGAATTTCTAAATTGTTCACATTTATGACTTCAAGTGCAAAAGCATTCCTTCGTGTAACACACACACACACACACACACACACACACACACCCCTATGTACCAAACTGAAATTATGGCTTCAAGTTGTAAAATGTTATGAAACAATTTAACTGCGGGGCTATTAATGTGAAAGTGTATAATGCTAGGAAGCTGCCCACTGAATAATGCCTCTCCAGAGAGAAGTGCTGACTACACACCTGCTGCCCTAAATGAAAGCAGACCCTGCGCTCCATTCCATCCCTTCACCCTAAAACTGCTTGGAGGCCACACGCCTCGTTGTGATATATCTCTCACATGAGTGATAAGTGTGTACCCGGGATAATAAAATGTGCTAAAATAGTCTACTTGGCAGTGTTTTTGCTGATGTATTCATTCATTCCCTTCCACGTGCTATATCACCATCATGTATAACCAGATTTTATGAGATGGCTCACTGAAGTGAAAATCAAACCAATGAATTGTTTAATACGAACTAATGAAACCAGATAGAAAAGGCTTTAGAAATTGTTTTTGGAGCTTTAATTGTCAAGTGGATGTAAATTCTGAGTACCAGGAAGTAAAAGAAGGGGCAGTAATGAAGACATTGGGACCACTTTATGATAACTGGTTTAATGAAATAGTCATGTGAACAACGGTGTCCCAGAGGAAGTCACTGAAATACGAAGGGGAAATGTCTCCAAGGGGGAGATGCACTTTGAAAGGGAAAGGAGCGCACCAATACGTTTACTTTGCTGCCAGTTGAAGAAAAATCTTGTGATATGAGCACGTCACAATTCTTTATGCAGAGTTCACTTTGTTCAGAGAAATCCCTAAAAGCACTTAAGGCATTTTGAAATATAAAAAAACTAACAAAATATTTCAAAACTTCTCTTGTTTGTTTATGGCTTTGAGGTGATATACTTGTGGGTTGCCATTTGATTAACTGTGGCCATGTACAAAGATTTGCTATAAAGGAGACAGCTATAAATACCGCACCTAGATTGTTCTTGGATGTAAAAAAAGATTTTTATTGTATTAACATAAGCATTGTCTATAATTGATTCAGGAAAATGTGACCAGCGGATGTTAAAAACCAGGGGATGAAAGATTTTTAGGGAATAAGATATTGGGAAAAAGGTAAAATATCATCCAACAGATAATTTACTAAATGCAAAGACAATGTTACAACTTTAGGATGAAGATATCTATAGATCAGAGCCTTATATAAGTAATCAAATAGCCTAATCACTGATAATTCTTCTTGATATGGTACAGTAAGGAATATATAATATCACATGTAATATTTGTGCTGAAATACTAATACTGAATTTAATTATGAGGAAGCAAGTCCAGTATGTGGAGCACTCTACAATTAGTCTGGATACTAAACCAAAACCCCCAAACCAAAACAAAACCTACAATGTCATTAAAAAAATAAAGCAATCCAAAAGTGTAAAAGGAGGTGGCACCATGTTAATCTAAAAGAGATGGAACACTAAAGGCAATGATTAATTCTTGGATAAGAAAAATAACAAAGCAGATTATACAATACTGCCTTTGGAGAAACTTGTAATGTATAGTTTATTTTGGCAATTATTGAATAATAGTGATTTTTCAGTATTGCAGTAGTATTGTACTAATGTAGGTAATTGCCTTCTTTTTAGGATATGTATGCTGTAGTGGTGTCAGGTACATCACCAAAAACAGCAATAACAAAAGAAGAAGAGATAAAACAAATGTGGCAAAATATTTACAGTTTGAATAATACAACTGAGGAGTATACATGTTCATTGTACTAATATTTCAACTTTTCTGTAGAGTTAATATCTTGAATATAAAAAAGTTGGGAAGACTGATGCAGCTTATGGCATTTTTTAGTAGAGATTAAGTATACTTCCAGCCTTCTGGATATGTACACACCTTACTGAAGAATTTAGATTCTGTTGCCACCAAGTATTATGAAACCTGCTTTTGAACAGTTATGTACAAATAAATTAGATCATTCAAAGTGGTAATTATTTCCTGAGAAGTCACAACTCAAAGTTTTGACAAAAGACTCAATGACATCAGTTGTTTTGGCTCAGTATTGAAATAAGAAATTATTTTTAGCTTTCTTAAATTATATAGGTGAACAACATTACATAGAGATTAGTCAATGCATACCTGTAATCTAGATGAAGAAAATTTTATCTTTTCACATTTTCAAGAATGTGAAGATAAAAAAAATAAACAACCTCATTCTTAAAAACAGACATTCACGTGAATTTTCTTATATAAGCATTAAAACAACCTTGGAAAATAAAGAATTCAATCATTCAATTATTTTATTCATACCATTTGTTTGACTCATTCTGTTCAATAATTTGACTTCTCTTATTCTTGCCAATAGATAAATTTAGATGTTTGTCAAAAATCATGCATAGAAGTGATGTTAAGAACATTTTTCATGGCAAGTTTTTCCAATCTAACGGCTCAGTGCATTTTTGAATTTTTGTGTTTACATGCCCAATGTGTGAAACAGTTCTCCTAAACATAGAATTGAAAACACACATCAAGCTGTTTTTCAAAATAGTAAAGTGCCTAAGTGTGGAAATGACTTTTAGCATGAGTTTTACTGCATAAACTTTATGCTTATTAGTCTAGTTCACTATCATATGTGACCTAGGAGAAGCCCAAGAATACAAGGATGGTACAATGTCAAGAAATAGACTAATATTACATATTTAGTTAGTAGATCAAATACATTAAAATCTGTCTTTTTTAAGAGATCCTAAGAAGGCATTTGAAAACATCAAAACAAATTCTATTAAAGAAACAATATATTCTATTAAAGAATAAACCAATGGATATGATTTTAAAGTAACATCATACAATTATTTGCTTTAAATAAACAGCTATCTTCATATTTAACAGCACAACTTTAAAAGCATTCCCAATAAAATCAGAGGAGTTTAATGATTGACAATAATACCATAACTTTTATCCTTTGGGGGATGTAGGTTTTTTATAAATCATTTTGAAAATGTGTATGTATTTGTGAAATAAGTAGAAAAAAAGCCATAATTACTTACAGAATATGTTAATATATACTCATAAAACAAAGTGATTTAATTGAGGAAAATAGACACAAAGCCTTTAGATCCAATATAATAAACAATAGCTTTTTTAAATAAAAATAATTTTACTATAATAATATCTTAACATTGAGAATTAAATTTAACAACTTTAAGAATTAAAAACCTTGAGAATTAAATTGAACAAGAACTTGTGTAGAATATATGTGAGGAAAGTCATAAAACTTTAATAACTGAATGAAGATTATAAAAACACAAAAATATCCAATAACTGAGAAATAGTTAAGTAACTTGGTATATCCACTCAGTGGAACATATTGGGACTTAGGGAGGATTCAACAACTGCCTTCCCTAATGAACTAATTGAGCCATAAGCTGAAAGTGTCAGTGTATGTAAATGCTCCCCCTCCAAATTTAGATGTTGATGCTCCAAATCCCAGTGTGGCTGAATTGGGACATAGATCCTCTAAGGCAGTTAAATAAGATCCTAAGGATGGGGCCTTGATTGACAGGATCCATGTCCCTATAGGAAGAGACTCCAGAGACCAGAGATCCAGTGCTCCACCCACACCCACCCTAATGCACAAAGAAGTCCTGTGAGCACACAGGATATGGTTGTGCTGCCCACAAACCAGAAGAGGCCTCAGAATGAAAGCTACCTTGCCAGAGCCTTGTTCTTAGACTTCCCAGCTCCAGAACGGTGAGTAATAAATCTGTGTGTTCAAGCCCCCAGTCTACGGTACCTTGTTATGGCAGCCCCAGTGGTAATAAGGGGAGAAGGAGAAAGTGACCCAAACCTGCTCTCTTGATCATTGATAGATTACCTTTATCCACTTAAGAATTGTGGGGCAAGGACAATCACCCACAAGCATGCTCTTGGAAAAGGTTAATAATCCTTCTACTTATGTGTAAATGTCCTCCTCTGATCTAGTCTAGTATGTCTCTCTTCAGCATCATCAATTCACCCCTTCCTCCCACATCTTTAGCAGCAGCAGCATCTATTGAGAACCTGACCACCGCTCACCTCCTCCACTGCTAGTGTTCTGGTCCATGCACAATTACCTCTCACCTGGCATATCGCTATTGCATCCCAGCAGAGTTCCTTTCATCTTTCTTGCACTTTTCAATCCATTCTCACCCAAGTGATTCTGTTAGCCTTAAATCAGACCATGTTGTTCACCTTCAGGATGTCCCCCTAAAATGTATACACACTTTGAAAGACTATAAAGTCAGCATTTACTAACATACAGTTCATTTCCAAAATTTAAAAGAATCTACAGAAATGAATGATTTTTGTTTTTTGTCAGTGCCTGTTTTCAAGCCAATGACTGTTGTTGTCCAGGCACTGCTGGTCACTTGAAGCAATGAAATCTCAAACATCAAGAGTCATTTCATTTGGTATTTGTGCACCCCCAATTCATCAACTGTTGCTGGTTTTGTAGCCTAAACTTTATCTTTTAAATATCCCCATAAAAAAGTCTAATGGGTAAATTTTCTTCGTTCAAAACTTAGTCTGGCTTCACCCTGTATTTCAAATCAGTTAAACCTGAAAAGGAGTGAAAATTAAGTGAGATATCAGCTGTTAAATTGTCCCCCCAGAAATGTATACACACTTTGAATAATTATAAAAGTAGTGCTTGTACTTCAATTGCATTTTTAAACATCCAATAGCATTTTAGGATGAATTTCCCTTGTTCAAAGCTTAGTCTGGCTGAAAAGAAAGAAGTATCAATTGAGCTATCAGCTGTTAAAGTGGTATATATATTTTGGGGATATCCTGTATATAAAACCCCACAATGTCTTATCTATTTCACAGTGACAGCTAAAGTTCTTACCATGGCCTGAAAGGCAGACCATCTTAGCCCTTGTTAGATCCCTGACCCGATCCCCTGTCACTCTCCTTTATTTCTCGCTCTTTTTCAGTCACTCTGACCCACCTTGTTGCCTTTTGAACACACCAGGAATGTCTCTTCTTCAGGACTTTTGCATTTCCTAGTGTGTCTGCCTGGAACACTCTTCTCCAAGATATCCCCCTGGCTCATCCTTTCACTTTTTTTGGGGCTATTATTCAAATATCAGTTTTCTTTATGAGATCTCACTTTTCTGCTGTTATGGGTTGAATGGTGTCCTCCTCAAAAAAAAAAAAAAAAAGAAGGAAAAAACACACACACACACATAAATTGAAATCCTAATACCCGGCACCTCAGAATGTGAATTAGTTTGGAAATAAGGATATTGTAGATGTAATTAGTTAAGATGAGGTCGTACTGGACCAGGCTGCCCCCTGATCCACTATGCCTGGTGTCCTTAAAGAAGACAACCATGTGAACACAGAGACAAGTGATGAGGAAGGCAGAGGTTAGAGTTATAATACTTTAAACCAGGAATACAAAGATTGCAGGTAAACCACCAGAAGGTAAGGAAGAGGCAGGGAAGGGATTCCCTTAAAGATTTCAGAAGTAGCATGACACCTTGATTTCAGGCTTCTAGCCTACAGAACTGTGGGCTGATTACTTCCTGCAGTTTTAAGCCATCTGGGTTGTGGCCCTTTGTTATGGCAGCCCTAGGAAAGGAATCTGCCCCACCTGAAATGGCAATTCCAGGGACTTCCTGTCCCTTTAACCTGCTGTATTTTCACTTTAGCATTTGACATAATCTAACCTACTGTAGTTCACTTACTTATATTATGTATTTTCTGCCTTACTATCCCCAAACTGTACTCCAAATGCCAGCCACATGAGGCTAGAAGTTTTTTTCCGTTTTCTTCATTGCTCTGTCCTCAGCACTTAAAACAGTTCATGACGCTGTACAGATCCCCAAAACATGTCTGTGGACTGAAGCAATGAAGATAGGAACGAACAGGGAAATGAGCCAGGTAATTTGTTCCCTCTCTGTGGGGAAGAGTAAAGGGTGTTTCACAATGACAGGAGTGTTTTGGAAAATTGTTCCACTTACTGTATAAACTCTGGTAAGTGGAAAGAAGTGTTCTCTCTTATAAAATATTACACAGCAATTAAATGTAATTTGTGAAGAGTTTAAGTGACATGATAAATTCTTACTGTTTTGTGAAAAAGGTGGGTTATAAAATAGTTTCTTCAGTATAATCATAGCTGTAAAACAGACACTTCAAATAAAGAATAAATTAGAGAAAATATTACAAATTTCTAATGATGGTGGGTTTTTTGATGACTACATGTATGCTTATTTTTTGTGTTGATCTTATTCTAAAATTTCTGGACATTGTGAAATTTATAAAATTATAATTTATTTTTTCAAAATTATTTATCTCAGTTAGCCTCATGGCTGCCCATGCCTTTGAATAATACCAGGAAAGAAACCAGGATTGAAGCTGTGATCTTTCAGTGATGAAATTTCAAAACCACATTATAAAAGTAAGCTACTAATGTTGTCCCCACTTCTGTCATGTTCAGTAAGTTTAGGAACTGAAGCTTCCACCACACCTCTCTGCTCCAGGGCCTTGCTACGCCCATTCCTCCATTCCTTCAGCCAGAAGCTACTGAGTTAGAAGCTCCTTGTTCAAGGAACAAGAAGCTCCTTGAATCAAGGAACCACAAATGATTCAAAAACCTTGAACTTCTAATGATAATCAATGCTAGCTAAAGAGACGTTGCATTCTGCCTCTATCCCTTGTTAATTTGAGTTAAAGTCTAGTGTATGTAATTGGCAGTACCTAAATTATATCAAAATTCCTACCTGCTATGGAGACTGAGAGATATTTTTAGCTCTACTGCATCTGTGTATTAGAAGCTAATTGGTGATTGCCCGGAGAAAGGTCATTGTACTTTCATTTCTAACATATATTTGGGGGTGGGGGATGAGCTACCCAACCTGTGAGGAATGGTAAAATAGAAAATAAGACATTGTTAAGAATTACCCTCAAGAATGAAAGAAACCTTCAGTTTCTTGGTTCTTTGTAAGTAAAAATTGTTAATAATGTGAAGGAGATCCAAATTTCTTTCAGAGAACAGACAGTAGAATGTAATGAAATTGAAGAACAAGTGTTTGTTGGCTATTTTCATTAGTTATGGCCAATTTTTCTGACTTTCAATTTTGCTATGTGCAAAAATTTTTCCCCCTCATGTAGATGGAACCAAGCCAATCATTTAAAATGTATCTATTTGGTTGGACAGGGACCTAATTCAATCATTAGATACAATCTTGGAAAAGAGCTTTTAGGCTGTAATATAAAGAAAATGAAACCATTAGATTAACAAGAATCAGGCCTATAAATTGATAAATTGAGTTAGGCCTGCAGTGTAGATGGAGAGGAAAACCAGGAATGATTGCTGCAGGTAGGGTAGATTGGGCTTACAATACTCTACCCATAGAAATGCTAAAGAGCCTTTGTAGTTTATGAATAAGGAAAACAGATGTAACTAAATTCAGTATATGCTGCCCCTTCCCTTATCACCCTACCTCATCTGTCCTCAATAATCTTTTGTCTTCACAGTGTAACTCCATGGCAGGCTGGCCAAAGATGGTCCAACCTTGATATTTTCAAAGAAAGTAGAGCATTGAAATTTCATTTAATTCATTTCTGCTTTTGCAATATTTGTTAGTTGAATGTTAATTAGGGCCCTCAGGCCAGTCATCAATGCACAAATGTCAGAAAATATTGCAACTTATGGAAACTAAATTTGACTCTAAATATAAAAACGTCTTGCATTCACCAGTGAATGGTGGGTTTAGGATATTTAAGACTGCCTTTATTTTAGAAAGATGTGCCATGAAATAAAGAAAGACCTCAAGGGTTAATAAGAAGTTTGAACTTTGTAGTGAAGGGAGTGATAGGATTTGTGTTTTGTTTTGTTTTATTTTTTTATTAGAGCTATGTTTTAGAACTAGGAGAGGTGGTACTGCAGCCGGATTAATCGGTTAGATGACTGTACAGTACATTATAGGAGCCACACCCTAGGTTTCACAAGGAATTCAGCAAATGCAATAAAGAATAGCAAGCCAACTCGATATTCTGAACCACTCTACCTACTCAGTGCTCTCCCTTTATTTTTCTCTCTTAACTTCCACAATTCCTTGCTACATCTTGCTCTTACCACCCACTCAGCTATCCATCTGCCTTTGTATCAGCTTAATCCTATATAATAAAAGCCTAATATGCTAAGTGTCTGACCATTCATTCGACCATTTGACCAGTCGCTATGAAGCTCACTGATCACCAGGGGGCAGATGCTCCAAACTGGTAGGGGTCCAGCCGATTGGGACTGGGCAAGATGGGCCAGACACGCCCTGGAGTCTTCCTGCTGTCCCTCCCCAGCCCCGATCATACACCGGTGGGGTCCCTCAGCCTGGCCTCTCCCTCTCACAATCCAGGACCCCTTAGGAGATGTTGGAGAGCTGGTTTTGGCCCGATCCCCACAGGTCAGGCTGAAGGACCCCACTGGTGCATGAATCCGTGTACTGGGCCTCTAGGTTAAACATAAAGTTCTCTTGGGCTTTTGCTCTGGGGTATTGCCAGACTCAATTTTTAACTTTCTCTCTTGACATGGAGAATTTTTGAATTACCCTATTTGGGAACAATTTTCTATGGGTCTTTTTTATTTCTGCAAGTCTTGTGAATGAGGCACTACTTGTTTTTTTGTTTGGACTGTCTTTTTGCATGTTTGTGCAGAAAATAGCCTTGGAACCTATAGATAATGTCACCCTCCAGGGCAAGAAGCAAGTTTGCCTACAGACTTGAGAGATGGAGATAATGTCTTTCTCTAGAAAAAAGAGCAAAGAGGGCAGATTTAGTGCCCATTATAAAAGATTCAGGTTTCCCAAGCTCAAGATTCCACTCATGGAATGCAATTCGTATTTGTAGTTATCCATCTAGGCCCTTCTCTGTCACCCTATGAAATGCAGGGGCAAGAAGAATAGAAGCAAATATGATGATGTTCATGCTGTTTTCTGCACTGTGAGTAATAAAGTAACTTTGACCCAGAAAGCCTATATCTTTTGTCAGCATCCTTGAGAGGGTGGCAGGTTGATTTTTCAGCTAGCAAGCAGTGTAATATCTCAGGCTTTTCGGTTTTTTGTTTGTTTTCTTTTCCTGTTTGGGATTTTTATTTTATTTGAATTGTACACACTATACTGATAGATTAACATAACTTATCATTATAAAGTGTGCAAATCAATTATTTTTACTGTATTCCCAGAGTTGTACAACCATCTGCGTGATCTAATTTTAGAATATTTTCATTACATCAAAAAGAAATCCTGTACCCTTTAGCTATCATCAGCCAATCTTCCTATCCCTCCCATGCTAATTTTTATCTCTACAAATTAGCCTATTGTGGATATCTCTATCTATCTATCTATCTATCTATCTATCTATCTATCTATCTATCTATTTATATAAAACCCTAAGCGACTGTTGACCATTCAACCAGTTGACTGTTTGACCAGTCGCTATGACGCACATTGGCCACCAGAGGGAAAACACTCAACACAGGAGCTACCCCCTGTTGGTCAGTGTGCTCCCACAGCGGGAACACCACTCAGCTGACCAATGGGCTCCAGACGCCTGGCTCACAGCTGGCAAGTGCAGCTGCGGCTGCATGAGCCTCCCCGTCTCCACGGCAGTGCTACTGAGCAGCAGTGGTGGACGCAGTGGGTCTGGGATGAGCTGGAGCAGTGCAGCGCAGACCTGGGCTTGGGCTCCTCCCTGGCAGCCTGCCACTTCATGCACTACTGCATCCCTCAGATCAAGCCAAAACCATCAATCCAACATCCCCCAAGGGATCCTGGATTGTGAGAAGGCACAGACCAGGCTGAGGGACCCCACCGGTGCACGAATCAGTGCGTCGGGCCTCTAGTTTCATATAAATAGAATTATGCACATATATGTTTTTAAGGTTTAAGCATATTGTGATGTATATTGATACTTCATTCCCTATATTGTCAAATAATTTTCTGTTAAATGTTTTTACCAACTTCACCTTTCTATTCTTTAGTTGATGGATGTTTGGGTTGCTTAATTTTTGCTACTATTCATATGGCTGAACACTCATACACAAACTTTTGCTAGAGCATATGTTTTCATTTCTCTTACCAGCAGTTTTTATTTTTTTTCATGCATGTATTTCTTTTCTGGAATTGTTTGCTTTCAGTCTGAAGTATATTTTTAGTATTTCTTTTAAGGTAAGCCTACCAGCAACAACTTTTTTACATTTTTGTTTCCCTGAAAGTCTTTATTTTGCCTTCTGTTTTGAAAGGTAGTTCTCTAGATATGTTTCCTGATTCACAGGGGTTTTGTTTATCTCTAGAACTTTGGCTATGTCATTCTAGTGCCTTGTGGCTTCTATTGTTTCTGACAATGCCAGCAATTGATCATACTGAGTTTCTTTTATAACTAATAAATCATTTTCTCTTTGTATTTGTCTTTGAACATTTTTTTTTCAGTGATGAGTCTGGGTGTAAATCAATTTGTTTTTACTCTACTTGGAATTCATTGAGTTTCTTCAGCAAATCTTTCTTTAAATATTCTTTCTCTTTTCTCTTTTCTCCTGGTAGTCTCAATATATATATTTAATGGTGTTTCATATTTTTTTCTGAAGCTCTATCATTTTTCTCTTTTATAATTTTTAAAGAATATTTTTATTGATTTTTAGAGATAGAGGAAGGGAGAGGGAAAGAGAGACATCGATGTAAGAGTGGAATATTGATCAGTTGCCACCTGCATGCCCCTACCAGGGAT
Source organism: Myotis lucifugus (assembly GCF_000147115.1). NCBI lineage: Eukaryota > Metazoa > Chordata > Mammalia > Chiroptera > Vespertilionidae > Myotis > Myotis lucifugus. Next base: position 15,004,653 of record NW_005871060.1, read on the forward strand.
CCAACCTACAACCTCTTGGTGCACAGGCAACACCCAACCAACTTAGTCACACTGGCCAGGCATCTGTTATGTTTCTTTAACTTTTTATTCTTTCTGGTCTTCAGATTACTTACTTTCTATTGATCTATTTTCTTTTTAAAATATATTTTTTATTATATTTCAGCAAGGAAGGAAGAGGGAGAGAGAGAAACATCAATGATGGGAGAGAATCATTGATCGGACACTTTCTGCACACTCCCTAGTGGGGATTGACCCTGCAACCTGGAAATTGAACCCTGACCTCCTGAATCATAAGTTGATGTTCAATCACTGAGCCACCACGGCTGGGCTATTGATCTATTTTCAAGTGCAATTATTCTTCTGACAACACAAGCCTACTTTTGAATCCTTATAGTTCATTTTTTTATTCTGTTTTTATAATTTAAACCCTAGAATTTCCATTTGTTTCTTTATTAATAATTTGTATCTTCTTATTGATCATCTCTATTTGATAAGACATTGTCATCAGAGCCTCTATTACTTCTTTAAACCTGATTTTGAACATCTTTATAATAACTGCTTTGGAGTCTTGCCTGCTAAGTTAACCAACTAGGCTCCTTCAGAGATAATTTCTATTGTTTGTTTCCCACACACCCCACCCCATGGATGGGTCATATTTTCTTGTCCTTTGCATGACTTGTCATTTTTCTTTGTTGAAAGCTAGGTTTTAAATACTATATTGGGGCAACTCTGGATAATTATTACCCTTACCTTTTGGAGACTTGTTTTTGTTGTTCATTTTCTTTTCCTTTGTATGTTTAGTGTTTGGGTTGGACTGTTTTGGTGAAGCTGTTTCCCCTGCAGGGGGCAGCCATTTAGGTCACTCCTCAGGAGGCCTAGTCTGGGACAGGTGCCCAGTCTGTCTGGAATAACAGTGGTTTCTCTTTACAAGGGCCCTCTGCAAGGTTCTCTTTGGGTGTCTCTTTCCCTTATCTCTCTGTTAAGCTGTCTGCCTCTGTTGGTATCACAGGTAGCTGTTAACCTCCACTAATGACTGATGGTGATGACAGAGATAATTGCTGGCTGAGTGGCCAATATCCTCACTATGCCTAGACCAGACTCATAGTGACCTCCAGTTGTTCTCTGATGCTAGGAGCAACAGGGCATCTTTTATTTATTAGCCTTTATTTTATGGCTTAGGTATGTATGTATGTATGTATTTTTATTTGTAAAGCTTATCAGCTGCTCTTTTGAAAGCATGGGCTTCAGTGATGGGATAATTTTTACATAAGCTGAGGCAATTTTTCTCCCCAGTGTTGAAAGCTCTTACACATTAGAAACTCTACTAGCTGTGCCTGGTCTTTTGAGGAACACATTTTGGTCATACAAGTGCAATTGATAACAGCTGAGGAAATGTCATTTTAGCTCTAAGTTATCATAAGCACCACTTGGTCTGCTACTGACGTACTGACTGGATACAAAAATTACTATTTTACCTGTACTGAATACTTCATGTTTAAAAAAGATACATTGTACATCACTTAGGATTAATTTAAAATAATGATTGCAATGCACTCAAACCCTCTCTTTGTATAAAAGAGTTGGGAGTTTATTTTTGTTTTGATAATTTAGACCCTAGAATTTCCATTTGTTGGAAATTCTTTTTCCAACCCCCAAGAATGTTTCATAGCCTCATATAATTACCATTTTTGCTGAACTTTTTGTATTATAGGTAGACAACAATACATTAAATCCTTCTGTTTATTTAAGTTTCTAGAAGAATAAACCCAAACCATATGACATATTGCATTCATTTCAACATTTTATTCTGATATATATATATATATATATATATATATATATTTAATTATCTATAGTACTATTAGTTTAATGGTATTGGAAGTTCTTTTGTTCTGTGTTGACATTAAATGAGCTAGTTTGAATGTGTTAGTAGAAATACTAGCTTGAAAAAATGCAATTTCCTTCACAATATTTTATTTATCAGAAAAATGTTTACTTTTCAAGGAAGAAAATATATTTGTAAGAAATTATCAAATTACTAAAATTTTACTTCTCTTGTTTTTGTCTGAAGTACATTGCAATATATACGGAAGAAAGCATGCTCATGGAACCATCTATGTCAAATGCGCATTGAGAATTTGTTTATACATAACAAAGACTTCTGAGGTCTTTTGTGGAGATTTTGCTGTTCTTTATACAAAAGCCTTTTTCCTGCTTGGGTACAAACCCACAAACAGTACAAACATATTAGGTCCTTTCCTATCTTAGTGGCAATGATAATTGAAAAAAAAGCATTATGATTGATTCAGTAATAAATAGAAGACACATTTTTCTTTTCAGAAAAACGAATGTTGTAGATGAATAAGAACCAATAAAATATTTTCCTCAGAGAGATATGTTTTTCCTTACTGTGATACTAAATGCTTTCACAATCTATACATTGCCCAAGTTGGAATTTCAAGATCATCCTCATTTTTTTCTTTTACCCCAAATGTGTTTGGTTATGAAAGGTAGTCAGTTCTGTATTTATAATACTCTAAAACTTTGTCTTTCTTCTCTATCATCACTGTCTTGGCTCAGGCCATTACTGACTTTCACCTGTTATGACAATTGTCCCTTCCTGATCTCTGTACCTCCAGACTTCTCCACATAAATCATTTACCAGAGGGACATTTATAAAACATCAATGTTATTTTCTGGCCTTAAAGCAGTCCATGTTTTTTATTATCTTAACTAGAGGCCCGGTGCATGAAAATTCATGCACTGGAGGGGGTGTCCTTCAGCCCAGCCTGCCCCCTCTCACAGTCCGGGAGCCCTCCAAGGCGGGAGGCAACCCGACGATCAGGGGAAGGCAATGCCCCATCACACCTCTGCTGCTGCCACTGCTGGCAGAGCAAGCCTCGGGCGGCCCTGGTTACCTGAGCCTCAGGCAGCCCTGGGTGGCTGGGCAGCTGCCATGCGAGGCTTGCCTGCGCCTTGGGCCAGCCCTGGCACCTGGGGGGCTGAGGAGACTGGGGGACTTGGGAGGCAGGCACCCTGGCGGGGCTGATGGGACTGGGTGCCACCATCTTGTGGCTGTGGGTGCCACCATCATTGAGGGAGGGGCATTCCATTAGTATATTCCCTCCTTATTGGCTGTGGGTGCCACCAACTTTGAGGGAGGGACAGTCAATTAGCATATTCCCTCCTTATTAGACAGGATGATTAACACACAACTCTTTAGCAGAGTAGGCAAGGCCCCTCAGGACTCAGCCTCAACCTTTCTCAGCAATTTCATCAAAGGCTCCTTCACTCTCCACATATTATTCTCCAGTCTATAAATCATTTCCAGCTCCTTAACTTTACTATATTTTACTTTAATCTCTTCTTATTCCTCTCTTGCTCCTTCTTTCTTTCTCTCTGTCTCTCCATTATTCCCTTGTGAAAATTATATCTTGTCTGCCCATAATCGCTCTTATTCTTGATCCTCACCTGTCGAATTCTTATATTAACATTTAACATGCAACTATCCCACCTCCTTTATGCTAAAGTAGTTTGCTCCCACACCCGAAGTGATACTTCCAAAACACTAGGATCACTCCCCAAAGTTAGGGAGCACTTTTCTAAACATTGTGTCAGTCTGAGTTTATAATTGTTGAAGGCTTCATGACTCTATATCAGTGGTTCTCAACCTTCCTAATGCCGCGACCCTTTAATACAGTTCCTCGTGTTGTGGTGATCCCCAATTTTGTTGTTACAAATTGAACATAATTAAAGCATAGTGGTTAATCACAAAAGCAATATGTAATTATATGTGTTTTCAGATGGTCTTAGGCGACCCCTGTGAAAGGGTCGTTTGACCCCCAAAGGGGTCGCGACCCACAGGTTGAGAACGGCTGCTCTATATTATTGTGCATTTCTTTGTTTATCTCAAACACATGGCTCTGAGCTACTTCAGGGTGAGGATTATGTTTTTCAAATATTATGATCACTAGTTCTAAATAAATAGCCGATACATAGTTGGGACACAATAAGTGTTTAATAAGTATAGTACTTTTTAATGTATTTTTATTGATAGGGGGATAAATAGAAGTTAGCTCTAAGAGTAATCTGAAGCTTAAATAGTTGTAAAGGAAATAACAAAATAAAATATGACTGCATAATTAATAATTCTTGAAATAAATCCTCTATAAAAATATGTATACACACAAATGTGGAAAACACTGTTGAAATAAAAGCAACAAATCATTATGAAGCTTGTGTTTATGGCGCTAGAACTCTGATGAGTCAACTTCAACTACTTGGAAGGTTATCATAGTTCTCCATTGTTTTATGAAATAATAACCATTGGTTATTAATTATTCATGTAAGCTATTTTGTGTTTGTTTTTATTTTTTTTATTTGCTGGAAAGTTGGATATGACAACCAAAGATGGATATGGCAATTTTAAACTAGCAGGAGATTATACTATTGTCTTCATCCTTTTGTTTAATTGTGTTCCCAGATCCTGTACAATGCCATAACATCATATTGTGATTTTACATTATAAAATAGTGTTTTTCTTCTGCGCTGGAACAGGAAGCTTATTGTGAAAATATATTTCATTAGTCTCTTTATCTTCCATGTCTCGCCCAAAGACTAGGGTTTACAGGCTATCCCAAAGTGTTTTTTAATGAATGAATGGAATTTCTCATTTGCCTGAAATAATGTGATGATTTATAGTATGCTCACAAACTTTTATTTCATTATGAAAAATAAGACAATACACCCTTAACCATTTGTTCTGTTTGGCTGTTTCCATGATTAAGCCCTAAGAGCAAGGAACAGGGTCAGTATCTTGCACTTACTAGGCTTTCTGTAACTTCCTTCTAGCAGGATGGTCTCATTACATGATATGTGTTCATTTTTTAAAAAGTAAACAAGAAATCACCTTTAAAACATCAAATTTCCACTAAAGGTGCACATTACCACATTGTTTTAAATAAAATTCTATGGGAAGTAATTTGAATCAAGTTAAAATTGGTAGCCCCTAGGTGTTTCTTCAACAAGTTGGTCTGCTTGTGCGATTTTGGCTTATATAATTGATATTTGAATTGTGTTGTAGTGAAAATTGTAACATGGAAATAATTTTATTTGGTTGATAAACTATTTATCCATATTGCCACAGGATTTAAAGTACTTTGAAAGATGAAAGACAATGTTTTATATTCATTCTTATGATAACCTAACAGATTTTATCATGTTGAGATATCTGCTACAAAAAGGTAGTTCCATGAGCATGTCACCTGCTATTTTCTAAACATATGGGAACTTTAAGCCTATGATTGATTAATAGCCATGTTATAGGTTCAATTGAGTCCCTCTTCTCCACCCCAAAAAGATATATTGGAATCCTAACACCCAGTACCTCAGAACGTGACCTTATTTGGATTGAATCTCTCCAGAAGTGGTCAAGTCAGCATGAGGTTATTAGGGTGGGCCCTAGTCCTATATAAACATGAGATGATTGATGTCCTCATAAAAACAGGGAATTTGGACACAGACATTCACATAAGGAGAACACCTTGTGAAGATGAAGACAGAGATTGGAAAGACGCGTCTACAAGTCAGGGAACACCAAAGATGGACAGCAAACCACCAGAAGCTATAAGAGCGGCAAGGAGCAGATCTCCCTCACAGCCCTGAAAGAAAACCAACCCTGCAAACACCTTGATCTTGGACTTCTAGCCTCCATCATTGTAAGACAATAAGTTTCTGTTTTTGAAGCCACACAGTGTATGATACTTTGCTATCACAGCCTTTAGAAACTAATAAAAAATGTATCCCAAGTAATGAATGACACATACCATTTGTTCACAGAAGAGTTTTGCATTTATTAGTTCAGATCCTCAGAGAAAGAGATACCAAAAGGGATTAAATGTGCAAGTATTTTAGTAGGAGATATGCCTGTGTGAAAGAAAGGAGGGAAGGGGCAGGTAAGGCTGGGCAGCTGGGTAGGGCTTGGAGAGCCATAAGACCACATAAGTCTGACTCTGGGTGGAAAGAAGAGAAGCGAATGGATGGGAATTTCCTAGGTTGTCCTGCAATCTAAGGAAGATTCAGTTTCACAATGCAATGTGGTTATTCAAGTGAAAGTCAGCTGTCAGTGATGTCTGGGTTTTCCAGGAAGAGGTTGGCCTTAGTATTGCCCCAGACTCATTCACGGACTGTGAGCAGCTGTGAGATGTGTGTCTTCACCTCTTATGAAGTGATAGATTTCCAACAGCAGTTTGGGGCCCTTGGTGAATTCTACTCCCTGAAGGAGAAGGTCTCTGAGGCACAGTACCATGGCCCCAGAGATGCTGCTCCAGTAACTGAAAAACTGATACAGAATTCAATCCTTGAAAAAAAGTGAACCAAAGGTAAATAGCTGTACAAATTAGAAAAAATTCAGTCCTCTAGAATATAGGTTAAGGGAGACCAGGTTGCAGAAAATAAATCAATCCTGATATGTAAAGTATTAAGACAATAGTAAATCTTTGTTGCTCACAAGGCAGTGTAGTGGTAGGAAACTTGGGAGTGGGGGTGAGAAAATTTCCAGATCTACATAGACAAGGAGAAGACACATAACAGTAACTCTACTATGTTTAATATGTAGCTTCCAACTTTGTCCCAGGATGGAGTTTGTGGCCACGGCACCAGTGAGCTGGAAAAGGAACAAATGGAGAGAGAGATATGGGAGGTCTAGGCCTTGAAATGGAACAGGTTCACTCCACTCACTTTCCACTGGTTAAAACTCTGTCATTCAACTGGACCCTGTTGCAAAGGATCTGGAAACGTGCCTGAGTTGTGTGCACCCAGGAGAAGAGGAGCATGGACCTGCAGCTGATCTATCTTTATCACACTTGACATGATAATTATCAGCATTTGTGGCATCAAGTGAAAAAATTCCAGAAGATTGACTACAATTCTCTTTTTTATCCAGCTGTTTGGCATTATGCAAGTACAGAAAATAGTCATTAACTAATAATAATACTCTTAAGATTAAAGGTGTCTACCATACTTGAATATACATTTTATAAACTAAGCAAGCACTAAGGGGATTATTACAATTTCATGTTTCATAATTATATAATTTCTCCCCAGTTTGACAAATAGAAAAATTTAATCAAGGATTCTAGAAATAGATTTACAGATGGTACAAATGAAAAGTGTATGGAGGTGGATAAATGTGACATGTTGAATCAGTTCTATAAATAAATTCCTCTTCAGTTTTGTTTTACAGGTTTTTAAAAGTGTATTTTCAGGCTTTTAAAAAAATTATTATCTGTATTCTAGGTGTGTATGCATTCATAGGATTGTAATAAGAAAGTTATAGGGGACTAAAGGAGTATAAATTATATTTTTAGTGGCAAAACAGTTAAAAACATAATTAGGAATAAATTAGGACTAATTATTAATAATACTATTTTTTTGTAGAAAAACAATATTAATCAAATCTGGACAATCTGAAAGTTCACAGTGTTCCTTGCTGTCTACTTCTCCATAGTTTCTACTCCATCCTTGCCCTACTGTGGACAACGTGTGATCTGCCATCTGTAGACAGTCTCACTTTTCCCAAATAGCTCTGTAACCCAGCCTAACAATTATTAGTGTGGCCATATTGTCTGGTGAACTTAGTTTGGAAGGCCGAATGTATTAATTGAGAACTCTGAAAGTTTCTAAAATGCTCTAAACCTTAATCTATTCATGTATCAAACAGGAATGACCATACCTCCTCATAAAGTTGCTGTGAGAAATAAGTGAGATAATTTAGGCTTAGTCATTATTACAAACCTGATCTATAATTACTGTTCAATTTACTATAAATTGTTACTATTATTATAATTAGTATTACTATTATATATAGTATATATTAGTATAGTTAGCAATATTACACATATTACTATTATTACACTTGCATATTTTAAACCTTCTCCTCAACTACTTAGTGGTATCCAGAAAATAGTTCTCAGTTCAAGCTGAAATGTTTGAAAGTTTAATTGACCACTTAGTGTTTCATCTATACTATCAAATGCAGGTCCCTAAACAACACTGTAGGAGCCCTAACCGGTTTGGCTCAGTGGATAGAGCGTCAGCCTGCGGACTGAAGGGTCCCGGGTTCGATTCCGGTCAAGGGCATGTACCTTGGTTGCAGACACATCCCCAGTAGGGGGTGTGCAGGAGGCAGCTGATCAATGTTTCTCTCTCATCGATGTTTCTAACTCTCTATCCCTCTCCCTTCCTCTCTGTAAAAAATCAATAAAATATATTTTAAAAAAATAAATAAATAATACTGTAGGAGAGTGGTCCCTCTGTTTAGTTTTTGGGGAAGTTGAGATTTGTGTCCTGTGACCACTGCAAGCGGCTTCATATTTGCGCAAGGCTTCCTGGGGGTCAGGCTGAATCCATGCATTTTTCATCCTTATTTTACCTCTGCTTCCAACTATCAAGCGAACACCTTCCTGTCAGACCAGGCGTCTCAGCAAGAAGAGCCAATGGACTGGAGTTACTAAGTTTTGAAACTGTTCTTTGGTTTAAGAACCCTCCCTGGGTCACTTGTTCTGCCCTCAGACTGTGCTGGTCGTTACCCCATGTCTTCCATACGGATTGGTCTCCCTTCACAATTTCAAGAGAGATGAAGCAGTTTAAAAGTAAATTATTTGTATCTTGTGTAAGTGATTCTTTTATTGTTAAGATCATTATTTTTTTTCTGGAGTAATTTCTCTCTATATCTTGGTATAAAAATCTATATACCAGATTTAGTAACCTCTCATCTGTAAGATGTTTGCAAAGGGATTCGGAATACACAGACCTTCAGTTTTACAGAAATATGGATTACAGAGACCAGGGCAGGACCGAGTCTTTTCACTGGTTCTTATGCTACACTGAAGGGCTCTCCTTCCTCCCTATCATCACTATTCTCCTATTTAGGATGAAAACGTCAAAATCAGGTTCTGTCCCCAACTCTGTTCCTCTCTAGCCACCTGGGTATAGTGGATCAGTGAACTCTGCAAAGCCAATGCCTAGCTCTTCTCCTGGAAATGACACAGTAATTCCATACAAAAAAACTTGAATGTAATGGAAGTCCTGTCATTGCCCAGAAAACCACCTCATCTCCAGGATTGTCACTTACGAACACATGAGGTGGCAATAGTCCTTTTATGGATTTCTTCCTAAGCAAGTTGAAAGAAAAAGTTGTACTATGTAATCCTAGGCAGCTCGTTATACTTAAGCAAATGAGAACACTAATCTCAAAGAATAATAAGAATTGTTGTGGGTGTCAACAAAGTAGGAATTAGAGGCTCTAAAAAGGATCTGGTCTTGATTGTTTTCAGAGGATCAGCGCAGAATCATGCAAATGGAGACACACTAAATTTTTTGAATTTAATAATGACAGCAAGAACTAAAAGACACAGGCCCAACTACTTAAACAGATTCTTTACAACGACAAGAATTTGTCCTTATGATTCCAAAGCTATTGAAGTTTATATTTTAGCTGCCCATAGAATACTTAGATTCTCAACTTTCCACATTCCATTTGTCTGTTAATTTTTTGTGAAATTCACATTGGAGAAAACCAGTGAGAGCAAGGTTCTATATTCACTGTTTTCTTTTTTTTTAGTTTAAATGCATTTTATTTTTAGACAACCTACATGCCATGCTTTTCTTAAAAATAATTCCTCTGCTCCAAATAAATTAAGGTCAAGATAAATGAAGTGCTCAATATACCATCCATCTGATTTGTCCTGTTGTGGTGTGTGGAGAAAAACAGCAGACAGTTACTATGACAGGTGAGAGGTCCAAATTGCCAGATTGTTAATGTTTTTTCCATTTCTGAACCATCCTTAACGAGTATCATATATGGGTCACACCATCCTCACATAGTCCAGCAGAGCAGCCAGGCCATCTGGATTCATATCTTCACCAATACAGAAATGGCAGTTCTGAAATCAGCAAGGATGTACTGGATTTGTTCTGTAGCCTTGTCATAAAAGTTTTTACTCTTGCAGGTCTCTGTTGTTTTTGTTTTTGTTGTTATTGTTTTAGAGAAAAAGGAAGATAAAAGAAGAGAGAGAGAAACATCATTGTGGGAGCTGAACATTGATTGGCTGCCTCCTTCATGCCCCCTACCGGGGCTGGAGCCTGCAACCAGGGCATGTACCCTAACTGGGAATCTCCGTGCACCAGACAATGCCCAACCAATTGAGCCACACTGGCCAGGGCATTGATTGATTTCATGTCATCTTTGATGCGCTTCTTGTAGGCTTCTTTTAGCTTCCTGCAAATGATGGTTCCTGACAATATCGACACCAGTGATGACTGTGCTTTCTGTACTTTTGCCCTCGTGACCTTTAGCAGTAGCAGTTCCACTAATTAGAGAGTCATCAGTGTTACCCTCAGCTTTAGTGACCATCTTTGACTCTGCCTCCCAGTCACAGCCAGACTGAGATCTCCCGTATCTTGTAGATGTCGGAGAACATCTCTTCACAGCAGAGGAGGTCCTAGTAGATGATCCTGATGGCAGCTGGGGGCAGACAACAGCTGTGTTAGCTTAGCAGGAACCCTGAGCTGGCGCTGTGTGGCTGGAACAGTGCCATGGGATGAGAGGGGGCACGGGTGGGAAAGTTTCACTGATTTTTTGAGTTGGGTGTATTTTACCCTTGAAAAGATAGGTACTATTTTTAAAAAATATATTTTATTGATTTTTTACAGAGAGGAAGGGAGAGAGATAGAGAGTTAGAAACATCGATGAGAGAGAAACATCGATCAGCTGCCTCCTGCACACCCCCCACTGGGGATGTGCCCGCAACCAAGGTACATGCCCTTGACCGGAATTGAACCTGGGACCCTTCAGTCCGCAGGCCGACGCTCTATCCACTGAGCCAAACCGGTTTCGGCGATAGGTACTATTTTTAATAAATTTAAATATTAGTGATACCACATGTTAAATTCTCATGTACAAGTGAAGTTCATTTATTTGCATTTTTATACTAATGATATGATTATATAAATGTGTGTATATATATATATATTTATATATATTTATATATTTATATATTTATGT
>NW_005871060.1:15015817-15081886 GCF_000147115.1 Myotis lucifugus
ATATATATATATATATATATATATATATATATACTTCAATTTAACTGAAAATTAGTGCAGCAGATCCAATCACATAAATGACATAGGATCTCACCCATACTCTTTTATCTTTTTAGAGTTGGAAGATGACTGTTCTCTTGTATTACTATTGTGTTCTCTAATTATTCATATTTGATAAAGAGACATAAAGTTAAATTAAGAAGACCTTTTGCTTCATCATTTTCACTTACACATTTATAAATCATTGTAAGGTCCAAGATGAAAGGATTCCACAGCTGACACTTGTCACTGACACAGATTTGGGGAGCCAGTGACAATGCAACTCTGTTAATGGTTTAACCTCTTGCACTGTGTTTCTACCAAAGGAAATACAGCTTTCAGCTTGAAGTATAGGGAGGATGGAGAAAAGCAACAATGAGCCTAAGTCCTAAAGAAAAGGAAAGGCAGTGCTTAGCACTGAGCGGAGAAATGGCCCCATTAGCCTCTGCAGGGGCTGCTCTCCAGACTAGAGCTGCCTTCGAGTTTTGTGTGATCCCTTGCCTCCAGGCACCCCTGTCTTCACCTCAGGATGAACTATTACAACAGTTTCTGAGACTTTTAAAAGAGAAATTGCAAAAAGTACCACTTGCTCCTTTTTATAATTGTTTAAAGAGAAACAAATAGAAGACAACAAAATTCTTTGTCAGTTACTTACATTAGCGATGCTGGGCAGACCTTCCGTTCAGACCTTTCAGAAAAATAGCTAAGGAAAGGAAGATTTTCCCTTTCCCATTCAGCAGGAAATAGAAAAAAAAAGCACCCTGCTTTCATGAAACACGAATCTCAAGAAAAACATTTCTTCCCTGGGTTATTTATTTTCAAATTATAAAGTGAGTTAAGAAAGAGAAAATGATAATACACACACACACACATATAACATAGTATATGTCATGTAGATGTATATACATATCTTACACATTCACACTAGTACACACTCTCATACTTCCCTGGTTTCATCACTATTTTCTTTGCTTCATCTCTTTGAAATCATAACAGCATCAGAGATGGTCATAAAGCCATCCAATATGTTCCCTTGCTAAAGAGAAGTTGTTCTCCATAGTATGGTTTTTAATTCTTTGCCCACTTTATGTTTAAATCACTCAGCCACAGGGAGTTCCCTTGAAAAAGTGTCCCATAGGCTGACACAATAGTGTACACAGATGTCCCATGATTCTAATCTAAATTTTCTTTTATGTGATTCTATGTGGCTGTTTCTAGTCCTGCCTTATCTCTACTATCTTAAAATCTTCTTTAAGATGATCAGTGCCTTCATCTATCAGAGAGACTATAATTATAAAAGCATCCTAGTTGATCATTATTTCACTTGTTATACCTACCAAGTTGTTTGTGTTGCTTCATTTTAAAACACCCTACTTTCCCCTTAGTCATGTTCTGTGAGTTGGGTAAACTGGTCTCATTACTACAAATACTTATTCGTTAAATAATTTGCTTTTGTTGTAATTTTAAATTGACTCTTATTTTGAAAATCTCTCAGATAATGACAGTCAGAAATGCCCATGCAGTTAGTTCAGCGGTTGTGGGTTCTTAGGCAGTGGGAGCTAAGTCTTACTCAGACTTTTATCCCTACTGCGGCACTTGTGTAAACAAGGTACTTAGTGAGACAGTTATTGAATGAAAGCAAAACCTTGTCCCCTCAGCTTGAGAAGCGATTGAAAATATAGTGTTTGCTGTCAGAATTTTAAAGATCAAACCTGTTTCTTCCTGCAAAACTGGCCCTTGTGTGATATTTCATTTAGATTGTCTCCCATTTCATTGCTGCTGTATGGGATATCGCCTTAATAATTTCTGTTTATGTTCACTATTTCAACATTCTTTTTTCCTACATCGATGCTCATTGAAAGGTTTTGAGATAGTTTTGAGCAGTGCAATTAGAAAGGGGACTAAGAATAAAATTGTGGGTCATACCAAAATTTTTTTTAAAAAAAGAGCCTCCTGGGAAAAGAAATAAGCAGACCCTGTACAGTCACATGGGTTAGCTTTCTAGCTTCTTTCTCTTTCTCAGTTCTTAAGTGCTGCATTATGTTGAAATTAGATATTTAGTTGAACTAAGTATTACACTTAAATTCCATGTAAAAAGGAATAAGGCTATCCAATTTTTATTTGATATCTATGTTTTTGACTGATTGTGTTCCTTTGCTTAAGTTGGTATAGATATTTATTTATTTTGTAATATATATTTTATTGATTTTTTACAGAGAGGAAGGGAGAGGGATAGAGAGTTAGAAATATCGATGAGAGAGAAACATCGATCAGCTGCCTCCTGCACACTCCCCACTGGGGATGTGCCTGCAACTAAGGTACATGCCCTCGACCGGAATCGAACCTGGGACCCTTGAGTCCGCAGGCCGACGCTCTATCCACTGAGCCAAACTGGCCAGGGCAGATATTTAATACTATGATCTTCTTGCTCATCCTGGGGCATCTCTTCAGCTTCTGGATAGTCAAACCGGTGGCATCTATCTGGGCACAGTTACAAGTTCTTTGTGGATATTAACACAAGCATGCATTTCCTTTATGGCCATGATAATACTTAAACAATTTCCATCACAACTTCATTGTCTACTAGCAATTAGGTGAATCAGCTGTGGGCCTCACAAAACTGTATCTTTCACCAGGTCTTTGTGGATACTGACATGGCATGACATTACCAGCAATAACGCTGGCACTAAATATTACACACACACGGGACTCTTAGCCCCTCCTCATTAATGTTGAATAACTACTTTAGATTCTACACAATTCAGACACAGGACCAAGTCCTTTCAAAATCTTTCAAAAATATTGTTTTATCATGTATTCATGATTATTGTAGTCTTAATAAAAAATGTGTGAAGTTGCTGGAGGGACAACATAAGGCAGTACACAGACTTCCGGCACAAGGATTCTACTTAACACTATTTGTTCTTGCCATGCCAGGGTGTTTCTGTCTCCCAAACAGTACCAGTTCCGTAAGTCTCATCTCTTTTTCTTACAGGTTCCTTCCAGTGTTGGGCATCTCCGAAGGCCCATCCCAGCAGCAGGGCTGCTTTCAATCAGCTGAGATCTTGTTGTAACTGAATAGCAGTCCAACTCCTCTCTCTACACAATCTGGCTTATTTCAGTGCCCTACAAGTGGGATCCCTAGAGCACTTCTTAGTAAACTTTCTGCACTCAAATTTCTGACTCAGAGTCTATTTCCTAGGAAACCCAACCTGCAACAATTATATTTTTAACTTTTCCTTTCTGTGTAAGAGGGAAATAGCTAACATAAACATTGAAATGTTAACATAGAATCTGTAGAGATTTTATATACTTACACACCTCTTAAAAGTGATATTGAAATGAATCTCTAAGCATCTCAAGCCAAGATGATAGAAATTTACACTGTGTCCCCCTGTAAGAATTTAAGTAAAGTTTAAGATCATGCCCTTGATTTTTATACAAAACACAACCATTTTCGATTACTTAAAGCTGTTACTATAGATCTAATTTACTATATTCTTTCTGTACTTTATAAGTAAAATGTTGGTTGCAATGTCTTCTCTCAGTATTAGGGATATATAAGTTTATTTCCTCCTGTGTACTGATTTATTTCATACCGCTAATCTAGACAATGGGCAAATTTTTAATTTTCTGTGGGAAGTCATTATGAAAATCAAGAACAAAACACAGAACACCAAAAACCCTTAATATTATACATGAGTATTATTTGGAAGTAAAGTTAAGATTATAACATTATATATTAATCACAATAATCCTCAAAATATGGTTACTTGCCTATTTTATTAAGACGGAATTCACACAAATCTTTGCAGGGCAATGTGTCAATAAAAACAACAATAGATGGAAGACAATCTAGAAAGTATCCTCAGGCAAAATTGAAAGGACACACAGAAGAATGAGACTTACAACATGATAACCGCTAGGATTTACAGTTTTATTATGATTTGCCCCTGGATGTCTTGCTCTCTGCTTTGCTCTGATCTTGGTAGAGGGCTGGCCTCTGAGGGTTGTGTCCACCGACTTGCAGGAGAGAGATTGGAGGAGGCTGAGGATGAGGGGAAATAGTACGTCTTTCCCTCTCTCTGCGTTGGGTGGTGTCTGCCACGGGAGCTGCCTCCCCTCTGCTGCTCTAGCTCTTATCTGCTTTTCCTGAAGACTGAGCATAGATAGCATTGCCAACCCGCTAAGTCCTGCCAGCCTAGCTGTGGCGGCTGCTCTGCTATTGTTCATCTTTGGTTTGCTCCAGCACCCGCTTCGGCTTTTCAGCTCTTTTCTATTTCCTGGGCAGTAAAGTCTCTATTTCCCTCTGGTTTAAATACATAGAATGGTTTGTGGTTGTGCTGGATGGCCACAACTACCTGAAGAATACTCTTGTTCATTGCAACCAAAAATCCCAAATATAAATGGCCTTCAGACCATTAGAGAAAAAGAAGTGATGTTATTATCTACATTTTACAGAGCAGAAAGGTGGGCTCAGCATTTTGCTTAGGGTTACGTATGAATGCACAGCTTACATGAGGTCTGTGGCCTCTGAAGTCAGACAAACTGGATTTGAATCACTACTTAACCAACCTGTGCTCAATTTTCTCATCAATAGGATGGGGTCACTAGTCATATATATCTCAAAAAATGTTGTGAATACTAAATAAATTACGAAATATTAAAGTTGGTAGAACAGTTACTGGAACATAGTATATGCTCAATAAAAGTTAGCTATTATTATTAGCCATGCGGCTTCCGTATTGTTTTAAATTACTTTGAAAATACAAACCAAGTTATAGTGATTGCTGTTGGGGTTTATGGCCCAGTGTGTGAGTTTTGAAAAGAAACATTTACATCACCCTGACCAAGGAGCTCAGTTGGTTAGAGCATCCTCTGAATACACTAAGATTGAAGTTTTGATACCAGGTCAGGGCACATATAAGAATCAACCAAATGCATAAGTAAGTGGAACAACAAATTCCCCCCCCCCCTCTCTCTCTCTCTCATTAAAAAAAGAAACATTTATAAATGTATGACGTCATAGCATATTGAATGATAATATCTATTTTGGTTAAAAATCTAGTTCTCTACCCTTGATTATTGGAACAGTTTAGAAAAGCAAGATTGATTTTTTTTGTGTGAAATAGTCAAGAATTCCACAATGGCTTAGGGCACCAAATGATTGCAAACCATCATCCTGCAATTAAAATGGCTAGAGCTGACCTGCTCTTTATTAAACATTAATCTTTGGCTTCTTCCGAATGCACCAGTGAGTTCAAGGTCTGGATATGCATGACTCATGCTAGCTCTGTGTCATTAAGCTATTTTATAGGAGAAAACTATTTTTCATTGTATTGAGTCTGAACTTGAGATTCTCTTTATAATTTGAAAATTAGCAGTTCAGAGTATATTGAAATGAAAAATGCTGGCATTTGTAACCTTCACCCAGCTGAGAAGAACAATGTTTTCACCATTGAAATAAATACTGAAAACACTGTGGCCTAAAACTATCATGAGTGTATATTAATATTTCATATATAATATTGTTAGTGTATCTTTAGAATATTTTAATATTTAGTAGTTATCCTTATATGAATAAGTTAAATTATGCTATTTATTTGCAATCATGTCAACAAAAAGAAAAACAAATGCATATATTATAAATAAATTTTCTACTAATTATCACTTCATTGTATATTTTATAATGTTTTTAAGGTGTGACTGTGTGTCTAGGTAATACAAAATTAAGGGGGCTTGAAATAATCAATCTGAATAGTTAGACATATAATTGTACCAAACATATTACTTTTTCAATTTACTTTAATCTTCATATTTTTTACCACCTGCAAAAACTTTCTATAGAAATTTCCCCCAATAACATCCATTCTATAATTGTATCTTTTATATAACTAACTACAAAACTTAACCTATGGCAATTTTAGTTATTTAGACGAATGAATGTGTATTTAGAAGATTTTGACATTGACTTGGTAGCTGGGTGCCCTATCACCCTTGGATATTAATGATAACCTGTGAGTGTGTGTGTGTGTGTGTGTGTGTGTGTGTGTGTGTGTGTTTTAGTGATCATCTATTATAAAAATGTCTTATGATGTAGATAGCTAAAGGGATATCCAAATTCACTGTCAATTTTGTGTTAAATCGAGGTTTTTAAATTAGTGTATTTGAAAGGAAATATAAGGCATACTTAACCTTCACATATTCCAGTCTTTTGAGCCAAATTACAAGCAAATATGATTTATAGTGGAAAGAAAGATGAAGGCTAATTTTACACTAAGTATTTTTAAGCATGAAATTTATGAGGACAAGGAAGCTTGAAGGAAACATTTTAGAAAACATAATTTTTTAAAATTTAAAATTTAGAAAGGAAAGAACTACTTTTAAACATTTCAAAATAAAACATAAATTATTTGTGCAAACATATTCATTTATTGTGTACATGGGTTAACATAACTAATGACAGATGAACTGAAATGAGTGTAACCTTACAAAAAACCTAAATATACTATGTGAAATAAAACACCAGATAGTCTCTTTCTGTTCTTTTTTATTTATTAATTAGTTCTAATTGAATTTATTGAGGTGACATTGGTTAACAAAATTATATAGATTTCAGGGATACCATTTTTAAATACATCATCTATATGTTGTATTGTATGTTCACCACCCTAAGTTCCTTCTATCACCATTTGAAGAGGTCACCCATCAGTGATGACATCAATTTCAAACTAAAACAAACCTCAAAATAAAATGAGTCTAATTTCTTTACTGGACAATTTGCAGGCAGGGGAGGAGATATAAAGTCAAGAAGGATCAAACAGACCAAGTTTCTTAAGAACTTGGTATACAGACCAAAAGTCTGCTTTTTTTGTCAACTGAATATAGGCCAGCCCAGATATACAAATCAGTTATCATAAGTAAATTAATTTTTACAATTACACACAGACTATTAAAGCTTCTAACATGGATTTTTAGATGGAGGTAGAGATGGATTCACTTTCAGACTCTGCCCACAAAACTTTTGGATCTTGGGTAAGAGCAATACATTCCTGACTTCATATACTAAATATATAAACCTAATATAAAAAGAGCCAGGGTTCGTCACGACCTAAACATCCTGATGGATGACCAAACACCAGGCAAGGGTCCCGGCAGGCATGGCAGAAGACAGTCCTGAGTCCCGGCCTCCTGTGGAGGGAGGCCCACGACATGGTGGCGGGACGGAGCCATGGGCCCCAGCTGCCCAAGGCGCAGCAACGGGAGGGAGCTATGATAATGGAGCCATGCTGCCATCAGACTGTACTCTGGGTCCCTACCCTGCCTGCAGGCTCTGGGGAACCAAAGCCATGTTGCCATTGGACTGGCCTCTTGGTCCCTACCCCCGGCCCGCAGGCTCCGGAACTGGAGCCATGCTGCAATCTGGGAATCTTGGTCCCTCCCACTCATCTGCAGGCTCCGGGGAACAGGAGCCATTCTGTGATCAGACTGGCCTCTTGGTCCCTCTCCCTCACCCCTGGCCCCCTGGCCTGAGGAACCAGAGCCATGCTGTGATGGGACTGGACTCTACCCAAGGAGTCCCGGATTGTGAGAGTGTGCAGGCTGGGCTGAGAGACCCCCTGAGTGCACGAATTTTCATGCACCGGGCCTCTAGTGTATCTAAAATTTGCATCATTACATATGTGAGAACTAGAGATTTAAAGCAAAGTGCCGGGGGTACCTGGTTTGTAGTTGTAACTTAATATTTGGTAATCAGGGGAAATCTACCATTTGAAGTAAGAATAGAGAAGACCATAGGTGTAGAGTTTACTTGGTTTATTTTATATTTCCATACATTCCCTGAATTATTTTCTAACAAAATGCTGTGTTAATTGCATCTTATACATCTACTTCAGAAATCATGTTGATATTTACATTTCTAATTCTTCCCAAATTTTGGTAGCCCCTCTTCATTGTGTTTTTATTTTGCCATTATTGATTAAATATGTAGAGTGCATGCATGACATGGAGTTGTAAGTATTCTAGACTTAAAATTATTTGTTAATAGCTGCTGAGCCCCACATCTAATGTATGATCACTCCCATCATTAGAACTGTATACTCTATAAGACCAAAACTCTTGGTTTTAAAAATGATTATTATTATGTATTAATAATTGTAGGGAAGCACAGGAGACTGGAAAGTCTGTAAGGAGGAATCTCCAAAAGGTTTGGGGCCTCTGTGGGGACCTTGCCAAAGGTGGCAGACCCTTCCATGGCTTTTCCAAACAAGTCTGTGCACGTGTGGACCCCCGGGTGTTTACTGGAATCCTTATGCTTAATCTTTAGGTGTCCTTGCTTAATGGACACTGCAGACACATGCGTCCTCCCAAGATTACTTACCCTGCTGATTGTATCTAAAAGATAAACTTTATCTCAAACTGCTGTTACAATAAAAGCCTGACGAGGCAGGTGATTGAAGCTGTCTGGTTCCTTTAGCCAGGCAGTCCCTTAGCCTTCTCTTTCACAGCAAATGTTGTGTCAGAGTAATCATTCATCCGTCACTCAGGGTCTGCTGGTCATCCCCGGCAAATAATAATAGCACTAATTGTTGGGCATGAAACATTGGGAGCTGACTCATATCCTTAAGTTCTATGTAAATGACATTTTATTTGTTCTGAGGATAAGACATAGGAAAAGACACCATATGGGAAATATGAGGTTAATCATATCCTGAACTTCCTTGCTGGGCTTGTTTCTGGCTCAAAGAGACCTAATCAAAGTTTGTCACAGCAGTAACTGAAGGATTTAATCATGTGTATCATGTATATCATGCACGTATGTAACAATATAGCACATTGCCCTTCAAATCAGAATTTGAAGAACAGGTCTGGGTACTTTGTCATCTACTGCTTCTGTGAAGACATGATGCACGTCACATAGATTTTTCTCAGTCCTTCTGTAACTCATATCTTGGGATCCAGAGGCTGCCTGATGGATATTCCTGAGGACGCTGACAGTGCCATGGACTTTACTGTATTCCTTGTGGCTGCAGCTGGCCACCAAGGTCACACACAATTGTAGCAAAAGCCTTTTAATAATAATAACAATAATAGCTACTTTTTGTTAAATTAGTATGAATAAGAAATATACTAAATTATACAAATTATCTTATGCAACCTCAATATAAATGTACAAAATACGCCATATTATTATTTCTATTTTATAAAAGAAAAAAAGTGACTATGATTAACTTGACCAAAGGCCTGTAGCTAAAAGTGGTAAAAAGAGGATCAGGTCTGTTACCAAATCCCAAAAGCTTGGTCACTATACTTTACTACCTTCTACCCAGGCTGTCCTAACTTTGTTACTCTTTTAAATGAGTATTTGTAGAAGCCAGGTGATAGTAACACAGGAGCTGTGCATCGCAGTTGACATTTGATCTGAAATATTCCTGGTGAAAACGATTCCTGTTTGGAAGCCTACAGAAAAGTTCAGCTATTTTGAATGCAATAAAGACTTACTTATTAATTTCTGTGTCTGAGGCTTCTGTGCGAAAGCATTTTCAGACTTGGAAAAGTGAATTTTCTGAGATTTGGGAATACGATGGAATATAATTTTTAAAGCAAAGTCTGCACTATAATTTTCTCCACATGCATTAACTAAAGGCATACAAGATGGAGATAAAATAGAAATCAAAGGCGCATCAGAGTAGAAAAGCTAGTGCCAAGCAAAAAATGAATTGTTGATCCATCAGTTCTTTTCTTTGAAGTTTTGATATGAAAAAAGAAAATCAATGAAAAGAGGCTGCGGAAGGAAAACAAACCAAAGCAAAACTTGTTTCAATAAGAGTAAAACTAAATGTAAGTTAGGTAATTTGCTCTTTTTCAAACACCCCAAAGAAGCCAAGCTTAGGATAGAGGACAACTAATTAAGCAACAGGACTTCAAGGTTCTTACATGAAAATGGAGGACACCTTCATTTTTAAAGTAGCCAGTTTCAAAGGAACTGTCCCTTGATTCACTCATGACACCAATGTGGTTCAGATGCTGTGATCAGTAATGCACTCCACGGCAAACTCATTTGACAATTCCTTCAGATACAGGGAGCTGTTTGGAATTATTTATAAACAGCCTCATTTGAAAACTGGCTCTGTCCTGGTTGTGTGAAGAATGTTAACCACACTCATTTGGGGAAATTTACAAACATGATACATATAAATAGAATTCAGTTTACTGAATTTTGTGAATGCTTGAGACAGGCAAAAATGTATAAACCACCTGGGGCTTTAACAAAAGCAAAGGAAAAAGCTAGTTGTACGTATTCCATTTATTTATCAACTGTTTACTGAGCTCTATCATTAAAAATATGAGGGTGTCTTGAAAGAGGGAGTGACCTCAGAGTGTTGAGGATAAACAGGAGTTTTCCAAAAATATGAAGGTGTATCAGAATTCCAGGCAAAGGAAAAAGCAGGGAAAAAGGGAGGAGAAATAATAAAGAGTCCAACCATTACGTTAGGATCTCAAATCACGTATAGTATTATCAGTTGGAGTGTCTGTTAAAAATGAGTTACTGTGTCTTGTTCCAGACCAAGTCAATTACAATCAGTGGTAGCAGGGGCAAAGAATTTGCATTTTGAATACTGACACCTAAGCGGTTTTCATACGCTTTAAGATTTGAAAATTATTACTATAGATGATGGTAACAGAATTTCACAATGTGCTTTACATTTACAGAGAATATGCTGATGGATGAGGGTTGGGCATAAAGAAAAGAGACCCTTACAAGACTGATGCGCTGATCCTTACTTAACCTCCTGTCCCTTTCAGTCTACTTCAATCGGCTTTTGTTCCTAAACTCTCTCTTGTCAAGGTTACCAAGGATCTTTAGCTTTCCACCTCACTAATTCTCGACCTCCATCTCAGGAGTATTTGAAAAAATTGATCACCCACTCTAAAACATTAAATTTTCTTCGCTCCTAAGAACCCAGCCGGTATTCATTTCCTTTATGCTTTGTAAGCCTCTCTTTCTCCTTTACTGGATCCTCTAAAACTTCCACCTCTTTTTTTTCTCTCTTTCTATACTTACTCTTTGAAGTTGTAGTAAATAATCATCTGTGTAATTAAACCCCTACATATCCATCACCAGATCCCTCTCTTTCCTTTTATTTTACACCTATATGTTCAACTATCGACTCCGAGTCCCCACTTTGATGCCTAGGAAGGAATTCGAAAGTTTATGTTTAAAAATGGGAATGCTTAACACAAACCTTGTTTCCCTCTAGTCTTACCCATCTTGGGTAATAGCACCCTCACTTTATCAGGCCAAATACTTAGTCAGAGTCCTATTTCTTTTTTCACATTTCATGTTTGATCCACCAGCAAGGCCACTGGTACTTCCCTTAAGCTATATCCCAAATCTGACATTTTCCCATCAACTCCATGGCTATCACTCTAGTTCAAGCCCATCATCACCTATTGCCTAGACCAGTGGTCAGCAAACTGCGGCTCGTGAGCCACATGCGGCTCTTTGGCCCCTTGAGTGTGGCTCTTCCTAAGCCTTAGGAGTACCCTAATTAAGTTAATAACAATGTACCTACCTATATAGTTTAAGTTTAAAAAATTTGGCTCTCAAAGGAAATTTCAATCGTTGTACTGTTGATATTTGGCTCTGTTGACTAATGAGTTTGCCAACCACTGCCCTAGACAATAGCTATGGTCTCCTCAGTAACCTCCTTGCCTCTATTCCTGCTACATATGGTAACTTTTCTATAGTGATCCTCAATGATCTTTAAGAACATAAATCAGAAAAATCTACTCTCCTGATTAAAATCTTCTAATAGCTGCCCTAACTGGTTTGGCTCAGTGGATAGAGTGTCCGCCTGCGGAGTGAAGGGTCCCGGGTTTGATTCCAGTTAAGGGGGTGTGCAGGAGGCAGCTGATCATTTCTCTTTCATTGATGTTCCTAACTCTCTATCCCTCTCCCTTCCTCTCTGTAAAAATTCAATAAAATATATTTTAAAAAATAAAATAAAATCTTCCAATGGCTATCATACTTAAAATAAAACACAAAGACCTTACCAAGCCTCACAAAGTCTTCTGTCTCTCTTGGCAATATTCCCTATACTTCTTTAATTTTACTGCTTCAGCCACCATGGTCTTGGTGTTTGACACACTGAGTCTGTTTTTCCTCAGAGGTTTGCATTTATGGTTTCCTCCAGCTGGGATGCTCTTCTTCGAGGTATCACATGTCTCTCTTTCTTACTTTATTCTGCTCTTTGTTCATGTATAACTTCCTTTGAATGTTCTTTCATGTCTACCTTATTTAAATGATTCTCTCTCCTCCATGTTACTCCATATTCCCCTACCATGCTTTCATTCATAGCATTATCATTCACATTGTCATAGAGGTATTTGCTTGTTTATGTGTTGTCTCTCCTCCACATAGCAATATAAACTCCATGGAGTTATTATTTGGCAAGAATACAGCTCTATGATGCTATTAATATTATAAAACTTTGTAAAAGCATGGCATCTTATTTGAACATTTTATGTATTAATTATAGTTAAACTTTTATGGGCATTTCATTGCAAGCTTTCATCAAAAAAGCCTAATAACATTTAGAATTTTTGAGGTCAATAAAACTAAAATTTCAATTCAACTGTTGAAAGCAGTGGTAGAAATACTATTTTCAAATGAAAGGTAGTGCAGGAAGCAGTTCTTTTCTGAATAAAGTGACTGTATTCATGATTTAGCAGAATCAGTTACTTTGCAATTGATTCTGACTATAGCTAATATTTGAACTTTAAGCACTGTGATCTCAGGATTTTACCTAAGGGCAGATATGAATCACTCAGGGCTGCTGCAAAAACAGGCATGATGTGCTCAATAACGATCCCCTCGGCATTAAAGAAACGTTCTTCAAGGCAGGCTTCATGCAAAGTCCAACCATGACCTTAAGGTATGACAGCCTTTTCCATAAAATACAGGGACTGGGAAATTCAGCATATTGTAAGAAGCTCATTAACCCAGTGGGTAATACAGCATACAGCAACAGCCCTCGCTAGCCATTGGTGAAACAAGCTGAAAGTTTGAGAGTGGAACATGTTACACATAATTAAATATGGATCCTTCCTAATCAATAGTGAGGGCATAATTACTTTTCTCAAGGTTAGTTAGGCAGGGTTGTTTGAGGGGACAGAAACCAGAGTGAAGGGAATCAAGAAGACATACTAGAGAATCATGCATTTGGAAGCTGAGGAGGCTATTAGGAGCTTTGGCACACTTGAAAAAACCTGACTGCAATTTTATCAGTCGTCTCATTACAGAACTATTAGACAAGGTCAAGAAGGCCTATGAGAATTGATGCATGCATTTAAGCAGTGTCTCCTTGCTTCACCAAGTTGCTCAATAATGGCTGCCAGATTTTCATGTCTCTGAACAAAAACATCTTACATGAACATCTCAAAGTATTGCTCAATTCTGCCTTTTAAAGAATGTCATTACTACCCTGTGGAAACTATCAGTGATGAATTAATGAACATTTTTAAACGTGAACCAAAACTATTTCAACCACTGACTGGAAATCACAAGAGAGATAAATATGTACTTAAGTATGTGTTTGTAAACACGTCTTCCCCAAACCAGACCCCTGTGAGGGAGGAACTATGAAGAGAAAGAGTTCAACAGCTTAGTCCCATCAAGCATGTGGGCTGGTTAGCATTCTTAGAAATGTGGTGAAATTTTTTATCTTTCCTCCTTCCCCTCCTTTTCTCTCCATGCCTAAATATTTATGGAGTAACTTCCATGAGCCAAGCATTGAATATAGATAGGAGTAAACAATTCATTGGAAAGCTGTAAATGATAATGCTCATGATAAAGCCAGTTCTGAGGGTCTGCCAAGTGTTATCAGATTAAAGGCTTTTCATTACACAACAAAAGGGTGACTTGCGCTCTTAGTCACATGAGACTGTAAGAGTGTCTGCATATTAGACTTTAGATAGAACAATGTATGAAGCGATTTCAAATTTATTCCAGGAACAAATAATGTGAATTTGATTTGTGTTTAAAGAAGGATGCTATAGTTCTGAAACATTTTTTCCCAGCATAATTGATAAAAGTTCTTATTTCAGAGATTTTTTCCCCCATAGAAATTTATAGCATTTTTTTAAAAAAATATTTTTATTGATTTCAGAGAGGAAGGGAAAGGGAGAAAGAGATAGAAACATCAATGATGAGAGAGAATCATTGATTGGCTGCCTCATGCATGCCCCTTATTGGGGATTAAGCCCGCAACCTAGTCATGTGCCTGGGAATCAAACGATGGCCTGGTTTATAGGTTGATGCTCAACCACCAAGCCACATCAGCCTGGTAGCATTCTTAAAACAGTCTAAAATTCTAACAAATAAGACCCTGAAAGCACTTGCTTTTCTTACTTTTATTTCCAAAATTTTAATCTGTGCCTTAAAGAGACAAGGATTTTTTTTTCTTTGTCTCTTTAAGCAATAAATAAATATCACATTTTGTAACTACTATGAAGTGGCCAAATTTTGATAAGAGATAACATATGTAGATATATAAAATGTTTGAAATTAAATAAAGCCTGAGAAAGGAAAGTCTCTTGAGTATTATTTAGCAGCCTTTATCTACACTAATAAAAGAAAAACATGGTAATTAGCGTATGACCGCTACCCTTCCCATTGGCTAATCAGCAAATCCTTATGCAAATTAACTGTCAGCCAAGATGGCAGCCGGCAGCCATGCACTGAAGCGAGCAGGGAGGCTTGCTGCTTCAGTGACTGCGGACTCCAACATTCCCCGCCTGCCGCTGCCAGCCTCTCAGATGCAACTATAAGCAACTATGTACTATGTTGCAAATAAGAAGCTTAACAAAACCCCAGAAACCGGCTTTCATTCAGCCGGGCTTCAGCCAGCCACTGCAATATTGTATCGATGTTTTCAGCAGCGAGGCTTCAGATCTAAAGCTGGCCCAGAATAAAAAAAAGAAAAGAAAAAAAGGAGCGGTTGGTAGCTTCAGTCACCCGCTTCCGGAAAACAGCTCTCAGCCCCTCACCCAGACTGGCCAGGCACCCCAGTGGGGACCCCCATCCTGATCCAGGACACCCTTCAGGGCAAACCAGCCAGCCCCTACCCGTGCATCAGGCCTCTATTCTATATAGTAAAAGGGTAATATGCTTCCCTGCACAGGAATCAGCGGAGCAGCGAGGCTCCTGGAACCGGGATCAGCGTGACAGGGGGCAGCGCCCAAACCCCCTGATCAGCCCTGCTCTGTGTGTGACAGGGGGGAGCTCCCCAATACTCTGATCAACCCTGCTCTGTGTGTGAAAGGGTGCGGCGCCCCAACCCCCCCCCACCACGGGCCCTGCTCTGTGTGTGACAGGGTAGAGCCATAACCTCTCCATCAGCCCTGCCCTGAGTGTGACAGTGGCGGCGCCCCAACCCCCTGATCGGCCCTGCTCTGTGAGTGATAGAGGGTGGCGCACCAACCCCCCTCCAGGGGCCTTGCTCTGTGTGTGACAGGGTAGAGCCATAACCTCCCCATTGGCCCTGCCCTGAGTGTGACAGGGTGCAGAGCCCCAACCCCCTGATCTGCCCTGCTCTGTGTGTGACAGGGGCGGTGCCCCAGCTCCCCTATCGGCCCTACCCTGAGCGTGACTGAGGGTGGCATCACAACCTCCCGATCCCCCCTGCTCTGTGCATGACGGGGCAGCACCCCAACTCCCAAATCGGCCCTGCTCTGAGCCTGACCAGGGGCTGCACCTAAGGATTGGGCCTGCCCTCTGCCACCCAGGAGCAGGCCTAAGCCAGCAGGTCGTTATCTCCCGAGGGGTCCCAGACTGCGAGAGGTCACAGGCTGGGCTGGGGGACCCCCCCGCTGAGTGCACAAATTTTTGTGCACCGGGCCTCTAGTTTATTTATATTTCAATATAAAGCACCAACACCAAATCCTCCCCTCCCCATCCACTGGATTTCTTTCCAAAGCTCATTACAGTGGAAATTGACACCCCATCTCTCTCCTTCCTGATACAGGGTGGACTCTGTTTAGTGACTTGCTTCCAGAGGACAGTTGGAAAGCAGTTGGAAAACAAAAGCAACTTTACAATGGAGTAAGCCAGGTGATCAGGGTGAATTAAATCAATAAGTAATGCATCCTTGATATGACGTGACAAGAAAGGCACTTTACTTCTGTGGGTTTCCTCTCATAAATCTATAAGCCCAGCTTAAAAATGAGAAAAAAAACAACAACATAAGACAAACCCAAATTGAAGAACATTTTCTAAATATCTGCGCAGTATTACACAAAACTGTGAAGTCATCAAAAGCAAGGAAAGTATGACAGATTGTCACACACCAGAGGAGACAGGATGACTATATGTAATACTAGAGGCCTGGTGCATGGATTTGTGCACTGGTGGTGGTGGGGCGTGACCCGCGGGGATCAGCCCACTGTGGGAGCGCCACTCGTCCTGTTCAGCAGAGCAGAGCTCCCACTGTGGGAGCACACTGACCACCAGGGGGCAGCTTCTTTGTTGAGCGTCTGCCCCCTGGTGGTCAGTGTGCATCATAGTGACTTGTCTACTGGTCATTCTGGTCGTTCTGCCATTAGGTCGCTGGGCTTTTATATACATAGATCAGTGGTCGCCAACCTTTCAGACATCATGGACTACCAGTGGTCAGTGGACCACCAGTTGGCGACTGCTGATATAGATGGTATTTTGAATGGGAATAAAAGAAGACTTTGAGGAGGATATATTAAATTTCAAATAAAATATGGAGTTTAGGTAATAATTCCATCCCCATGTTGACTTTTTAGTTGAGACAAATGTTCCATAGTAGTATCTGATATTAACAATATGAAGGATAGACAGGAACTCTCTGTACTTTGAAACTTTTCTATAAAGATGAGACATATATATGACTAATAATATGCAAAGTGTCCCCTTGGGAGTTCGACTCTGAGACCAGGAGTTCTATCACTCACTATGATGTGCGCTGACCACCAGGGGGTGGCAGGGAATGAAGGAAGGCCCTGGTCGGCAGCTAGAAGGCCCCAGATCGGCCCTGATCATCCGCCAGGCCTAGGGACCCTACCCATGCATGAATTTCATGCACCCGGTCTCTAGTCTAAAATAAGAACTTTATGAAAAAAATACAAAAAACATCAAGGAGATTACTAGAGGTTTTAGTAATTATAACCAAAAATTTTTATGACACAGAAGTGTGTTTTTTTTTAAAAAAGAATGTATTATTGAGTAAACTCTTTCTGAGTTTCCAGTTTCCATTGTTCAGCGCATTCCAGTATTAGACAGGAATGCTTACAACATGGAGTCAATGAAACAGCACTCAGCACATTGCCTTGTATAAAATAAACCCTCAATAAATATTTATCAATTGATTGAATAGGTTGGCAAATTAGTTTTCATCTTGGCTAAAAGTACTTATTACTTTGTTCTGTTTTCTTATGCAATAAGTAGATGGGTTTGGCGAGAAGCTTTTTCAAATATGAAAATACCAATCCCAGAAACTAGTAAAAATCAATCAATAATGTAGTAGGTTAATCATCCAATGAAGTAATTCATCCTGTGAAATGGTCTCAGTTTATCCTGGAGGAGACTTGAGACAAGTCCACCTAATCAAGGTGACTGGGGAGAATAGGCTCAGGAGTGCATAGAATAGAATTGATATGAAGAAAAATCGGTGGATCAATGACATTAACATTCCTCAAGATAGCATGGTTAGCCAAAGCGTGAAGAAAGGGGACTCTGAGGAGAATAATTTGTCAGCATTTCCCCAGTACTCTCCATAGATGCCTCAGGCTACCATAGCTTGATGTCATTAACTATTAGGTTCATTCAACTGACCTACTCTGCTTGCTCTGATTAATTTTATTTCCCATGCAGATTTTTTAGTAGAAAAGTAATACTCTAGGGTCACTTTTCTAGTTATAGTTCTCATGGTACATTTGTAGATTTGCATTTTTGGTTTACTCTCTAGTATCTTGGGCATTTGGTTAACCTAGTTTTCTTTTGTGCTTAACATGAGTAATATGATTACCTGCTTTATACAATTGATTTGAAATTAAAATTAGTGATAAAATACATGTGCTGCTTGTCTTTAATAGGCAGTCATTAAATCTTGAGACATGCTGTTGACATAATTGTTTTTGTTTGTTTGTTATTAAACTGTTTCCCATCTTCGTCCTGAATTTGAGCCGTTCTGACAAAACTAAATTCTTTAACCTGAAAACCGAAGCATTACATTATGGAGCAGTTAGTCTCTGATGGAACGAAGCTTTGCTTGGCCCACCTAAGCAGCCGGTTGGTGTCCCCTCATTCCTCGGTCTCTGCTTCCACCTTCAGCACCGGCACCCAAGGATCATGGAGTGCTCCTTACACACTCATGACAGCGAGGAACAAGTAGGCTACTTTACAGGAATCTCTTAATTCATCACTGAAATGAGGCACGTCTGGAATGGAACAAAAACATTATTTAGCCAGCAGGTTTAGCAGCTGTGATACATGGTGTGCGTGAGTTCAATTTGAGTAGAATTGTGTTTAATTGAAAATTTGGCCACTACATAAAACTTTCACTGCAAAGATTAGTACGCCATTGAAGGGCTGCCAAGGGTGCCAAAAATGTGAAAGAAAGAGCCACTTGGGTTTTTTATTTCAAGAAGCAGTCAATGTTTTATAAAGCAGAGTTCTAGAAAATATGGTCCAGGCCCACTTTCATCAGAATCACCCGGGCGCTTGTTAAACTGCAGACCCCATGGCCTACTGGATCAGAATCTCCCCAGGGGGAATCCAGAGATTTGTGGCTTTTACCGGTTTCATAGGTAATTCTTATGTGGCGGATAGTCTGAAAACTTGGTTTTGCTTTATAAGTCATGAGAGAGCACTTCATAACCCAAGTGCTGACAGAATTTATTCATGGTGTTCACACCTTTCCAGGAAGTCTTGAACTTAGAACTTATTAGTACCAGGCAAAAAGGAGGACGGTATGATGTTTAACTATTATGCCTGTTAATCAACATTTAAACCACAATATTGCTAGAATATTCTTGTAAACTAAAGCTTGTACTCTGCATTTCAAATAGTAGGTGTTTTCATGACAAACGTCTTTTGGTTCAGAAAGTTTACCCATTTCGCACAAACATCTAAGCAAAGTGTCTGTTTCTAGGTGCATGGCAAGTCTACCAATCCTGATTTTTCTTTGTTTTGCATTTGTCAGAATCCTGCTGTATTTGAGGTTGTTTTTATTTCAATAAACATTATATTGAACATATATCAGAATCAAGCTCTATCAAATTTAGTCTCATTGATAGGCATCTTGTTTTGATTAATTTTCCCAGGTATAAACTTGACAGATTTGCTTTGTTCATTGTCCAATGATAGGTGTTTGCATTTTCAACTTTCACAAATCATACCTGAAGGAAAAATACATCAGACTGGTTTATTTGCAATGGAATGGTCATTGTAACACCAAGGCCACTGGAAACAATCATGAATATAGATTCCCTCTGGTCACATTGGTGGAATAAGTAGATCATTGAGTACAGGAAACCTATGTATTAGTTGTATGACTTTGAATACATATATCTCACATGATTTCTGAGCCCCAGATTGCACACCTATAAAATGGGTTGATCAAATAAGATATTTTTTAAATGCCTGGCAGTTGGTAGCTAGCAAGTAAAAGAAAGTAGCCCTGAAAATAGCAGGATGCTGGTGGGAGGGCAGACTGCAACTTGTGGGGCTCTGCTTTGTACACAAAATGCAGAACTCTTCATCCTGAGCCCTGGACACCCAGTCTCCCGGGGAGGACTGAAGCCATTGCAGATGGAAAAGAAGACGGAAGGAATAAAAGTCGTTTTGTGGCACAGCTAGAACTCTGCAATTTTGTGATTTTTGAATTGAAAAGCGAATAAGAATGTTATTTGCTTCACAAAACATATCCGTTGTACCATGGTTGAATGAATGTAGAATTTTTAATAAAGGCACTGTACTCTGAGAAATATCTCTTGATGCAGTTGAACTTATATTTCCTGTGTTACTGTCTTATTCTTTGACTTCCCATTTCCGGTCTCCCCCTTTATACATAATGGATAAAAGCTGTTTCTACATCTTATATTCTCCTGCACTTTTTTTTCTTAGTAACATTTTTATTTTCACAGAAAGAGAGCAAAACGCCATTTCCCATGAAGAAAAGGAAGAGCTAAGGATTTTAAAGCCTTAAAAATCTTGAAAGCTATTAGATTCATTACCGTGCTTTCTCCAAAAGAGCTGTTTTAAAGGGAAATGGCCTTTAACCTTCTCCTGATTATGCAGTGATAACAGTTCCCTAATGAACAATGTTAACAGAATTGGATTGATGACTTGAGTTTTTGCACAGTAATGATAAGTGAAAGGTAATATTTTCATGATAGTGAACTGGTGCTCTTTTTATAGTACTTTTTGAAAATGAAATCTGTGTACCCCTTTAATTTGGATTCAAATAAGAGAAATGAAACCCCACTCAAAAGAGGTGTGCAGTGTTCTGAAAGAGTTTTAATGAATCAGAAATAGAAAAAAAACATTTGCTTTGATAATTGGCATAAATATAAAATAGGATGCATGTCATTTTTCAATGTAGGAAAGCTTGTTGATCCATACAGAAATACAGATCCATAACTTTAGATAAAATGATAATAAAGAAGGAACTGAGCCTATGAGACTGGAGATGAAAAATCATTTTCTGGAAAAATTCCCCAGAAATGTACGAGCTTGAAAATTTGGATTAGAAGGTTTTATTTGTTTGTTTTCATGTATATCCATTTTATTTTTATTACATGTGTGTATATACATTTTGTTCCAGCTTATGTTTCCTTAGAATAGATTTCCAGAACTAGAGTTATTGTGTTGAAGGAAAATTTAAAGCTGTTTCTATATGCCATTAGGAAAAATGTTTCATATGTAAGATAGAAAAATGTTGCCAGACTTTTTACCAACATAGCATCTAAGAATGCCTATATGACTACATAACCATTGATGTTTAGCATGGCTACTTTAAAGTTATTGAAAATTCAGTAAGTAAAAATTACCTCTTCTCTTTTGCTAAGTTTATTTGATTACTAATAATGTTTTATATATTTATTTGTAATTTGCAGTTTTGTGAACTGTTTATTTATAAGCATGACCATTTTCAATTTGAGAATTAGCATTTGGTTTTATGCCTCTCTAGAAGTTATTTATATATATTGAGGGTGTTAATTTCATCACTCAAAACTGTTGCAAATGTTTTCTCAAGTTTGTCTTTTGACAAATAAGTTTTGATAATTTTAAATATAAAAGTATAATATTTATATATTTAAAATTTATATTTGATAAATAAATGAATGAAGGCCTGAGGGGTTAGAGGTGGAGGAGATTAATGGGGGGAAAGGGGACATATGTAATACTTTTTTTTGGCTGGCTTCCTTTCTTTTTTAAAAATATATTATATATTCTTATTGTTGATAGTATTATAGATATCTCCCATCCCCCCACAATACCTTCAACAACAAAGATAAATGTTTTAAAAAGTAAAAGAAAAGTTAAACAGCAAGTAGGAAATCAATGGTAAATAAAAAATTAACATAAAAAAGATGAAATTATAACATGAACAATCAAATTATAGAATGAAAAACAAATAGTATAAGTTCTATTAGAGCACAGTTTTGGCTGTCTTGTGCTATGCTGTATCTCCAGCACCTAGCATCTATCTAACATCCAGGAGATGCTCAGTAACTATTTTGTTGGGAATTAATATTTCTAGGTGTAACATATTTAATTATTAATAATTCTGACAAAAATAGAATTCTATGAAAAATTAACTATTAGTGGTCTTATCTTTTATCTCTATTATTTTACTCTTTTAAGCCCTTAATTATCATATAAGCATTTTAAAATAAATGACTGTGTTTTATGCATGTCTGTATACATGAGATAGCTTATTATGGTGCCGTTCATACCAATTTATAGATCTGAATTCGGTGCAAAGAAAAAAATTCTGCCACATACAAACATACTTTCTTCCCCAAATCTTCATCTTTACCAAAATTTATATTTTCAAAAATTATTTACTTGCTGCCTATTCTGTACTAATCATGGAAGTTGTGAGGTAATAGAAAATATATATGTTGGTCACTGGCACAGAACACCTAAAACCCTTGTAATTCCCTGAGTGATAAGATCATTAGAAGCATATTATTTTTTTCTAATGAGGCAACTTTGGATGGGCTCTTAGATGGCTCCTGGATGAGGTTTGGTCACTAGAACATCCAAGCTTGGAATTCAGCCCCACCTCCCACCTCCCAATTTCATGAGATTGTGTTTATATGATGAAGCCTCCATCAATTCCCCCAAATATGGGGTCAAGAGAACTTCTGTTTGCGTGAACACACGAAGATGCTAGGAGAGTGGCACACCTGGAGAGGGCATGCAGCCCTTCCCACATACCTGTCATACACACCTCTTTCATCGGGATGTTCCTCTGTATCCTTTAGCATAGCTTTTCATAAAAAGCTGAAAAACATAAGTAAATGTTTCCCTGAGTTCTGTGAGGGACTCTAGCAAAGTAATTAAATCCAATGGGGAGAAGGTCTTGGGAAACTTCAATTTATACTCAAGGTGGGAAGTAGTTGTGATTAATTTAGGAACTTACTACTTGTGATTGGAAGCTGAAGGGGTGGCCAGGGCCTGAGCACTTCACTGTGGGATCTGATGGTATGTCCAGGTAGAGAGTCAGAATTAACTTGTAAGACACCCAGCTGGTGTCAGAGCACTGATTGGTGGGGAAACCTCCATGCATTTGGTGAGCAGAAGCATCAGAAGTGTTCTGTGTGAGGAGTAAAGGAGACACACAGAGAAAAAAACACACAGTGGGAAGAACTGCGTTTTTACCTACATGGAAAGGGGGGAAAAATTCGAGTGTTTTCTTAACAGAAGTTTTACTGATTTACCAGGCAGGATTTTTTGGAGGCAGGCCATGCTAAAGAACTTTGGCTATTTCAGACAAAGAGAAATGTGCTAGAATTGCAAGAGAATGAAGAATAAACAAACGTCATTGCAGGCCTGAAAGATGACTAGTAACTAAGGCTGCCCAAGAGGTTACATGGACACAATAAAATTTTGGTTAGGATGATGTTACAACTCCTGAGGATGTCATTGCTAAAGCTATAAATAGATTCTAACTCTCCCTTTGTCTTTGTGTCACTAAATCAAGATTCAAAGATGAAAACACAAACATCTGATTGGCGAAATCTAGGTCACACATTCCATGCTTATTTTCCGAGAACCAAACCAAGGAGAATTTGCATCAATCCATCCAGGTTCTTTAGGTCAATGCCTCTCATAAGACTGGGCACACTGGAGCATTCACTAAACTAGGAGCTACTGAAGGCTGGAGAGAAAACAACGCATATATCTTATTTATGTGGAAAGGTTGAACAAAACAAATATAACGTTTTCCTTTTTATGGCTTACCATCCCGAAGAAGAGCTAGGTATAAGTACAATATTAAAACTGTAATAAGCACAGTTAAAAAGCATTGTATCAAGATTTCTTTCAATTGTGAGAGACAGAAATCCAGCTCACAGTACTTCATAACATAAAGGAATTTGTCAGTTAATTAAAATGTCCAGAATTATGTCTGGCTTCAAATGGCACTGGAGTCAGTCTCAGACAGTTTGCTATGGGTTAGCTCCTCTGTCTCCATCTCTGGGTTTTAATTTCTCTCGTGTTGGGTGCATTTTCAGGTTGCCACTTCCGCACAGGTTAGGAAAGGTGGTTCTACAGAAGCCCCACTGAAACACATTCTTTACACTTTGTAATTCCAGAGAATTCGGTGTTGGAGCACTGAGATGGAAGATACAGAAAGAATAACTAACAAGAAGAGTCTTCACACATTTATAAGTGATAATCCTAAAATCAGGGAGAAAACTGAATGGAAAAGTATCTTCACTAAGAGCCATTGAAAAAAAAAAGAGGCCGGCTTCTAAGTTCTATATACCCAAGAAACAGTCTAGCCAGACCTAATATGTCATATTTGTTCTTCTACAGAATATCACTTTATCAAGATCTCTACTATGGCCATTAGTAATTATTTTTTCATCCCAAAGTAATTCCCCATAATCCACTTTTAGTTGTCTGTTACTTCCGAGTGTCTTAATCACCAGAAAAAGGAGAATATCCTTGCAATTATTTCAGCATTTGAGCACTGATTCAATCCTTTCCTATATAGTAAAGAGGTAATATGCAAATTGACTGTCACGCCCTCACACAAGGTGGTCACCCCCATGGGTGGTCAAAGATGGCTACTACAAGATGGCTGGCAGGATGGGCAGTTGGGGGCGATCAGGCCAGCAGGGGAGCAGTTAGGCATTGATCTGGCTGGCAGGGGAGTGGTTAGGGGGTGACCAGGCTGGCAGGCAGAAGCGGTTAGGGGCAATCAGGCAGGCAGGCAAGCGAGTGGTTGGGAGCCAGCAGTCCTGGATTGTGAGAGGGGTCCCAGATTGGAGAGGGTGCAGGCTGGGCTGAGGGACAACCCACCCCCCCCCCCAGTGCACAAATTTCATGCACCAGGTCTCTAGTATTGATATATTCTAGGATAAGGTTGATAAGATATCACTCTAAGTTTTTCAGTTCTTGGTCATCCCTAAGGAAATGATTTCTATCAATTCTATCTTTTTCCTTCTCAACAAATAAGGACTGTGACACCTATGTGTGATTTGGAACACTAAGGAAAATCACTTTTAAAAATTATGATAAATATGATAAAGATGACAACCTGAAGAAGATTATAGGTAAGCAGATAAATTAATATGTGTTTGTAGTGTAGTCACATAGAATGAAGCCAACCATCTTGAGAAACTAGACAGCGATGTTCAGAAGGTAACAGTAGTGATTCTAAGTACATTGAGGTCATGTAATTTAGTAGGGGTTTGGGAGAGGTAATTGGGAGAAACAAGACAGAAAAAAAGGATTACCCCCAGTGAGCAAATCTGGCAAAAAGGACTGGAGAGCATGTCAGAAGAGAGACATCTGGAGCAGAGCCATATCCTGTCTACGTTCTGGGTGTATGGAAACTGGGTGGATTTAGACAGTGAGGTTTGAGTCAATCCAAAGTTCCAAATCATTGAATTTTCTTTGTACCATATTAATCATCATGATAAATATGTTGCCATATTTTGACATTCCTTCAGTTTTGAAAATTTAAAAACTTCAATATTTCATTATGATAGGAAACGATTTTTGTTCTAACTCCTTTATTTCGATGTTCCCAGTGCTACTGTATAGCACAAGCTCTATAGCCAGACTGCCTGATCCCTAGTCTAGGCTTCACTGGCTCACATCTGCATTTGCTTTGTTTGTTATGTGGTCTAGATTCTGAGTTCATTTCTCATCCTTCAATCTCTTGTAACTCGTTCTCCATCCAGAGCTATCCTAACTTAGGTTAGAAATTCCATTTTGACTCTGCATTTCTGGAACCTAGCACCTTAGATACAGCTACAGGAAAGACTGATTCCTATAAGTTATTAGAATAAATATTTAAATCAAAATTTGTTAAAGTAAAGATTCTAGGTTTAGATACTATAATTCTTCTGTATGTCTAGAATCTTAGGAATTTGGAAAGAGAGGGCCAGGCATTTAAGAAATGCCATATTGCCCTAGCTGGTTTGGCTCAGTGATAGAGCGCTGGCCTGTGAACTGAAGGGTCCCAGGTTCAATTCTGGTCAAGGGCACATGCCCAGGTTTAGGGCTTGA
Source organism: Myotis lucifugus (assembly GCF_000147115.1). NCBI lineage: Eukaryota > Metazoa > Chordata > Mammalia > Chiroptera > Vespertilionidae > Myotis > Myotis lucifugus. Next base: position 15,041,637 of record NW_005871060.1, read on the forward strand.
TCCCCAATAGGGGGTCTGCAGGCGGCAGCTGATCAATGATTCTCTCTCATCATTGAAGTTTCCATCTCTCTCTCCCTCTCCCTTCCTCTCTGAAATCAATAAAAATATATTTTAAAAAAAGAAATGCCATATTTCACAAATTAAGAGGAATAATTTTTATTACTATAACAAAACAGACAAACAGGATACCACTGCTGTATTTGAGTGGCATCAAAGTAGTAAAAGTTTAGAAATCAGGAACACAGTTCTACACTTAGAGGCCTAGGAAATGAGAACTGTCATAGTTATGATGTAATGTATATTATACATTTTTGCAATTTGGTGAAACAAAAGAGTATGCTCTGATTGATGAGTTGAGGGATGTACAGTTCGGATGTCCTAGGCCAGGCAAGATAATGGCAACATAAAACTTGCACTTGCTTCAATTTATCTCTTTTTAGACAGGTCTGTCCCTGGTTCTCTGTAAATTGATCAGCTCAGAAAGAATAAAAGAGCAACTAACATGCCCGAGATATTGTAAATTTCTGGCAGACAAAATACTATTTTATTCTATCCCTATATGATCTAATAAAAGCAATAATAGGTGCTTGACAAATATGTGTTGATGTCATTTCTTTGATTTAGTGAGCACAGTGGGAGATTAGAATTAGCACAGGACTCACTCTCTCATCCTAAAGGCTTTTAATCTTTCTAGGAAGACAAGAATTTATAGGTATTTGTTGAGAACCAGAGGAGTCTTAGTTCTATTTACAACTTTCTAAAGGACCCTAAACTGTGATCATAATGATCTTACATAGGCATTTTGCTGTAGCATGTGGTTTGTTTCTTCTTAAAAGCCGTGATAAAATATTTATGACTTTTAATATTTATATATCACTACATAGATTGAAAAATGAGACTAGTGGCCACCTGTAAGATTGATAATTTTCCATTATTAAAATTTGTAGTTCCAATCAATAGTATGCCTGTATGTTATCTCACTATTGACTTAGCTTTTTTGTTTGTTTTATATTATCAATATTCTTAAAATAATCTCCAGTATAGTTCACTTTTAATTTTTCTATCATTTAGCATCTAAAATGAGGAGAAAGGTCATAATATATTTCACTCTCTTAAAAGTATGAAGTCATATCTGTCACAAGATTAAATGTGTAATTATTCATAAGGTTTGTGGTGCTAAAAAAAGAGCTCATTTTATGAGTGAAAAAAATCAACATTTAACTTAATTTTTGACATAAGATTCAGTACTTTTGTGTGTATTCTTCATGTAAAGTCAATAATATTAAGGAAAGCAAAGAATTTATGTTACTTTTATAGTTGCGCCAACATAATTCGTATGTGTATTTCTATGAAGTCTTAAAGTCCATATCTAGCTCTTCAATGGCTGGATAGATATTAATCATCTAAAGAAACTTTGATTTATGCAAAATTGCAGTCCTCAAACCCAAAAAGAATTTCACCAATTTCTATCTTTTCTCTCACTCCTCTGTGCCCAGCCTCCTGGATCACCAGTAACCTCAAGAAAAGCAAGGCGTTTTCAGTGATTTCCAAAGAAGATTTCTGTCAATGAATTTCTAAGAATATTGGCTCACCTATAAGTCTGGGCACTAACCCGGACAAGCAGACACCGCTCTGGAGAAGATGGTGGGAGAGGAAATCAGGAGGAACTGGTGACAGAGGCCTATTGCTTTGCGGTCACAGAGGAAGGAGATCAGAAAGGACATGGGTTTGTTTCGCTCTTCTCACTGGGTGAAGCGGTTTGTGAAACTTGGCTTTCGATATCTACTCAGCTAACAAAAATATATCTATTGTGTCCTAAGACCACAGAGCGCTCTTTGTGGAAAATATAATAACAAACTGGCCCATTGTGCTGGGAATAAAGTTTAGGATAATTTATAAGCATTTCTTTCTGTGCTTTCAAAACCACTCAGTAGTGGGGAGGGGTGGCTGGGGAGGAATTACCTAATTCCTCAAGAACCATAATTCAAATCAAAAGCACTTACTTAGTCTAGATTTGTTTTACTATTCTTAAAATGAGTGTAGCTCTTATGTGAAAAAACAAAGCTTTGGTACTGTTTCTTTGATAGCTGATCAGTCATAAAATGGGTAAAATATAAGAATTAGTCATTTGCAACTGATCTGAATTGTTATATGGTCATTCTCTTCTTACAGCTGAAAAATCAATAAACACATGGTGGTTAATGGCTATTGTGGAACCAGCTGTAAGTGACTCTCCTGAGTAGAGAAAACTTCAGTAATTTTTAACATGCTCCGTGGTCTATACTTACCTGACAATCTCTGCTTTCCTCCTTCTGCAAGCGACCTTCTAGCTAATGTGTTTTATAAGACCCGATGTTTGGCCTACACTAAAGAAATGCATTTAACATGGTATAAACAAAAAGACGTTTTAACAGTCATTGTAGGAAAAAAAGAAAAGAAAAGAAAAAGAATTCCTTTACCAACAAACTAAATCCTCTTCTCTTTAATAAATGAAACCTTCAAATGATATAAGTTCTTTCCTAATGTAGAGGTTGTCATTTAGTTTTGCTTTTAAAAGCAGAATGACTTCTGCTTACACTGTCTTTGAACATTGATTTAATATTAAATATTTGAGGAGTTGCTGTCAAATTTGCTGATGATAGTAAATCCTTCAAAGGGAGTCTGTTTTCCTCATTTTAAGCAGTTTGTGCCTCCGCTGGCTTTCAACCCACTCACTGAAGAGTAGAGAATACCTGAAACCAAGAAAGAGCATTTGGTAGGCATGTTTATTGGAAATGTGCCGATCTTCACTTTGTATTTTACATACAAAGTCATGGTTCATCCATCCAAATCCACTCATGTGTTTGTATTGGAGCACATATATAGTGGATGTCAGCTACATTCGGAGATGGAGGCCAAGACTCGGCTACATACAGAAATGGGTCTATCCTAAACTTGAAATTAGTAACCAGAAGTAAAATCCTCACCAGCATAAAGTACCTTACCTCAAAGGGTAATGTATAGCTCCATTTTGACATATGCAGATATAAACTTATAAACAAGTGAGATTTGTTGTTGAAGAAAGTGTACTGAATCTTGGGAGAAGAAAAGAGTGCTGTTATGAAGTACAAATGATTTCATATAAAACCAGAATGATTTCTTCATGCATTTTGACATGCCATCCCTAGGTGTGATCGGTGATTTTTAAAAATAACTAATCTTAATTAGTAATGAACAAACCAGAAAGTAAAAATTAAGGTAACAGCAATAAGCTGCTAAAATTTGAGAAATGTTAGGCATCACTACATAGTCTAATAGATAAAAGCCTATAATGAATATCAAATGATTTGTTGATAGAGAAGATGATGGCTGTGTAATTCTGAGTTTACAAAAGTGGAAGCTATTTTAATACACTTTAGTTATATTTATCTATCTGTATTTGTGTTTAAACATATTTATAATTATTATGTTTATGTCTTATGATTTTCAACAATTATAAAATGATTATAAGTGGTAAATATTCTATTTGGATAGAATAATATCAATTTAACTAGAGGCCCGGTGCACAAAAATTTGTGCACTCGGGGTGGGGGGTCCCCCAGCCCGGCCTGTGCCCTCTCGCAGTCTGGGACCCCTCGGGAGATAACAACCTGCTGGCTTATGCCTGCTCCCGGTTGGCAGAGGGCAGGCCCAATCCCTAGGTGCAGCCCCTGGCCGGGCTCAGAGCAGGGCCGATTGGGGAGTTGGGGCGCCACACCCTGTCATGCACAGAGCAGGGCCCATCAGGGGTGTTGAGGCTCCATACCCTGTCACGCACAGAGCAGGGCCGATCAGGTGGTTGAGGAGCTCCCCCCTGTCACTCACAGAGTAGGGCCAATAGGGGAGCTGGGGCACTGCCCCCTGTCACACACAGAGCAGGGCGGATCAGGGGGTTGGGGCGCTGCACCCTGTCACACTCAGGGCAGGGCCAATGGGGAGGTTATGGCTCTACCCTGTCACACACAGAGCAAGGCCTATGGAGGGGGGTTGGGGCGCCACCCTCTATCACCCACAGAGCAGGGCCGATCAGGGGGTTGGGGCGCTGCCACTGTCACACTCGGGGCAGGGCTGATGGAGAGATTATGGCTCTACCCTGTCATACACAGAGCAGGGCCGATCAGGGGGTTGGTGCACTGCACCCTGTCAAACACAGAGCCGCAGGGCAATCAGGGGATTGGGGAGCTCCCCCCTATCAGGCACAGAGCAGGGCAGATAGGGAGGTTGTGGCCCCGCCCCCTGTCACTCACAGAGCCGCAGGGCGATCAGGGGGTTTGGGCGCTGCCCCCTGTCACGCTGATCCCGGTGCCGGGAGCCTCGCTGCTCCGCTGATCCTGGTGCCCGGAGGCATATTACCCTTTTACTATATAGGATAGAGGCCTGGTGCATGGGTGGGAGCCAGCTGGTTTGCCCTGAAGGGTGTCCTGGATCAGGGTGGGGGTCCCCACTGGGGTGCCTGGCCAGTCTGGGTGAGGGGCTGAGGGCTGTTTTCTGGAAGCGAGTGACTGAAGCTCCCAACCGCTCCTTGTTTTCTTTTTATTTTTTTTTATTCTGGGCCAGCTTTAGCTCTGAGGCCTTGCTGCTGAAAACATCGATACAAAGTTTCAGTCCGCCTGGCTTTCAGTCCAGCTGGTTTCTGGAGTTTTGTTTATCTTCTTATTTGCAACATAGTACATAGTTGCTTAGAGTTTTAGCTCAGAGGCCGGCAAGTGAGGCGGGGAACGTTGGAGTCCGCAGCAAGCAAGCCTCATGTTCGCTTCCAGCTGCCTGGCTGCTGGCCACCATCTTGGCTGACAGTTAATTTGCATATACTCACTGATTAGCCAATGAAAAGGGTAGCGGTCGTACGCTAATTACCATGTTTCTCTTTTATTAGTGTAGATGAGGGATTCAATATAAGGGTCCTGTCCCAATTAAGCTAGACTAAGGTATGAATAAGTGGAATAATGATATACAATACATACTGAATGTGTAATAGAAAGTTTCTCTGGGTGTAAAGTAATGCTACATCCTGGGCAATAGCATTTTTAGTAGAACCACAAATGTTCACTCTGATTGCCTTCTGGCCTTGGTATTCTTCCCCAGTGGTTTAATCATCCTGATAAAGTTGCTCAAATTAAACCATGTTTGGGGGGCATACTCATTTTTACTATAATGCCACAGTTTTGTTGCCATGTAGCTTTTACTTTGGCTCTTGTTCCCACTATTACAGAGCATAATTGTAATCACTACTTTATATTGATCAGTTTTATTTTTAATTAAATTTATTGGATGACATTAGTTAATAAGATCATATAGGTTTCAAGTGTGCATTTCAATGAGACATGACCTGTATATTGCCAAATATATGGTAACGGGAGATGATTCAACTTTGCCTAATGGGCACACAATGCAGTTGATGGCTTCCACATAGTAAAATTTGCTTAATCTTTGCTAAGATATCATGGCATAGGGATAATTGCCATCATTTCACACAATGATGAAACTTAAACTTCGAAATTTATTCAATGTGCTCAAGATTATAAAACTAGTATTTGATAGCCCAGCCGGTGTGGCTCAGTGGTTGAGCATCTACCCACACGCCAAGAGGTCATTGCTTCATTCTCGGTCAGGGAACATGCCTGTGTTGCCAGCTAGATCCCCAGTAGTGGCATGCAGAAGGCAGCCGATTGGATGTTTTTCTCTCATAGATATTTCTATCTATCTCTCCCTTTCCCCTTTCTCTCTCTCTAAAACCAATACAAACATTAAAAAAAAAAACACGCAAAAAACCCCCCAGAAAACCTAGTTTTTGAGAGAGTCCAAAAGACTGTGTGGTCTCGCAGTTACAGTGACTCTTATTACAAGTATGGCGAGAAACAGGTGATAGCAGAATTGAAGTGTCTCTCCACATTCCATAAACAAAACATAATTATATCATCACAGTGTAACTTTTCGTTTTTTCTGCTCCTCTTGATTTTACTGTATCATTAAGTGTTTTTGCTTAGAAATGAACTGGATAAATAAAAATTTGCTAGAAAAGAAAGATCTACTTTCACACCCAAAGCATTTTATCTACTAGATGTTGCAAGAAGATCTTCTTATGGGAAAGAATAATGGGGAAGGCAGAGAGGAGAATCATTTCATGTTTAGAGCCCACTGGGAGCTTCAGAAATGTGAATCAATGACTTCAAGTGTGAAATTATTCTTCCCATTCTTCAGTTGGTTTTATTGGCCAAAACTCATGTGTCTAGTTGCATGAACACCAATTTCTCACAAATAAAATCTGTGTGGACATTTAAAATTTTTTATGCAGGGTAGAAATATTATCACATTCTTGTACTAGCACCTAGCACACACATAGGCCTTTTGTAAAGAAAAATTCATTTTACTGCATTACAACAGCATAAGATTGATTCCAGTTTGGATTGAATACCAGTACCTTAATTTTGCTTTCCAATTTGTAACTTACAAAGTGTTTTTATGTATGCTGTCTTGCTTGGATTTTTATAAGTGATAATTCCATTTTACAGAAAAAGGCAGTGAGCTTCAGTGTTGTTTAATGTGGTGCCAGGAATTTGTCTATAGTGGCAGAACTTATGAGTTTTAGAAGTAAAATATTTAATCAAGATTTTTTTTGGACTTCAAGCCCAGAGTTCTTTCCACTCTATAATGCTAAATCAGTTTAGTGATGGCATGATACTTAATGAGATTTTTCTGATAGTGGTTTGTTCAGCCAGTGAAAGTTATTATTCATTTACTCTTGAATTTTTCAGCAAAATGTTCAGATTTTTATATGCCAGATTTCGTGTTAAGCAGAGTAGGTGTAACAACAGAGGAAGTGAACAATTGAGGAGAAATGAATTAGTGGGAAATGGAAAGGTTTCTGCAGAGGAAACTGCCTTTTGTAGCGAATGCAGATGAATAGTTTACAAGTAAAGGTGTAAGGAATACTTTATCTGAGTCAGTGTCGCACTTAGAACCTGACTCTTGTGACAGAAAATGTTTCATATTCTTTTCTAAAAGGAGAATAAAGCCTTTACCTCAAGAAGACAAAGGACGACTCACTATGGTAAAGCAGAATTGGCAGGGGTAAGGAGAGTCTTGACTACTTGGCCTTTGTCTTTTAACTAGACTTTTCATTGGGCCACCTGCTAAAACTCTCACGGGAATACTTACTTGCTATCAACCCTGGATGTCTGATGTGTTTCTATATCTTGCTTTACTATTCTTACTGGTGAGGGTTCAGATCAGTCAGGTTTTGATAGGAGTTAGTTATATGGGAGGAGAAGAGTAACTGGTTTGAATTTTGATTCTTCTCTTAACTTGCTGAACTTGGTTGGTAATGGCCAAGTTCATACAATCAGTATAAGAAAATCATGATTAATACAAGGTGTTGTATTCAATATGTATCATTGGGGAGGGGTGAATGTTGATTTCTGAAGATTAGTTACAAATGACTAGAGGAAAACAAAATCAATATAGAAGTTAGGGATGTATTTTAATCCTGATTTAAGTCCTAAAATTTCACTTATCTGCTTAAGCTACTTTCAGTCTTTATGTTCTTGACATATTCAGCTATACCCCATATAATCAAGACCTTTCTTAAATGACTTTATCTTTCTAAACTAGCCTCCCAACCATATTTTCCCCTGTGGGCTTTCAGATGGTATAAATCCTACCCTATTCAGAGTCTTCAATATTACATTTGTTAGTACTCTTTCTGTCTCTATAAGCTCTCACTTGAGCACATATATTCCAAACACATGGCTAAATCCTTTATATTCATTTTTCAACAGCCTGGATGGACTTGGAAAACATTATGCTAAATGAAAAAAACCAGTCACAGAAGGACAAATACCATACGATTTCAATCATATGTGGAATTTAAAGAACAAACTGAACTGTCAAGCAAAACAGAGATATACTCATCTATAGAGAGCAGGCAGACAGCGCTGGGGCCTGTGTGTGTGTGTGTGTGTGTGTGTGTGTGTAGGGAGGGAGAACTCATGAGTATGGTGATTATGGGGGTGGAAGAGATGGGTGGAGGTGGAAGGGGGCACAGGGGGATAAATGGTGATGGAAAAAATTTTTAAAATGGATGTAACCTCCTCAATACCTCTTTGAAGTAAATCAGATCAGATAAAGATACTAAAACTTTTATTGGCCTAATAGCCAATAAATTGCAGAGTTGGGATTAAAGCTCAAATCTCTCTGATTCTAAAGTTTTGGCAGAGACAAGTAATTGCACCTCATTATCTGACATGCCCTTCTCTATATTAATGGAAGTTTCATATGAGTAACTATGTAACAGCTTTCTTGGCTGCAAGGAGAGAGCATGTGACTGGTTCCCACCTAGTGAACCTGGTACACAATTTCTGGGCCATGGCCATAAGAGAAAATGCTCTCCTATATTGCGTCCTTCCTTGCTGTTGGCTGGAATATGGTTATGAAGGAGGAAGTCATTAAACACCCTTGTACCTCAAGATCAAAGCTGCATGTTTAGAATGCAGAGCAATAAATCAAAAGGTGACTGGGTCCTCAGCACCACAGGTTGCCAGGTAAGCACCCACCCAAATTATGAACACTTCATTTGGTGGTCTTCTTTTTGTTCCTTTTTTGTTATTGTTTAGTTTTTGTTGTCCTTTTTATTAAATTTGTTGAGGTGACATTGGTTATAGAGGTTTCCAGTGTACAATTCTATGTTACATCATCTGTGTATTGCATTGTGTGCCCACCACCCAAAGTCAGATCTTCTTTTGCCACCATATAATTGACTCCCTTTACCCTTTACCAGCTCCCACTCCTTCTCTCTGCTAACTACCATACTGCTGTATGTGTCTATGAATGATGGTTTGTTTTTGTTTGCTCATTGTTGCTTTCACTTTATATCCCATATATAAATTAAGTCATATGGTTAACTTTTTGTCTGACATTTCACTTACCATGATATTCTCAAGATCCATCCATGTTGTTGCAAATGGAAGTATTTCTTCTTCTCTTATGGCTGAGTTATATATATTCACATCTTCTTTATCCAATCTATTGAAGGACACTTTGGTTGTCCTTGGCCACTGAATAATGCTGAAATGAGCATAAAGGTGCGTATATCTTTGGAAATAGATGTTTTCAAATTTTCAGGTAGATACTCAGAAGAGGGGTTTCTGGGTCATATGTTAACTCTATTCTTAATTTTTTTTTGAGGAGCCTTACACTGTTTATCATAGCAACTGTACCAGTTTACATTCAATTTTGGGGTCTTTTATATCAGCCTAACTTCTATCCAGACAACCGGAATAAACAAGATGAAGAAGAAATCATTTAATAATAACTTTTGGGGGATTGCAGAAACAGTTTGAGCAGGTTTTGATAATTTATGCCAGAAGAGAAGGAACCCAGGCTTGGGAACATTAATAGCAACCAAGAATAATGGCCTTTAGGAGAGTACTGGCAGTTTCACTATGGATAGGTGAGTGAGGGTTTAGGGAGCAATTTGAAACATCCAGAACAATTGTGATCCAAAGAATGAGAGAAGGTGTAGAATATTAAGAGGCTCAGGACAATTTGCCTAGTAAAAGTAGAAGGGACTGGGAATAGTCAGAATGCAGTTTCAGAAATGTGGTTAAGCGTGAAGTATCTGAAAAAAAATTCCAATTCTATAAGGTTCATTTTTTCTGGCTCTGTTACATTGTTTCTGCGTCTGTCACAAATATAATTTATTTTTGTTCCATTTAGATGCTGTGCTTTTAATGAATGCCCAAATAATTATCTTCCTTTTCTTGCCTGTTAATACTTTGGTTAGCTATTTCCTTTTTACATAAATATTAACAACTGCCTTGTTTTCAATAGCTAAAACTATTATATTTTTAAAGAAACTAACTTTTCAAAATTCAGTATTTTATTGCCTTCAAAATGCACTATCTTATTTTAAATTGATTATATTTGAGGAGATTTATGATCATTTTAAAATATTAAATAAAAACTATTAAAAACAAAACATCCATATTTAATTTTTTATAACCAATATGAATCATAGACTGAATTCTAATTTATGACTTTTCTAGACCTATATCAGATATGATCCAATACCATTAAAATGCATTCAAGAATCAGAAACATGGTTGGAGTCTAAGCCATAAAATTCCTTAAAACTTCTTTGTGGAGGAAGGGCAGTCATGCAAAGCAAAAAAGAGATTGACTTTTCGTAATAGAACATCGATCATACTGAAGGGGTCTGGGGAAATTGGGTATTCCCTTAAGGGAAAGAATTCACTCATTATTGGAAATTCAGATAATAAAATATTGCTCTGAAAGATTTCTGTTGTAATTTTCTATGATGTTTCCTTTACAGTTTAAATAAAACACATATCAAATACAGCAACTTTCAAGTACTTGGTTCTGCAATTATTTTAAAGGATGATGAGATATTACTATAAATATAATAATCTGGTGAGGCAAATATAGTAGAATCTATACTTTAATTAAAATTTCTACTTTCCACTTGTTTTATTCCTTTATTTTTGCCTTCAAATGTTCAGAAAGCAATTCCAATAAAATCCTTGAAAGGCTTTCCAACTCATTCAATTTAATCACCAGTCATTATAAAGGATAGATGCAAGCTGTAGCCTGGCTATGGGGGGAAATATCCTTCTGGTATAGGATCATGTGTTGCGGGGTGTTAAATTGTACGTTCCAAAAATGCCTGCATCCATATATAGCCCATCCCACATCCTTTTCTTTCAATGTGGCCTAGATGCTCCTTTACTGGGAGGTAGAGCGTGTGTTCCCTCCCCTTGAACCTAGACAGGCCTTTGTAACTTCCTCAACCAATAGAATGCAGCAGAAGTGATGCTGCATGACTTTGAGGGCTAAATCTTACCTGACTGCTAACTGGTTTGCTCTCTTTTTTGGGACACTTGTTACCATGTCATTAAGAAGCATAGGCTACATAAGGAAATAACACGTGGATGTTCTGGCTTACAGCACCAGTTAGTTCTTCAGCTGAAAGCCAGCATCAACTACTGTACATGTGAGTGGATTGAAAACTTTGGATGAGAGCAGTCCCTAGACTTGGAGTCTGTCAGCTAATACCCTGGAAATCGTGCTTTACCCAACTTCACATCTGACCTAAAGAAATTATGAGAGATAATTACTAATTATTGTTATTGAAAACAACCTAAATATGAGATAATTGATAAGTAGTAATAACTAACTAGTACATGTGGTAACTGGGCACCCATGGTTACAAAAGTTATCTACTGGCTTTAGAATGAAACCGATAACTCTGTTGAGATATCACCCCAACAATGACTTTTTAAAAAGTTATAGCTTCTTGAACAACTCAACAAGCAAAGAAATCAAACAATCTAATCCTTAGATTGCTAGGAACACATGCCAAAGTTACGGAGCCTAAAGTGACTTTGAGGTTATTAGTATGAAGAAATACAGTGAATGTTTTTGGAAAAACATCAGCTATCATCTTATTTTCAACACAAGATTTTTTGCAGTTCAATAATTTCACTGAAGACTTCATCTGATCATTTAGTTTGATGTGTTCATATGTATTAGCTTCCAAAAGTCTCTTTTAGAAATTTGTAATTATATTGAAGAAATTTGTTTTTCTCCAATTAGTTTTCTAGTTGTTTTTAAAATGTGAGCAAGTACATCTCATTTTGATCTGAAATCAATCTTGTTGCAGGTACCAGATGGACAGAAGTGGTAGGTGCAGTTCTGTTTTTAGGCTGCGAGCAGATGAAGCTCCAGGGGTATGAATCATTCTCCTCCACACCGTCTTGTCTCTGAACATCCTGTGCAACTGTTCCGCTCTGGGGATCACCTGACCATTGTCTTTCCACTGGGGCTTCAGGAATAGGCATTGATTTTAGTATTTAAAAACCTCTGATTCCCCAGGAATTGCAGTTAGGCCCTCATTTTATTTTCATACATGTTTATGTACTGAAGGGCATGGAGGAAATGACATATTTCCTTATATGCATTTAAAAAATATTTTTATCTATTTTAGGGAGGAAGGAAGAAGGAAAGAGAGAGATAGAAACATCAATGATGAGAGAGAATCATTGATTGGCTGCCTCCTGTGGAAGGTGGCTTTCGTGTTCCAACAATATCCCGTTCTCTTGCCACTTGGAAAGGCAACGTTACTTTGTTGTGTGCTTTCTCTTGCATTTATAGCTCATTTTGTCTCTGGTTTGGCATGCTGGAAGCGCAGAGGAATGAATGGCTCTGGGAGCAGCCCTCAACCAATGCTGACAAGAGTTGATATACAGCATTATCCTTTCTTCCTTGCTCCTTGGAGAGGTTAACGCTGAGGTTATGTGTTTTACATGGGCTCCAAAGTGTCATTCTAAAGATTAAGCTTCAGTTACCTACAGTGCTGGCTGGCTGGGTAAGGTAGCCCTTCATTGGTTGTTTTCCCTTCCTTGTTTCACATTCCCATTCTCCAATGCATATTTCTTTCCAGGCCCACTGCCTTCTCTGCTGCCTAGAAAGAAATGCTTCTATCTTCCCGCTCCCAACACATCCCAGTAGACTCGTGCTGTTACTGAGTGTTTGTTTGGAGAGGCATGGTAGCGTCCTCATGTACATTCAGCTCGGTTGCATCTCTTCTCACCTCAGGTCCTGCCCTTCCTTGGAAACTTGTCTGGATGGAAGCCATAGGAACCATTAGGTTTTTAAAAAGTGTGTATGTGTGTGGGGGAGGGTATAGGAGTACCAGGCAGAACAATAAATTTTCCCTTTAAAGTTTATATAAGTGTTTGGGAGTCAGGGTGAAGAATGCACCGAAGAATAAAATCACTAGTAAATATTTAGCTCTGCCTCCATGTGGATGGCCAATCCTGTAGTTTGGCACCCAGACCTCTATTAACAAAGTTGATACTGACCAATTCCCAGGGGGACAATCTAAATGGTGCCAAAGCATCATATGGGTGCAAAAATAAGGTAGCAATAATTGTATTTATGGTGAGCCAGATGAGTAGAATATATATTTGTAGGAATAAGGTGTTTTAAGTTTGAGGGAGGTGAGACAACCAAGGGGGCTAGTCAAATAACAATAGGAAGTGTGTTAGAAAAAACATCCAGTCCTCCTCCAGTGTGTCTCCTTTATTCTCACACACGAATACCACACTTACAATACTTCTGACACTTGTAGTCACCAAATTTGTGGAGGAGTTTTTCTCTCACCAAGTAATTTCCTGCAACACAAGCAAGGTGTCCTCAATTTAACTCAATATCTACCTAGAGACAGTGTCAGATCCCACAGGTTAAGGGGTCCATCTCACAAGACTGCCCTTACTCTACTTCAGATGTCGATTGCAAGTCCAGGTTCTCACCTGTGCTTCTGACCCATCCATCCACTGTAAACCTCTTCAGGTTGAATTAATTTGCTAGAGTGGCTCACAGAACGTAGGAATCCAGTTACGTATGCTTACCAGTTTATTAAGGAACATGATCGAGGATACAAATGATCATGATGAGATACAAAGGGTGAGGCCTGGGAGGGCTCTGAGTGCAGGAGCTCCTCCCCTGGAGGTGGTGTGTCACCCCCCAGGGTGGAGACATTCAGCAACAGGGAAGCTCTCGTTACTCACACTGCTTGGAATTTATGGAGGTGCTCTCATGCTGGCATGATTCATTGTTAACTCCATGTCTAGCCCCTTTTCCCTTTGATGGGAACCTTGGGGATGGGGAAAAGGCTGACAATTCCAAGCTTCTACTCATGTCTTGGTCTTCCTGGTAACCAGACTCCATACAGGAGCCCACCCAGAGTTGCCTCATTGTAACAAAAGATGCTCCTAGTGCTTTTACCACTTGGGGATTTTCAAGGTTTTTAAAGGGCTTGTGTCAGAAACCTGGGCCAGATACATAATTTTTTCTATTATCTTACATGTTTTATATCTTTCAGATGCTGAACTGCCTTCTAAGGTACATGGGTCTAGTTCACTGCTGGTCTTTGCTTTGCTTAGAGGGGGCATGTGAACTTGGGCCTGAATCAAATTATTGAGGACAACAAGGGAAATGTAAGCACTCCAACTAATACCTTTTTCTCACAAAGTGCCCGGCCTTTCTTCTTAGCAAATGTTAATAAAAATTTTTTGAAAATAACATTTATAAGGCATATCAAATGATTAGCCTTTTCCAAGTATCCATTTCTTAGTCTGGTTTGGTTTGTTGTTTTCTGATAATACATTTTGTTCTTGAATATGCTACCACTGACTCCACTTCTTGAAGTCACCATAAATTATTAATAGAAGTAGATGAAATATAAATTATAAATTAATACTATTATCAACATTACTTCTCATATTTGTTTTTACAGAAAATAGAATATCATTAAAGTAAATCCATCAACTCTGTTTTCATCAAGACACCCAAAAGTCCCCATGCTGTAATTAAAATTAAAATTTGAAATTACTAGAAGTATTAGCAAGTTAAAAATTCTCCAGAAAATATGATTAGTCTCTTCCTTTTTCTGATGCTTCTGGAACTTCCTTTAAAATACATAAATATGGATACTTTTAATAGGGTTTTAAAATATACTTATGGTTTTTATGGGCTGAAGTATGAAATAGACTTGAAAACTAGAGCAAAATATGGTTGAAAGAGTATTTGTTTTTCTTTGGGAGCTGAAGAGCTTGTGAGTTTGGAATTGTAGCAGTCATGGTTGTAAAATTCCAATAAAATTGTTAACCAGCTCCCTTCTGATATGGGACTGGGAATTACTAATTATCAGTTCTATGTCAGAAAGCTTGTGGTTATATAGTCTATGACCTAGTATTCAGATCAAGGCCAATGAGGATGATTCTGATTATTATCACGGAATCCAGTGATAAGAATCTTCTGATGGAAGCTATAAAAAAACAACACCACTGTGGCAAACATCTAATAGTACATGTGTTGTGTCAGTACTTCTGGTGAAATATCTAAATGCGTGATAGTGGTCACAGGTTTTTTTTCATCATCTAACTAGTGCTAGAGTAATCCACTTGCTATGTTCATGTTTGATGAAGCATTTTTGATATTTCATCTATTATTTTGCCCTACTTTTTTAAGCCTTTGATCCTTATTCTCTCCCATGTAATTTTATTTCTTTTTCATTAAAATTGGCTTTAAAAAAGAAGACCATTAAGATACACTTTGAGGCTGGCAATTAGTAGGCCCAGAGAGTTCCTAAAATGATAATAGTTGATCTAGCACATTAGCTTGTTGAAGTTATCTGCATGGCGGAGAGGCAGTGTTTTGTTTCCAAGCCCCACTTCCACATGCAAGGAGTAACAGAGCATGTCTTTGCTCCTTTTATCTTCCTCAGAAGAGCAGCCAAGTGGCATAATCAATGCTATCAGCCTGTGTATTTCACCTGGTGTTTACTTTGGTCATTGCTTTGAGAGTTGCCCTTATTTTACCTTTTTAAAATCTATTTGCCTTTTCTTCTTTATCTTATGAGAAAATAAGATTATTTTAGTGCAACCTCATGGTACATTCATTAAACACGCATAATATTTTTTTTTCTCAGCATGCACAAAGCAGTGAAAAGTTGTCCTAATTACTGAAATAGTGTCAAGCTTTGGATATACAAACAGCAATCCCTGTTACCAGGTGCTGAGGGAATCAGAGCTTTGCAGATGGCTTTGACTCAGTAGCTTTGCTGGTCACTGACATATATTATTGTACCTAGAAGAAATCAAGCATTAGATTGACATCTTTTGTACTATGAAAATAAAAATCCAGGAGGTATACATTAGGTCTTTGATGGATCAAAATAACTCTGTTGTTTTACAGAATTCAAAGGCAAAAGTTAATTCTCAGATTTTCACAAATGACCAAGCTGGCTTTGTCCTTTAGGTTTGCTGTGTATGTTTCCAAGCCATTCAATTAACAAGATCAGGATACCGTTTCTGTGTGTTAAAGGTCACATTAGGGAACTTCAGGCCTTTTCTTTTTATTGCTGTTTTTTAGCAGTCAACACCAGCCACCTGGAGGAATGGCTACTACGAGGCCATCGCTTCTTTTGAAGTGACATTTGCTCAATAAATTTTTGTCTGGGCAATAATTGAAAAAGTCAAAATGGTGTGAAGAAGTAAATGTCATATTCCCACAATGCAATATAAATGGAATTCATAAAGGCTCACTGACTCACAAGACAGGTTAATTAAAGCCTTCACGTGGCACATGGAAGTTAGCACAAAATTTGCTTGACCATGTTATTTTCATGAGTGCATGGAATGAATCCCTTAATTAGAATACCTAGCCGATACTGTAATCTGGTGTCAAATATAATTTATGTTATTGTTACTTACTTTCTTTTGGATTATTTTATTTCATTTCCCATTGCCAGGCAGTAATGTTTTGAGGACTGGGTTTTAATATAAAAAGTCAAGCATTGCTAAAAGGTAACACAATCCCTGTCTCATAGAAGTTGCTCTCCCTGTACCAGGAATGCATGAAGGATCCACAGCATAAATGAGGAAAAAGCAGGTAGGGCTGTGAAGGAAACCACATGTGGACTTGGAAAATCACATTGTCTATTAAGTATGATCATATTGGTTTCTCATCCCTACATGTTCCTTGGGAATCGAACAGAATGGACCCTGATATTTGGAATTAACTTTTCCTGCCTTCTTTGAACTAAGGAACAAACATCAATAAACACACCCAAGACAGAAACATCATTTCGATTTAGAAGAGGTTGGGGCCCTCTTTACCTCTGGACTAGCAGAACAGCAGCTTACACTCCAGCTTCTGGGAGGATTAGCTAGTGCCCCTGCATTGCCTAGGAATGCTCCCTACAGGTCAAAGGAGGCAAGAGCCTGAAGAGGAGGGGCGGGCCTCTTTTTATTATTATGATACTTTTATTGATTTCAGAGAGGGAGAGAGAGATAGACACATCAATGAAGAGAGAGAATCATTGATTGGACGCCTCCTGCATGCTCCCACTGGGGATCAAGCCTGCAACCCCGGCATGTGCCCTTGACTGGAATTGAACCCAGGACCCTTCAGCCCACAGGCCAATGCTCTATCCACTGAGTAAACCAACTAAGGCAACGGGGGTGGGCCTCTTGAGCCTTCTCATTGTGGCCTGCATACTGTAGCAGAAGCATTACTGCTTCTTTATTCTGCTAAGATGGACAAATGACATGAAAGCAATATTGAATTTTTTTTAAAGAAGTTGAGAGATTTTCATTTGTTTCAAAAAAAAAATTTTCAGTCCTCGTAAAAGATAATGCAAAAGCTTATTTCATTACAACCAAAATGTCTAATTTTAAATCTTGAAAGTAGATTAACTTCCAAGTTATCCATACAGCTATACAGAGATATATAAAGATACATATGATATAGAATCACAGAATATATATATATATATACTAGAGGCCTGATGCACGAAATCTGTTCAAGAGTAGGCCTTCCTTCCCCTGGCTGCTGGCACCGGCTCCCTTCTGGCTCCTGGGACCCAGGCTTCCCTTGCAGCCCTAAATTCGTCTGGAAGGTCTTCCAAATGGATGTCTGGTCTAATTAGCATATTACTCTTTTATTATTATAGATATTACATGTAATAGCTATGACACAGAAGAAAAACTATACATATTTCTTTGTGTCAGAGACTTCAGGTTTCCTACCACGGTGCCTTTTCTTAACATATTTTTAGCTTAGCATATGGTCATGCAAAATGAAGATACCTTGCATGCACAAGCAGAGCAATCAAGTTGCTGCTGCTGCTGGAATTGAAACCAGTGGTCCTTCCAGCCAAGAACTCCCCAGAGAGCAGAGCACCTTTCAGAGGAGAGATAAAGACACTTTTGTCTCGCTTAGGCCGTTACCATTTTGCATATTTGTTACTCCTTACTGGGCACAGTCTTACTATTCAAGTGGTGGGATCATCACAAAACAAGTATTTGTAGATCCGTTCAGAAGTTCAAGTCTGATTCTTGCCTCTGCCTCTTGCCAAGTATGTATCTTTGGGCAACTCACTTCATCTTATTGTTTCATTTGTAAAATAAGGAGGTAATTCCTACTTGAATAAGGAATAAATGAGATATTGAAATATTTGGGATGAGCAAACCTATTTCCATAAAATGATCATATATAACCTAACATGCTAGTGAATATCTGAGACATCTACCTACATATTTAATAAGGAAAAAGAAACACTATCTTTTGCATTATATCTGAACATTTTCAGTAAGTAGACTTCAGAATCTTTTTTATAAGATAAAGTTAGTGTATCTTCTACTTTATTAGAATCTTGCTTTAGGTAGAATCTCAGTCTCTCAGGACCTCTGTATTAATATGACTTTCTTTGCACATTTAACTTTACTTTGCACTCAGCTAACCACCACTCTGACTTAATCACTATTTGCTAACATAAAACTTTATAGATTTATTTAAGATTACAATAGGGAAAAGGCGAGAAGTTCATTTTTGTCACTATATCACACTGGGAAAATTACTACAAGAGCAATGATTTCATTACTTGTAATACAAACTTAATGACAGTTCTGAAGCAATATTTGATAGTAACTTCAGAGTATTTGTTAAATAAATCTATATAAGTAGCACATAAAGCTACCTTAAAATATTCAGAAAACACATACTTTGCTTAAGATATCTAAAAGGAGCTCCATAATAACCAAATAAAAAACATACAAAAATATGGGTTACACACACAGATGCTTATTACAATCCTGACTTTCCCACAATACCTAGTCTCTAAGTCCCACAAGTTGCTACTATTTTTTATAACACATATGCATAACATATTGTTTAAAATATGTTTCAATAAAGTTTATTTGTTTAATAAATCTTTGAGAACAAAGAGCTTACATTTTCATTGTTTGTTGAATGGACCTTTATTTCTAAGAAAACATTAGAACTGAGACTTCAAAAATACATTGTTTTGTCCTCCACAAGTGAAAAATAACATAAAAATCACTTTCTATTATTTAGCAAAATTATACCTTGGGCATAATATACAACCTAATTTCTGATGACTTTTTATGTTACCTTAAGTTGAAAAAATTCATATTACTTGAGAAGTAATATAAAAAATATCCTAAACTAAATTATCTCCTGAGAGGTATGATTAATATTGAGAAGGTAGTAGAAGAATTACAAATTTAATATTTCTAAACCACTATAGGTCAGAAAACAAACGTTCCATATACTGCCCACCACAAACTATTATTTTTCACATATTAAATTGTCATTGCTTAGTACCAATAGCTCCTAGCCAGGAAGACTGAAAAGTCCTATTTAAATTGTAATCCATAATTATCACCATCTGTTAGTTTGTGGTTTAAACATAACAAAGCCTCACACAAGTTAGAGAGGACAAAATGTCTGGGGATTTTAGATCTCATGTTTTTCCTAGCAAAGGATTTGCTTTGGTTAGATATTCTCAATCTGTTACCTAGGGCCCTGAAAACTATTAAGAAAAATCTATGTTCCCTTCAAAATACAGGCATTGTCACTTTCTATAATCTCTACATGGAAACACAATTAGGAAGCCTCGATCCTGACCATAAAATAATGTTAAGTGACACTTCTTACCCACCTAACCTACTCTCCTTTTATTTTTCCTTTTCTGCCACCTTCTCTATATTTTGTCTGATTTTGATACCACCGCCTTTTAATTCATTTAATGTTAGGTAAACTAGCTTCTGTCCCACCCCTTTTCTTAATTTTTTTTTCTTTTCAAAAATATTTATCATTTCCTAGTGACCAAATCACATATTTCTTCTGATACCTTATCCTTTTTGACTAATCTGTTGTGTGTTGGATTGGGAACTAGCTCTTCTTTCTTGTTAACATATATTTTTTAGGACATTTATTCACTTCCTCTCCATGTACCCATTAGAGATTCCTCCAAGTAGGCAGGGTGCTTAAAGGGAGCAATAACCTTCGAGCATCAGGCCAGGCATGGACTTCTAGTTACTCTGGGTTTATGTCTCCATCTATGCTAACCAGATTTCCACTTACTTATCAGATAAGCATTTATGGAACACCAATTATGTGCCAAAGCACCCAGTGCTAGAGATACAGTGATGGACGCTCAAAATCTGCTTGCTAAAGAGGACTTTAAGGACTCAATCATTAATTCACCCATTCATTCAAAACTATAACTTATAGAATACACATTATATGATAGACACTAGTTTAGGCACTGTTAATAGAGCAGTAAAGAAAAAAAATAATTCTTGCCTCATAAAGTTTATATTCTCTGGGAAAAAGAGACCATAAAGTAAATGGGCAATATAATATGACAGAAAGTTATAACAGCTATGAAGAATATCAAATTAAGATAAGGTTACAAGGTTGAGAGACAAAGATCCTATTTTTAGATGGGATGATTAAGGAAAGCCTTTTTAAAAGAGGCGTTTTGTGAGAGGAATTTTATGGAAGTAGAGTGAGCTATGTGGATGTGTGAGGGAGACCATTTCCAGCAGAGGAAATAGGAAGTGAGAAGTCTTGAGATGGGATTTTGTTTTGTATATTTCATATACAGAAAAGCCAGTAAGGCTGAAGGGGACTGAAGGGAGAAATTAGATTAGAGTTAAAGCCAGGAAAACCATCTCATCATGACCTTTGTAGAGCATGGTATAAATTTTATTCTAACTATAGGGGGAAGTCATTGGAGAGTTTTAATGATTCCTTCAACATCTATGCAGAAAATAGACTGTAGTGGAGTAAGAAATGATGAAAGGGGACCAATTGAAACCAATACACTAACTTGTCCAAGGAAGATATGAAGGTGACTTAGCTAAGGCAGTAACTATTGAGTTATAATAAGTCTTATTCAGGATATATTTAATAGGTAGATACTACATAAATGGCTGATGGGTTAAGGTGGGACTGTGTAAGAAAGAATATAATCGAGGGATGTTCACCCAACTGAGTGGAGAAGACTGGGGAGGACTAGATTAACTTACCCTATTGTTGAAGTGAAAAAGATGAGAACAGGCAAGCTTAAGTTAAAAAAATCAAGAGTTTGAGTTTGTTCATATTAAATTTGCCAGGCCAACTAGACATCTGAGTGCAGCTATCAAATGAGTTGTTGGATACATTGAGCTGGAGTTCAGGGAAAGTTGAGCATTAGAAATCTGTATTTGCCAGTCTTCTGTCATGGGCCAGCTGAGATCACTAAGGGAATGAATGTTGATGAAAAAGAAAAGTCAAAACTGATTTCCTGGCACTCTGATTTTTTAAAGTTCAGCAGTAGGAGGAGGGGTGAGCCAAATAAAATAAGATAATAAAGTAGGAGCAGATTCAGGAATGTGTGGTGTCTGGGATACCTAGTGAAGAAAGTATTTCAAGGAGAAGTCAACCCTCAACTCTGTCTAATGCTGTGGAAAAGCTGAGTAAATGATGTCTTGATAATTGTCCATGGGTTTGGCTATATGGAGGTCACTGATAATCTTATTGTAAATACTAGGGGCCCAGTGCACAAATTCGTGCACCTTGAAAGGAACCGTGGGCCGCGAGGCTGTGGTAGGCACAGGGGCAGGTCTTGGCCCATCCTCCGTGCTCCCGCCTGGCCCCTCCCTCTGTGGCCCCGGTCCCCTGTCTGCCGGCAGCCCACTCCCACTGCCGTGCCCACACGCTGATGACACCGGTCCTACTCACACCCACTGATGGCGCTGAGCAATTGGGACTGGTGCCAGGCACCAGCTGAGGGTGTGAGTGGGGCTGGCGCTGGCAGTGGGTGCGAGCAGTGGCTCCGGCCCTGGCAGCGGGTGAGAGCGCCAGGCAGGACTGCAGTGCGCAGGAGCAAAGAATTTTCAGTAACCACCAGAGGCTCACCCCAATGACAGTGACCAGCACCCTGCCTTGGTCTGGCAGCCCCACTCACCTGCTCCACCATCCCACTGTGGCTGATGCCCACCATGGTGGTCAGCGTGTGTAATAGCAACCAGTTGTTCTGTTGTTCAGGTTGTTCCACCATTTGATCTATTTGCATATTAGCCTTTTATTATATAGGATTTTCAGAGAAGTATGGATAACAGAATGATGGGAGTGAGTTTCAGAGAGAAATAGGCCCTAGCTGGTTTGGCTCCATGAATAGAGCATCATCCTGTGGACTAAAGAGTCCCAGGTTCGACTCCAGTCTAGGGCACATGCCTGGGTTGCGGGCTAGATCCCAAGTAGGTAGGGGGCATGCAAGAGGCAGCCGATCAATAATTCTTTCTCATTGATGTTTCTATCTCTCTCTCCCTCTTCCTTCCTCTCTGAAGTCAATATATATATATATAAATATATTTTTTAAAGAAAGAGAAATAGAACTAAGGAAACAGATACAGCTAATACAGATAATTCTATTGGAGAGTTTTTCTTTAAAGTGGATCCTGGAAATGGAGGTGAATGTTGGGTAAAAAGAGAAATAGCTCTTGTTCTTCTTTAAGTAGAAAAAGTGATAAGATCATTTTATGCAATGAGAAATAGTTTGGAGAGAGGGAAATCTTAGGATAAAATAGAGAGAGCAGATGTATTTTATGTGAAAATGGATGGTATTGGTCACAGAAAAAAACACAATAGTCTAGCATCAAATTTGAGTGTGTTGGAGTTTAGGAGATGACTGAAGTCTATTTGTGTATTTCCTTCCAAATATTTCTCTGTCCTTGAGTTAGTCTCTTTATTAATTATCTATCACTGCATAAAAATCATGCCAAAACTTAGTGACTTAAAACAGTATTCATTTACTATCACTTAAGGTTGGGATATATAGATGAGGACTTTGTGAGAAGCTGAGACAGGCAGCTCTGTCTCAGGATCTTTCATGACATGAAGCCCGGTGTCAGCTGGGCCTACAGTTTTTTGAGGCTTTTCTGGGGCTAGAAGATCCATTCCTAAGGGGGCTCACTCATATGGCTGGCAAATTGAAGCTGGCAGAGTGTATCCTCTCCATTTGGGCTTCTTGAATGTCCTTACATGGTAGCTGGACTCACCTGGAGCAAGTGATCTAATAGATCAAGTCAAAGGCTTCAATGCCTTAATGACAGAGACTTGAATATTATACATTCTCACACTTACCATATTCCACTGACCACACAGATCAGTCATGATTACAAGTGAGAGGGGATTACACAGGGCATAAATACCTGGAGATGAGGACCATTGGCGGCCATCTTGGAGGCTGACTGCTATAATCACTAAACTGTTTTTGGACTTTCAACCTTTCATTATCCTCACCTGTCAAATATGGAGATTTTACTGCATGAGTTCAAGTTCATCTTTAACTCTAAAATTTCATGATTTTATTTTTCACCCGGGCATATATCTCTCAAACAGAACATATGAAGGAGAGAGGGTTGAGTCAACTAGAATTTTCTGTTTTTTAGCTTGCTACGAATTTCTATTCCATTCATTTTTATTTTTAAAAAGTGGAGTATATGATGGCACTGCTTATTGAAAAGTGAAAGAAGTAGCTTTTTGAATAGTAAAATGCTCATCAGCTGGTTCATAAAGTAGACTGGGCCATGTTTATAAACAAAACAACTACTACCACCAAAACAAAAGTTCCCACCCTAGCCAGTTTTGCTCAGTGGATAGAGCGTCGGCCTGCAGACTAAAGGATCCCACATTCGATTCCGGCCAAGGGCACATACCCGGGTTGCGGGCTCAATCCCCAGTGTGGGGTGTGCAGGAGGCAGCTGATCAATGATTCTCTCTCATCATTGATGTTTCTATCTCTCTCCTTTCCTCTCTGAAATTAATAAAAAAACATATTTTAAAAAGGTTCGCCATCACTGCATTAGACAGAGCCTGCATCACGCTTTGAAATTCTATATCCACTTAGAGAATCTAAAAGATCATTTTTCTAGAACAATTTTGTGGTCAATGAAGAGATTTAGTTAGAGACAGCAGTTGCATGTCTGTGCTTTAGTACTCCATCTCACACATTTTGGAGGGTGGGTGGGGTGTAGCGAATGCTAATTCTAGCTAGAAAACTTCAAGCAGGAACACTGGGATCTATTCAAAATGTATTTTTTGAAGTTGGGAGATACAGAGGTCTGGAGCCTGAATTCTGCCCCAGAGAAGTGGCATGAATGGATTGTGGATTGGAAGAAGGTAGAGGTCTAATTTTCTCTAGGAAACTTAAAGGACAAGAAAAATACGAACTGTGTGAGAGCTAAGTGAAGAGGGTGCTACTTTATTGGGATCTGCTGGCCTAAGTGTTACCATACAGCTTACCTGGGGAAAAGATGCATTTGTATTTCTGAGGCACAAGAGTAAGCCACCAGGAAGAAAGAAGTGCTTGGAGGGCATTGTGGCCCCTATCTAACAGAGCCCCATGGAAGGGCAAGAAGACTTTAGCAGAAAGAAGGTGGAGGTCTGGGATGACCTGGCATTCAAGTGAAGGCAAAAAATAGAAAACATCTGTCAAGATTAAAGGAATTTAGGAGAAACTGGCTCAACAGATAGTCTATTAAAATCCTTAAGAACACCTCACAGAACTGAGTCAGCTTTCAACTATTAACGTGGTCAGAGTATAGAGCTGCCCAACTAAACAGTTATGTTTTATCCTATACTCTTCTCCTTCCTCCACACTTTGACCTCAGATCAAACAACTGCTAGTGTGTTGATGGGAGAGGTGACTAAGAAGAGAATGTATAGCAAAAGGGACCATCCCACTGTGCAAAGGGACCAGGGCTGACGTATGTGACTATGTGATTGTGCAGAGTGCCACCTCAACATTCATCATGTGTCTGTCATCTGAATCCTCTGAGTGGATGAGGTGGGACTAAAGTTCAGTGAGTTTCCATTGGCCAATCCCTCTCCCTGGCAGGGGATTCTAGTGTGCTCAGAAAAAAGGGGTACTTTTTTATAATTTTCATGGAGATACCTTATTGGCTAACAGAGAACCTGACAAGAAGAAGATTAATGGTAAACTCAAGTCACATTTTTGATCCATAGTATGAAATGAACTTAATAATTTCCAAATTGAGATACTGGTTTTGACTTAACATGACTATGGCATGGTGTGTAAGTGGGCAAAAAGGTAATGTAATATGCTGGAATTGTCATAAAAAAAGAAAAGGAAGATTGGCATCACTGAATATAAAAGGAGAGTAGAAGAAAATAGGAAATGCAACTTTATTAGGACCTGTATTACTCAATGTATTATGTGAAGTGCACAGAGAAAGATAGGGAGATAGAGTAACGAGAGAAAAAAGAAAGAGAACACATAACTGAGGAAGGCAGAATCCTCTGTCCTATTCACCCCACTTTTCCACACCATCTCCCCTCTATCCACTAAAAGGGCCTTATAGAACAATAAGTTATCAAGTTAATACGATGCTATAAGAGGCAAGTGACAAATATGAACAACAGAGAAAATTTGTTATTATTGTTGTTGTTTGGTGGTGCCATTTTTGTTGTTTTTGCTATTGCTGTTGTGTGTTGGTTTTGTTTACTTTTTGAAATTTTTTGGTGTATTCATTGTGTTTTTTTTTTGTATACACTCCCTCCTGAAGAATGTAGGAATCCACTATGTTGTATTAGGATAGAAACATAAATTTATCACTCTAGCCTTGATTTCGCAGGATTGCAGTATGATATACAAGCCAGGAGCAGAAGAGTAGCCAAAAACATAAGCGGAAGGGAGACTAAGGGAGAAATTGCTTTTAGGCACCCATTCAAATTGGATTCACTCCAAATTCTAGCAATCAATTGAGATCAGTAACTAATTACTTTGCATCATCCTCTGGATTCTGAGTTTGGCTGTGATTATTGACTGTCAAAACTATTATTTCTGATCATGGACAGTAACTATATATTCTTCCAGAAGTTTCTGAACTCTACATCTATATATGCATAGTCAGATAGATTGACAAATAAATATATACTAGAGGCCTGATGCATGAAATTCGCACAAGAGTAGGCCTTCGTTCCCCCGGCTGCCAGCACCAGCTTCACTCTGGTACCCTGGACCCGGGCTTCCCTCGCAGCCCCAGCTTCGTCTGGAAGGTCATCTGGAAGGACATCTGGTCTAATTAGCATATTATGCTTTTATTGTTATAGCTATATTTATATATATGCATATAAATAGAGATACACATATATATTTGTAAGGCACTTATTAATATTTTTGTATTTATACTCCCCCTATATAAAACAGTGTTCTGTGCAGTTCTATTTAGCATTGAGTTTGTAAACATACTGCCATACAAAAAGTGAGCATGCATGAATGTAATTAAGTTAGTAGCTTGAGTAGCAATTATCTAAGTTAGCCAATCAGTTTCTCTAGATCCATACCTATTTCTAAAAGGCAACCACTCTAAAGAAGACTCTAGGCTTTATCATGTTCAATGTTTTTGGTGTAGAATTTTGTAGTTGGGAAAAACAAGAATAATGTGTTCTAGGCATACAAAGAAGTGAAAGGGCTTTAGTTTTGTGATGGAAGGAAATTCTGAGGAATTCCCTGGGATAGGAAAGGAGGGAAGACAGTAATAAATTTGGAAGAGAGGATTCTACTTTAATGCTAAATTGAAGAGCTCTGGAATCTTAAATTATGTCTATTTCAAGTGGCTTGCCTTCTGCTTCTTGATGAAGTATCCGTCTTCATGTATTCTGTTAGTTTGCTCTCTGAGGTAGTTATTCATCTCTCATCAAAAACTCAGGTGGCTGACAAAGCCATAGCCAGCAAAGCTTTAGCCAATAGTCTATATCCTGCAGCAGACGGCATGCAGGAAATTAGCCAGAAATGCACGTGGATCAGTGGTGGAAGGCCTACCTCACTTACAGTACTGGCATAAGTGTGAGGTAATACCAATCCAATGATGGCTGATAAGGCGCAGTGAACTTGCAATCATTCAGGCTTATGTCATTAATCATGGCACCAATCTGTGGAGGTGGGGAGTAGGACTCTGTGACAGGACTTTCCCAACAACAGTAACTCCAACTTCAGTGTCAGGCAGCAAGTACCTTTTATATTAAGGGGACTTTGCTTCTATTCAAAGCATACCTAGAGCCACTCTGGCCAAGTCTTAATGACTGAGAGGATGGGAGAAAGGATGGAGGGTAAGAAAAAGGCTGCAGCTCTTTGGGTTTGGAGCAGCCTGGCTTGTGAGATGAATTGCCAATTCCATTCATTCACTAATGCCCTAGCATGAACATGATTACTTATGAAAACTGAGGACAGACACTGATGTTTGAAAAGTTTGAGTGAAAGAAAATTTTCAATAACTGCAGTTGAGCATGTTTAGGAAAAGTAGAGAGATACAGGGCATGTCAAGGGAGGATTGAAAAAGCAAGGGGGAGGTATCCAAGGACATGTTTACCAAATATTTCATCATGGAAGGTAGGGAAAATAATCCAGTTCACACAGATCCCCAACCAAATCTTTAATCATTGAACTTTGAAATGCTCTGAGGGCAGAAATCCCTAACTGCACCGTTTCTAATGAAGCTCAGCTTCTCAGTCTTAACTCCAATGTCCCAAAGGGACCTGATGGGGCAAGACTCCTTACACATCCTATCTAATAAAGAGGGAATATGCTAATTGACCCTCACACCGTAGCAAAGATGGCAGCGCCCACAGCTAGTAAGGAGGGAATATGCTAATTGACCGCCCACAGCCACAAGATGGCTGCACCCAGTCCCCTCAGCCCCGCCTGCCTCCAGAGTACCCCAGTCCCCTCAGCCCCCCAGCCACCCAGGGACAGCCCGAGGCATAGACAAGCTTCAGATGGTGGCTGCCCAGCCTCCCAGGGCTGGCCCTGAGCCACAGGCAAGCCTCAGATGGTGTCTGCCCAGCCGCCCAGGGCCAGCCCTGAGCCACAGGCAAGCCTCAGATGGTGGCTGCCCAGCCTCCCAGGGCCAGCCCTGAGCCACAGGCAAGCCTCGGATGGTGGCTGCCCAGCCGTCCAGGGCTGCCCGAGGCTCAGGTAATCAGGGCCGGCCAAGGCTTGTGCTGCTGGCAGTGGCAACAGCAGAGGTGTGATGGGGGCGTTGCCTTCCCCTGATCGACGGGTCGCCTCCTGCCCCTGAGGGCTCCCGGACTGTGAGAGGGGGCAGGCTGGGCTGAGGGACACCCCCTCTAGTGCATGAATTTTCATGCACCGGGCCTCTAGTTATTTAATATTCTCAACAGACAGTTCTGTATCCCATCTTTGGAACTAAAAAGCATACCTTCTCCCCATTACTTCATAATGAGACTCAGCAACAGACTGACTGGAATAGGCAAGTGTTTTCTCTTCTTTGTCTTTCACCAAGGAGCTGAGGGACCCTTTACACAAATGAACTTGTGATGAGTGCCAGGCATTTTAAAGTCAGACACAAGAGTCTTAAGAGCTACCTATAGTCCAAATCCTGGCTTTACATATTTAAAATGTTTTAAATGTATGTTTCCACAAATCTTATTTTAGCAATACAGCTCTTCGGCTTTTCTTAAAATTTTGAGCAAATATATAGCACACAATAACAACAAATCAAACAGCACTATATCCATTTCAGTCCAAAACCCTGAATCTCCAACTCTTGGAGAACTGAATGTGCTTTTAAACTTAGAAATTATCTTCTCCACTATTGAGCCTAAATGCCACTATAATTATAGCCACCTCAAACTTATTCCTATAATTTTTTCTGCAAGATATACAATTAAAATAAAGTGGTAATCTAAACAATGAAAATAAATTGGAGCCCTGCAATTACATAGTCAAAATTTTCTCATGTTAGAACAGAATGAAGAATGGCATTATTTAATTAAAATGCCAAAAATCCATGAGGAAAATGAAGCATGCCATAAGTATGGAAGATAGAGGGTGATCTTAGAAACAGAACCACATGTCTGATGCTTGTCATGTATAAAACTGAATAGTCCTATTCTCTGTGGTCACCATTAGTGACTATATTCCATACACATAATTTTAAAAATATAACATGGGGAAAGAAATGTGCCTGCAGCTGACTAGCTCCTTCTCCTGCTGGCCACAAGCTCCCCGGCATGCCTCTCTGACCCACAACTTGTAGTACATCCAGCCAGCTTTGCTCTTGTAACCAGCCCCTTTGAGTATCTGAGATTACAAGCCTAACTGCAACCCGTCTTCAAATGTTTTTTGTAACCCCTTTACCCAAACCCAAAGCAGCAATGTTGAGAACAAAGTAAGTCACAATGGGAAATAGTCACTTTCAATCCTGTTAACAATACTTAACATTAAGTCCTGCCAAGTTTAAATATTCAATAGGTGATGACATAAGCACTTCATTTAAAAATGCTAGTGAGTTTTTTGCTAGGCTTATTAGCTGACATTTTATTTAATACTAAGTTGTTATTATAAGTGAGTTTGATGGGCCATCACTTCCTGATTATATACAGGGAAGTGTGACCAAACTATTGGCAATTTAGAGTAAATTTTTATTTAATAATAGAATATGTTTAGTTTCTAAATATATCATATTTGTACAATAAAACAAAGAAGCCATATACATATGATATAAGAAGTATGACAAGTCATAATATATAAATGAGGAGAACCCTCACTAACAATAGTAGCTTTTTAAGAATATATATTTTTATTGATTTCAGAGAGAAAGGGAGAGGAAGAGAGAGTTAGAAACATCAATGATGCGAGGGAATCATTGATTGGCTGCCTATTGCACACCCCTTACTGGGGATCGAGCCTGCAACTTGGGCATATGCCCTTGACCAGAATTGAACCTGGGACCCTTGAATCCACAGACCGATGCTCTATCCACTGAGCCAAACCAGCTAGGGCAGGGGTGGGCAACCCCTGGCACGTGTGCCAAACATGGCATGCCAGTAAGTTTTGCTGGCACGCGAAACCCTCTCTTATAATCTTCCATTTACAATTTTTTTCTTAATATCAACTTTTTTATTTTTCAGATAAATTCAGTGTAGGTGCATCTTAGATAAATAAATAATTTTACATAACATGTATACATTAAAAATAAATGTATTTATCATCATCATATACTGTTTTTTGTTGCTCGAATGAATTTTATTACTTCTTCAAGGTTCTTCACATACATACACCTTAAGAGATGTCAAGTAGGCATAATATGTTCTCAAAAAATTAGGGTTGGCACACAGAAGAATTTTGAGTCAGAGATTTTGCTGGTTTTGGCATGCACTCACAAAAAGGTTGCCCACCCCTGAGTTAGGGCAATAATAGCTTGTTATTATTGAGATAAATGTAACTAGCCTGCCCTATAATAACTTCCAGGTTTAAGGGTCAAAAACTATAACTATGTAATATATATTATTATTTTAATGTACAATATATTATATATTATACAAGTATAATCTATATATATATATAAAAGGCTAAGAGATCATTAAGACCAAACGAACGGAAGGACCAGAATGACTAGTTGACCAGTCGCTATGAGGAACCAGGGGAGGTTGGCTGGCCCTGGGAGGTTGGCTGTGGGAGCGCACTGACCACCAGGGGGCAGACGCTCAATTCAGGAGCTCCCCCCTGGTGGTCAGTTAACTCCCACAGCCAACTTCCCATGGCCAGCCAAGCTCCCCTGGTCCCTCCCCCCGGCTGGCAAACCTCCCGCAGTCCCTCCCCCCATCTGGCAGGCCCTGGCTGGCAGGCCCTGGCCAGCCCAGCCCAGATCAGGACTGGGTGAGACAGCCCTGATAGGCCCTGATTGCCAGCCAGGTCTAGGGACCCCACCCATGCATGAATTTTGTGCACCGAGCCCCTAGTCCTATATAATAAAAGTCTAATATGCTAAGTGTCCGACCATTTGTTCAACTGTTCCACCAGTCGCTATGATGTGCACTGACCACCAGGCGGCAGACACTCCAACCAGTAGGTTAGCTTGCTGCTGAGGTCCGGCCAATCAGGACTGGGCAAGACTGGGCCAGACATGCCCTGGAGCCCTCCAGCAGTCCCTTCCCACCAGGGGGCAGATTGTGCACCAGTGGGGTCCCTCGGCCTGGCCTGTGCCCTCTCACAATCCAAAACCCCTCAGGGGATGTCGAAGAGCTGGTTTCAGCCTGATTCCCACAGGCCATGCTGAGGGACCCCACCAGTGCACGAATCTGTGCACCGGGCCTCTAGTATATACTATAAATATAATATGCAAGTTTATATCTGCAAGTTTAAGGGTCAGAAAAAAGTTAATTTATTTATGCCATATATACCCACAAATATAAAATATATAACATTAAATGAAGTGTTTAAAAATATTTACCTTAAAAATTGCAGATTACATTACAGTTATCATTATGGCAAACACTTAAATATATATGTAATGTACTAGGCATTCTGTAGCATAAAACAAAACTGTAAAAAGAAGATTGCTGGCCTCCAGAATGATAGATTTTAGTTGAAAAAACAAGATTCTCCACAAAGAAAAAGTGACCCTGTCCTGACTGTCCTTCTAATGGCATGTGGTTTCATCCCCCTCCGCTCGTGTTGATACCTCCTCCTTTGTTTGTCAAGCAATGTCTTCTGCTTGCTCTTTTCCTCCCTCATGTTTGCTTTTTTGTCTTTACATGAGCATTTGGTACTTATTATCTCATGTTTCTAGCCTCAATTTTCTTCTCTTTCTTATGGTACACATATTGCATAAGCAATATTGCTTTCTCTATAGCATTGATGCCGATGCTGTTAAACTCTTGTCCTATTTCCAACTCAGCTCATTGTTATGCCCTTGCTATTAACACTCAAATCTCAGTTTCCAGCTCAAATCTTTCCACGGAGGTGTGATGCCTACTGGACAATATAACTGTTGCACATTTCCAACTTTAATGTCTAAAAGCACATCCTTAATTTTACTGACTTTAAAGCCTGAAACATTTCCCTCCTTTTTAATTTATTATCTAAGTTAAGGACACTACCACACACCTAGTGAATAAGCTAGAAATCTAGATGTCCAATTGGACATCACCTGCCCTCACCACCTACATCCTTGCAGGTACCAAGTCTTTGTCAATTTTGCCTGGTTGGTTATTTTATTTTATTTTATTTTATTTTATTTTTAAATATATTCCACTGATTTTTTACAGAGAGGAAGGGAGAGAGATAGAGAGTTAGAAACATCGATGAGAGAGAAACATTGATCAGCTGCCTCCTGCACACTCCCTACTGGATATGTGCCCACAACCAAGGTACATGTCCTTGACCGGAATCAAACCAGGGACCCTTCAGTCCGCAGGCTGACACTCTATCCACTGAGCAAAACCGGCTACGGCCTGGTTGATCATTTTAGATAGTGCTCATTACTTCCCATCCCCTTTACCAGGCAGCCTTAATTAAAGTCTTTACACTTTCTCACATAGATAACTGCATATCCTCCTAACTGCTCTTCCACTTTCTTGGCTGTCCCATTGAGGACATAATAATGCCAGAATGATTGATCTTCCCAAAATGTAGATATGATCATGCCATTTCTTTGTTTTTAATATGTATGGTTAATCAAATTTTTTAGAATAAGTTCTAAATACACTTGTATATGACAGAAGCTTCCTCATGTGTAATTTTCAGCTCTTGCTTAATTTCTTGACACTTATACCTCAAGCTCTACTTCCATAAATGCAACGTGGAAATCTATATAAACTGTCCTCCAAGTCTGTCTGTGCAATGCTCACTGTCTAGTACACTTTGTTTCTCACATCCATTGACATTCTTTCTCTCATATGCTTCTTAAGCACACACAAACACACGCTTTACTTGGATAAATACAATTGTTTTTTTAAAATCAGCTCAAAGTTTTGGAGAAGATTGTCCAATGACAAAACCTCTCATGTCTGGATGTGTAGTCTACTAAACTCCCACATGGTCAGGTGAGCACCTCTTTTAAAGTCATTTACACACTGGATC
This sequence comes from Myotis lucifugus, assembly GCF_000147115.1. Classification (NCBI taxonomy): domain Eukaryota; kingdom Metazoa; phylum Chordata; class Mammalia; order Chiroptera; family Vespertilionidae; genus Myotis; species Myotis lucifugus. The sequence continues at coordinate 15,074,434 of NW_005871060.1, forward strand.
TTAATAAACTTTAAAAAAAACTCTCCCTCTAAACTCCAAAGTTTTTCTTAGAAGAGTTCTTGGCACTTGGAAGTGTTTATATTGGTAGCACTAATTATTAAGCAATGTGGGAAGAACTTGTAGGAAAATCTAGTCCTAGTTAAAATGTAGTTGACAAAGGTCAAGGTTATGGTGTCTCTTATTCTTAAGGAAGAAAAAATTATTTGAGAAGAAATTATTTTATTTTCCTCTAGAGTCAAAGAGTAACAAATTCTACTAGTAGCTCTCAGCATATTTTCAGAACAAAGCTGTAAGTACTTTAATTATTTTCAATCAATATTAAGTTATCTTTTGAAATTAAGGCACAATATAAGCAATAATTTAATTATACTTTTTAAAATGAATTTTCAAAGTGTCACTTTTCTCTTCAAACTTTCTGGTGACCCCAGCTTATTAAAAATAGAATCCAAAGTCTTTACTGTTTACAATGCCAAAATGATTCAACTCATTTTCCTCTATCTCAGTGGTCGACAAACTGCAGCTCGCAAGTCACATGCGGCTCTTTGGCCCCTTGAGTGTGGCTCTTCCTAAGCCTTAGGAGTACCCTAATTAAGTTAATAACAATGTACCTACTTATATAGTTTAAGTTTAAAAAATTTGGCTCTCAAAAGAAATTTCAATTGTTGTACTATTGATATTTGGCTCTGTTGACTAATGAGTTTGCCGACCACTGCCCTATCTGATTGCATCTCCTTTTATATAGTATCCTCTCAGTAAATATTAGTAAGTAAATTCACTCTTAAATATATTATATTTTCAGAATTCTCAGAAAGGAAATGTATGGATTTGTATCAAAGAATACCTCAGAAAATGATAATTGCTTATGTCCCCCATGGATCTCATTTGCTGCTGATTCAAGCATCTATTTAGCAAGATGTAGTCTTAGGTATTTCTTTTGCAATAGAAAAACCATCTCAAAATGACAATTGCAAAATACATGTTTTGTGAAGTCTTATGTGGTATATAATTACTATGGAAAAAGCATATGTTGAGAATTAAAATATTTTAAGCTAAGTTTAAACCCTAAATTTGCTGCAAAATTATGTGTTTGGTTTCCTTGAAACTGATAGTGAAGTCTATGTCAGGTATTTATTTGAAAATAACTTTGTACACTTTAAGAAATTCTTTATTCTACCTAATCACTTAAGAGTAAAAGGATAAATTCTGGTACTCCAAGAGGAGTATTATAGATGATTAGATTGAATTTGAGTTAAATGGAGGGAAAAAATTTAACCTTAAGCTTTGCTATGGTATAAAAGATGTACTAAAATTATAGTCCCTCCATTGAACATGGCTGCATTCTTCAAGCAGCATTACCTAGGATTTTTTACACATATTGTATAACAATGTATATTGCTATTTGGTTAATCAACATCTCTTATCTTTAAAATAATATAGGCTTTCCATAATTCAATGTTTAAATGAAGAAATGTGTAATGTACTGTCGACTTCAACACATTTTTGGAGTAATTATATCTTTTATGATTGCTTTATTTCCTTTTGGTCAGCATCTACATTCTTTCATAAAAAGGACCTATCTTCAGGGTGAAAGTGTGGAAATGCACAATAAAAATAAGTATATTACTTTACTGTTTGTTAATTAACTGAACACTTTCAGCAGCGGATCTTTCAGCTTGCTTTCCTGAAGTTTTAAAGACTAAGCATTGTGAGAAGGAGGCTTTTTGCAGTGTATGTGGTATGGAACAATTGGATTTATTTCATCTCATGTGCAATAACATAGTGTGAAAATAAATGAGGAATGAAGGCATCGGTAATTAAAAAATGCTTTGTTTCATTTTATATGAAATGCCTTTATTCTATTTCCAAAAATAAAAATCCCTTCAAACGCACAAACAAAAACCCATACATACACACAAAAGATGAAAGTCATGAGAATTATAAAGGTGTTCAAGTTAGTGCAAACCATGAATACCAACTCAAAACAAGCCTGTTGCTGAGAGTGGACTAGCTATTAGGAAATTTGAACTCTGGATTCCAGATATGTGCAGTACAAACATAAAATCTTCCAAGAGATACATTTTTATAACTGTCAGAAAAGAGAAGATTTTTATAAAAACCAGGCCACAAAATTCATGAATGAATTAAGTAAATAAACTAACAAACAATTTGAATTTACCCCAGAAAGTCTAGGAGAGTTAATTAGTAGGAAATCTAGAAATATAATCATTACTTAACAGTATGTTTTGATCTAGGTTATATAAATTCAACAAAATATCCTACATAATGAAAGGTTAATATGCAAATAGACTGAACGGCAGAACAACCGGAACAACCGAACAACTGGTCGCTATGGTGTGTGCTGACCACCAGGGAGCATGCGCGGAATATGGCGGGCATCGGCTGCAGTGGGATGGTGGAGCAGGTGAGTGGGGGCTCCAGTCCAAAGCGGGACACTGGTTGCTGTCATTGGGGCACGCCTCTCGTGGTTACTGAAAATTCTTTGCTCCCACACACTACGGTCCTACCTGGCACTTTCACCCACTGCTGGCACCGGAGCCACCACTCACACCCACTGCCGGTGCCTAGCGCCGGCCCCAATCACTTGGTACCATCAGCGGGTGCGAGCGCTGTTGCTGGCCCTGATCTTCCCTGAGGGCTTCTCCACCTCCCCCTGCTCCTGAGGTATGATTGGGGCAGCAGCCGCCACTCGCACCCACTGACTGTGCTGGCCCCGCTCACACCTGCTGCTGGCATTGGCCCCAATCGCTCCACACCATCAGTGTGTGTGAGCAGCGGCAGCAGAAATGGGGCTGCCAGCAGACAGGGGACCGGAGGCCACAGCGGGAGGGGCTGGGTAGGGGCACGGAGGATGGTCTGAGAAGAGCCCCTGTGCCTACAACAACCTCGTGGCCCACAGTTCCTTTCAAGGTGCACGAATTTGTGCACTGGGCCCCTAGTGTTATATATTTATGTATATCTATATAATCTATATCTATCTCTTCTCCTGGGGTGCACTCTATCTCATCTATGTCTTAGAGGAGCTCTAGGACATCTGCCTATGAAGTCATTCTAGGTGCCCATTCTTTAGCATCAGTTCCATGTGAGTGGCCAGGCATGTGGATTACTTCTCCTGACTAGCATGGTGGGATCAAGGAAGACTGGGTTCCCAGAATTGTACTGACACACTGATTTTGCATGATTTTCACTCACACGGGACACAGGACAAATTCCGGGCTTTTGGTTACCTGTAGTTCAGCAGCAATCTTTGGGTTTGAGCATTGGGTACCCATTGCCTCTTGCACATCTGTCTATAGCATGGCAGTAGGCATCCTTTGTGATGTGTACCAATTATCACCTGTACTTATGATAATCAGACAGCCCTTCCTGATATGACTTTTAGTGGACTGTCTGAGGCTCTCCACTAAAGACATTGTGCTTGATGGCCATGAGAAGCCAACATGCTGCTGCTGACAAGCCAGAAATGGTATATAAAGAAATTCTCAAAGATCTTCGTGCTCCATCTGAAGTGGTTCGCAGAATCCCAAATACAACATTTCCCACTAAGAGACTTGCATTTGAGAGAATGTGTTTCAGAAAACACCAACCATGCTGTTTACAACTTGTATCTATTCACTCCGGAACCGCCGTGGGCTACTATTATACAGCCTATTGCCGGAGTCCAGTGACAGGAGAAAGACACACTTTCGATGGTTCCAGTGTCACACCCATGTCCTCCAGCTGAATGAGCACACAGCAACACCTATTTGCTCTTCTACTAATTGCCAGTCCACTCTACTGCAGGTAGCAGGGAGGAGCTACATCCCCTTCCTCCCTTCCCTGTGGTAGCACCACACCCTAAGGATGTTTTTTTAAAATAAACAAACAAAAAGCAACAACAACAAAAACACCTGAAAAATAAGGGAAAAACAAGTAAACTAAAGCTGTAGGGTGCAGAAGCGGGAAAGAGTGGTTATCCAGCCTAACCTGTAACCGGCAGTTTACACTTATCTCTTCCCAGAACTTTTAAACAGTTATTTCACAACGCCAACAGGCCCTTCTTAGAGATTTCCTCTTTTGCTTCTAATTGATGTTGTGACATCATGCTTTCCTTGGTTGGTCTTATGCTGTGCCACAGGTGGGAGAGCCATTTATTGCATGAGAGGACTGCTCATCTCACTCATGCCATGGCCACTCTTGCTGGTGGTGCTGTGTGGAAGACAGGAATGCAGTCCACATGGAAAGAAATCACATTCTAGAAATGCAGTAATTATAGCCTAACCTGCTCAAGGGAGGACATAGAAGATGTGCTGTTCTACATTTATGCCATAAATAGCTTAAAGGTAAATTGATCATGACCAGAAATAAAATGAGCATTTACTTTTACCTGCATACTCTGGGTAAGACTTGTATTTGTGGTCATCATCAATAAAACACAGTAGCAACCTTTAAGAAGTGCCAAGTAATATGTTGCAGCATCAAGAGTGGTGGTGTAACTAGAATTAAATAAATGACATTGGGAGGTATAGAGTCAACAGATCTATATTGTTTTAATACAAACAGATTCTAGAGAACCACTGCTTTGTGATTAATAACAGGTATTACCTTTTTCTTGAGGAAGCAGATATTACATTAGCTAGAAATGATACATTTGGCAATAAAGAACAGAAAGGGTGGTTTTTAAACATGAGTAAGAATAGACTGCTCATTTTGAATACTATTAAGAACCTCCACAAGCTCTGATTGGACAGTAAATGTGTAATTATCTCTCCTCTGCCTGTTATTCTGAATCACCTTTGATAAATCACTATACCCTGCATGAACCCATGAATTTTGTAATGCATTTTGAAGCTCTGTAAAGATATATTTGCCTTGAATCCCACACAGAAGAGGGGGTAGCCTTCAATGACAATATATTAATAAAGACATGATACAACTAGCCTGGCTGGTGTGCCTCAGTGGTTGAGAATCAACCTATATACTGGGAGGCCAAGGTTCAATTCCCAGTAGGGACACATGCCTGGGTTGCGGGGCTCGAGGAGGGGGTGTGCGGGAGGTAGTCAATCGATGATTCTCTCTCATCATTGATGTTTATGTCTCTCACTCTCCCTTTCTCTCTGAAATCAATAAAAATATATTTTTAAAAAGAAGTGATATGACTAACTCAATAAGTATTGAAAAGATATTTGAAAATTTTAATGTTTTTGTTTAAAATGTAGTAAAAATTAAGTTGTGGGTATTCTCTGAACAAAATATGTGTTTCAAGAGCTAACTTCATAATAATTGATGAAACAGTAGAATCTTTAGAATTAGACAAATCAGGATTTGAGTCCAGTTTCTATCACTTACTAGTTTTTGGTTCCTGGAAATAGTTACTGTTAAAACCTTAGTTTCCTTATTGGTAAAATAAATAAGTCAGTCTTATCTATGTCAGGGTTGCAGTGACAGTTAAGTAAAATATTGCTCGCAATACACTTAACAATGTTCTTGGAACATAGTAGAGGTTGATAAATAATTGTCTATTCAAACACCATCACCGAAAATGAGAAACAACTTTACAAACAATGGATAGGATATTCATGAGGAGAACCATATGATGTCAGTGTGTAAAGTTGTGAATAAGTTGTGAGATGCATATTCTTGGATGCCAAAACTAAATTATAAGACAGTTCTCTCCATCTTATTTTATATGTTTAATGGAATTCTAGTCCAAATTCCAAATTATATTTTAATTTAATAAAATTACTATGATCTTCATATGAAAGAGTATATGGGCTATAAACTCTTTAAATTTTTTGGAAAAGAAAAGTAATGAGAAAAGGTTTAGTCTATCAAATATGTAATTATATAATGCTTGAATAATTAAAACTGGGAAGTGCTTGCATAAAAATAAGCGGACTGATACTAAAACTAAAGGGCCTAGAAACAAAATTTTGAACTTATGTAGATGCTGATGTACACATAGATATATAGATATAGATATGAAGTTAGCATCCCCAAATAATAAATATATAGACTGTGGAATATATGTAATGTGGAAGAATTGAATGTATAAGACTAAGTTGTAATATCACCTCTTTGTGTTATTCATAACTTCTGGGTGTCTCAAAGACTAAATAGAAAAGAACAAAATCATTAAAAATAATAAGTAATACTTGCCTTGGTTGATGTGGCTCAGTAGGTTGGAGCATCATCCCATAAATCGAATAGCTGCAGGTTTGATTCCCAGTCAGGGCATATACTTAGGTTGCCAGTTCGATCCCTGAGCAGGTGTGTATGGGAAGGCAACCAACCAATGTTTCTGTCTTACATAAATGTCTCTTTTTCTCCCCCTCCCCCCCGCCCCACTGCCTTGTCCTCTCTCTAAAATCAATAAGCATGCCTTTGGGTGAGGATTAAAGACATTAATAGTAAGTAATTATTTATAATATATTAGCACACAATTGTGTGCAAAAAAGTAATGGAAACATAAGAGATTAATATATTGGGTACATTACATTTTTGTGTTAAAATTGTAAACTAAACTTTAAAATCAGTACTCTCTCTAATGCATAGAGCCTGGAACACAGTGTAAGATTGGTTATAAAACAAGTGTTCAGTCTTAGGAGAAAATTTTAGTTATTTATGGCACATCCATATGATAGAGATTTTTTTTGCTGCCATTGAAATGATCTTTTAAATGGCTTTTGATTATTTTGAAAATAATTATAATATGATACAAAAATCTGAAGAGATTAGAAATGCTTAATATGATCCTAATTATATTGGAAATTTTTTAAAAAAGAAAATAAATTAAATTTTAACAGAAGTTATCTTTGGGTGATTTAAATATTTTGTCTTTGTGTTTTATTCATTTACAGTATAAATTTTTTCAAATCACACTATAGTCAAGGTATATTTTAAGTTTATGAATCAGTAATATGGGTCTCTAATGATAACAAGAAATTTGTGAAGAGGATCTATTTTTACTTAAATGGTTAGAAGGTAGGAAATCTTTCTTTACAGAAATTTTCACATGTAAGTAGCTATAGGGCTTGCAAATGGACTTTTTTTCCTGATAGAAAGGAGGAAGGGAAGTTAATGTTAAAAATGTAGTTCGTAGTTCCCTACTGGTGAGAATTAAACCAATAAATCACATGAGATTGTGGGTAATCATTGAAGCTGGCAAGAACAGAGCATATAGTATTAAACTTTAGACCCACATTTACTTCTTGGGTCAAGGTTGACATATCAGGAAATGAAGTCTGAGGTATGAGCAGCATGAGAACATGATACATTTTTTGAAGTTAGGGTAAGGGAATATCCATGGAGAAAGACTTCCGTTATGTAGTAGAGTTCTAGAGAGAGATAAGACTGAAGTTGTCATTAAATGTAGCCAAGTCCTTGATGTGAGAAATTTCAGTTCATTGTTGAGGACACAGATTGCAGAAGCATATGGAAGCAATTAGAGGAAAGT
>NW_005871060.1:15081986-15107720 GCF_000147115.1 Myotis lucifugus
TGTGCGGGCAAGGAGCACTGGATCTGAAGATGGGACTGGCTCTTTATAAATTAGATGCATGACCTGAGGACATGCCCAGTGTTTATTGGGCTTATTAACCTTGCCAGGTTGGGTCTGTTTCTCCTTGAGTCAATGGGGATATGATACATTCCATATAATTTTCTAAATAATTTAGTAAAATTCATTAAATTTGGAAAATCTCTTTAAAAGTCATAATGCTTTTTTATAAGTAGATGGTAATTTTTACCATGAAATGTGGTGAGAATAGGGATAAATGAGGGCAGATAAAAGTTAAGTTTTCAAAAAAATACACCATAAATTTCAGTGCAGGGCTTGTGGCCTAAGAGAATGGAAGCTGCTTAGCCAGCTGGTGGCCCTGACAGGAGCTTGTTAAATTTCTCTAACCATTGCCCAACAAGCTTGCTTTCTGAATATGATGCTATTGACGAGTGCCTAACCTATTTGAGCTTAAAGCTCTCCTTGTACACTATCTTCATTTACCAATGTGGATGATTTTATTGGCCCTTTTCTTTCAAAACCTCCCTGAGGCTTCTCCCATGGTGGCCTTTTAGATTTACAGTGATGGGTGCTATGGAAATATTTTAGAATCTAAATGCACAGTGGGTCCGTGGGAACAGAAAGATTCTCACGCACAAAAAAAAGCTCCATAAAACATCTACAGCCATTGTCTTAGGTTGCTCGGAGAAAATGCATTCATATTCATAATGTACTGTATAATTATGAGATCCTGATTTTCATATTTCCCAGTGTGCTTTTTCAGCTCTGCTGTATTACCAAATTAAAGGAGACAGCACAACTTGACAAAATTAGAATATTCTGTTTTGTCTGTTGCAGTTTGGCAGTACTCTATTTTTAATTTGCTCATCATTGATCCTAATAAAGACAAACTGTCACTGTAACCATTGCCTGGAATGCAATACATTAGTTTTATTGTCTCTGCAACAGCTGCTCATGTGTTGCTTCCTCTGTCATTCAATAATGATGTGTCCCTTTCTACATGCAGTGCCAGAAAAGCTGAGAGCTCACGGCACACCTCCCTGTGAGCTGGATTAAGTACAGGAAACTCTAATTGAATGTCATCATTGTGTTTTTACTCCTTAGTCCAAAAAAGGGACGTAGAGAAGGAAGTTACTTTGTAATATGTGTTGAATAAGTGAAGAATAAATATCATGTTTTTACATTTTTACTGGCTTTGTACGTTTTGCCTTTCACCTAATCTCTCATGGCCTGGGTTTCCTCATGTAGAAATTGAGAATGATAGCAACTTCCTTACCTGCCTCTGTGAGGATCACATGAGCAAACTTTGTTAAATTCATGTCTCCAGCAGAGATGCAAGCCTATCACTTACCTGGGCAATATTTACAACAGTGCCTTAAATCTCAAAGAATGCATATGGAGCTTCATATTTCATCTTCATTATTTAAAAAATATTTTGCCAAAAAATGTTGCCTGTTTGCACATGTTTGCAGGGGTCTCCTGGGAGAGCCTAGCGATCTAGCAGAATCTCAGTTTAGGATGTGATAACAAAGACTGCACCCAAACTTAGCTACAAAATAGGGCAAAGGAAACCCATGATGAGGCCAACAGTACGTTGTTAAAATGGGGCATACGCGTTGACTTCTTCCTTAGCCTCCTTTTCCCAAGGTTTGTCTGTAATGGTCAAATGTGCTGCTCGAACTTCCTTCTAGGGGGCAGCAATGCCTTGGAATTTTGCCAACATTCCCTTGTCTCTCTTTAAACCTAGTTCAGTGACTCAGGTCTTCAAAGAAGCAAATCAAAGGAAATTATTGTGTACTGATATTAGCAAAAGGTAATAGTCTACCCAAAGTTGGTAGAATGGAAGGCTTATTGGAGACCATCTAAAAAGAAAACACCATAAAATGATACAGTTAAGAGAAACTAATATATCATAAAAGACTGTGCAAGAAGTCCTCATTTCACTATTTAATATGTAGAGTTTCTTTTTACTATCACACATAATATGTACTTCTTTGCTATTAAAATTAAGGTTACTAGGGATAAATATGTGTTTATTTAAAGAATAAAAATTTGAGACATGGGTATTTAAGTATATGAGATTGAAAATCTGTTGGAGGAGGGGGGAACTTCCCCAAGAAGTGTAAATAAATTTTAGAGGAAATACAAATGCGCCTGACTCCGATTTGAGTTTTGTTGAATTTGCTTTGATTTTTTAGAGATATGTATTGAATTGATTATATTTATTTTGAATGAGGTTATGATTTTACAAAACAACTCAAAGAACTGAACAGAAATCAGGACACAACTCTTGATTCTTCTACTGGTCCTCTACTGCTTGAGATACTAGGCATTAGTAAATCTTGACACTACATTATACATGAATTTTTATTTTTTATTCCAGCTGGCCACATTCAGTTAAAGTTCTATTTATAAGGACTTATTAAAAATGTTTGGAAAGAATATTTAAAATATAGTTTTGTATTATGATTCCTTTTATCATTATCTCCTAGAACTTGGTTTCAAACTCTAGGAGTAGGGGATCAATACCTGGGCCACAATGACTCATATGTCTGGGATTATCCAGTAGGAGAAAGATGGTGGCTCCAACAGTTGTTACTAAAATTAATCCATAACATCTTTCCTTTCCTTACACCATCACTATCTGGGTGGAATGAGAAACATTATCATTTTGCCTCTTGTTTTCAATCAAATCTTCTGTTCATGGTAATTCATCCTGAATTTTCATATAATGACTAGAAGCCCAGCGGGCAAAATCGCGCAGCCCAGCCCACCCGCGCACACCTCGCCACACCTGCTGGCTGCCAGCCTTGCTGCGATTGGAGCCTGTGGGTCATGGGGGAGGGACTGAGAGGTGCTCCACGCACTTCATGGTGACCGGTTGTTTGGTTGTTATGGCATTACGGCCATTGGCTTTTTATAATATAGACTAGAGGCCAGGTGCATGAATTCATGCCCAGTGAGAGGGAATTAATTAGAAGAAATATTTTAATATTGCCATTTGCCCTTTCTCTATAATATAAGTGTTAACCAAATTCACAATCAACAATGACAGATCAAAATACATATGTGCGATTGGCACCAGCAAGAGCTTTATATGTATTGTGCATGCGCGAGTCAACTTAGCCTTTTATAGATATAGAATACATTTGCATAATTAGACCTGCTTTCTGATTTAGCTAAAATTTTTCCAGCCCAGTGAAGCATCCTAAATTCTCTTTCAGGTAATTTTCAGCAACACAGAAATAAATATCAACACAAAGCTGATTATTATTGTAGATCATGCAGGGAGAACAAAGGGTAAAATATTTAACTGCAGCAGTGTTTGACTATATTCTGTGCAGTGAGAAAACCTGAAGTCATTTTCAAGGTCCATAATTTCTTACTTCTTTTCAGTCGGGTCAAGTTTCTAAACTTTCTAAATCTCCATTTTCCGGCTAATGAAAAGAAAATTACAGGGACTAGGATTCCACCAAGTCTTCTATCTACCTACTCTAGGACTTTTGTGAGGATCAAGTGAGATGAGGCATGGGAAAACACTTCACAGACATTTGGTTAAAGTGTAAAGTGTTTCCACCTGTGTTCCTGGTTGAAGAAACTCCAAGGAGGCTAGTTGCTAGGGAGAGGAAGCCAGGCATTGGTACGTGACATCATTAACTGGATGGAGGGAAGGATACTTAGCATATTAACCTTTTATATGTATACTAGAGGTCTGGTGCATGGATTCATGCACCAGTGGGGTCCCTCAGCCTGGCCTGTGTGCCCTCTTGCAATCCGGAACCCCTTGGGGGATGTTGGACTGTCAGTTTCAGCCTGATCCCTGCAGGCCAGGCAGCCAGGGAGGAGCCTGAGCCCAGGCCTGACGCTGCTCCCACTCATCCTAGCCCCACCCGCCTGTCACCACTGCTTGGTAGCACTGCTGCAGAGGTGGGAGAGGCTCGTGCCACTGCAGCTGCACTTGCCAGCCGTGAGCTCTGTGGCTTCTGGCACCCGTCAGTCAGCTGAGCAGCGTTCCTGCTGTGGGAGTGCACTGACCATCAGGGGGCAGTTCCTGTGTTGAGTATCTGCCCCCTGGTGGTCAGTGCACATCATAGGGACTTGTTGTTCAGTTGTTTGGTCATTTGATAGCTTAGGCTTTTATATATGTAGACTAGAGCAGCGGTCACCAACCGGTGGTCTGTGAGGCTTGAAAAGTTTGTGACCGCTGTACTAGAGGCCTGGTGCACAACATTTGTGCACTGGGGGGGGGGGGGCCCTCAGCCCAGCCTGTGCCCCCTGGTGGTCAGTGTGCATCATAGTGACCGATCATTCTGCTCTTTGGTCAATTTACATGTTAGCCTTTTATTATATAGGATAGATACTTCAGAATTATGATAGGAGTGAGGAGAAGAGAAAAAAAAGTTTGCCAACAGTTCTAAACTGTTCTGTAATGACCTCACTTATTATAAGATTAAAGAGAAATCTTGCTTGATTGTCATTATTTTGCAGAATATATGATACTGACATTTTCCCTTTTCCCAAAGGAGATAAAGTAATGGACCAAATGGTTAAAACTTTTCTCTGAGTTATATATAACTCAATTTTTTTAGTAATTTCTTATTCATCACTCTTGCCAAATCTTAGTGCTATGAAAAAAATAGATTGCCACTAATCATATAATGAGATCTAATATTATTTATCTAGAAATATTCACTTTTTAACAGGTTTATTCACTTAACATTTGGCAAAATGTGCAATTATTACTGGATGAATTTAAATATCTTTCAAACACACTGTTCTTTTTTTTCTTTAACATTTCCTTGTCACTCATTTTAAAATATTTTATATGGTATTGATGCAATGGGAGTGACACTTTACAGATAAATTCAGAAATGCCCCTTTAGGATCAACCATTAGACATGAAATGTGAAATTCTGTCACACTGACATGAATGACTGCTGCTGTAATCACTAGCTTCTCTTTTATTAGTTTTTTTATTAATTAAATGTAAAGCCTACCACTGACCTTTTAAAAGTGCTCATCTGTTTTCCTTTAATTTCAAATATATTAAAAGTGAGTTTTTGTGTTAATTAAAATCTTAGAATTTATGGGGGTTTTAATTGCAAACAACATTTCAGTGGTGAACATGTAGATGAGAGGCACAGTGCACAACATTCTTAGTTCTGTTTGGTAATAAACCTATTATTGAATAACAAGAGGCCCAGTGCACAAATGTCATGCACCAGTGGGGTCCCTCGGCCTGACCTGCGGGATGGGGCCGAAACCAGCTCTCCGACATCCCCTGAGGGGTCCTGGATTGCGAGAGGGCGCAGTCCAAGCTGGGGGACCCCACCGGTGCACAATCGGGGTTGGGGAGGGACCGAGGGAGTGCTCTAGGGTGTGTCTAACCCATCTTGTTCAGTCCTGATCAGCCGGACCCCAGCAGCAAACTAACCTACCGGTCAGAGCATCTGCCCCATGGTGGTCAGTGCATGTCATAGTGAGCGGTTGAGCATCCTTAGCATATCATTAGCATATTATGCTTTGATTGGTTGAATGGACGACCAGACGACCGGACACGTAACATATTAGGCTTTTATTATATAGGATGACAAGACATTTGAAAAAAAAATACCATCAACTGTATTGTCCATGCTTAGCTTGAAACTTGTCTAGATAGAGGAAGATAAGAGGATCTCCTTGGGGAGTCATAAACTTTTACACTGGCATCTGAAAAGTTCACTTTTACTTTGAAAATGTGAATGGGTTTAAAAATACTGTCAACATTCCAAGATTATTATCAGGATTAATCAATGTAATGGAAATATTTTGTAAGCATACTATGCAACTGTAATTTCTTTTACCTTTGAGTTAAGATAGTTTATGAGATAAAGGGTAAATAAAGTTCAGGAAGTCACTGGAAGTATCGCATTTTATTATTTATTATCAGAGCCTGTTGAAAAATAACAGGTCCCTTTTCCGTGGCGACCTGTAGCACAGGTATTTCCCAACTGGCATCTTTGCATGTTTCTCCTCTGGCACCATTCAGGTTTAGCCTTGTCACACTGGGCTTTTAAGGGGAGCTCTATCTTTGCAGGCCAGGCTATGTGTGACAAGATTAAATTGGCACAATTTGCTTTATAGCTCTTGTGTTCCTGGCAGTGCTAGGCTCGCTGACACCTCTGAGAGAAGGCTCAGCTGTCACTCACGACCCATTAACACTACTGTTCCATCCTGCAGTGTCATTTTTCTCATTCTCGTGGAGATAATGCTCCCTGGAGACCTCCAATACCTGCAGGAATGAAAGAGAACAGCAGAGACAGGCTAACTATCAAAGAGGGAGCACACATCACAGAAGACCACGAATTCCAACAGCAGCATTTTAAAATGAGTGGAGAAATGAAACCCATGATGATGACTGGGTTGAGAAGGTGGGAGGAGGATGGAATTCTAAGGGAAATTGTAACTTTTTAATAAGCTACTTTATCCTTCCTGCCTAACTATCAAAAGACTTGTCCAAAACAATACTTGCAACTAGATAAAGAGAAAGCAGCTGCTCTGAATATGCCCCAGGGCAATTGGGGTAGAATTTATTTACAAACAGGGATTTTGTATTTTATTTGGATTTTTATTTACCAATAGGCAGTGGATATAAAACAGCATACATTAAGGTGAATTGCTTAACAGTCTAAATAGAACAAGATCTCTGGTTATGATTGATTTATTCAGGTACAAAATCACCTTCCTAGTAAAAGCATAGAATAGAAACAGGATATGTGATCTTTGAAATCCTAGACCGGAGACTTCTTTTGTCCTGTGATTGAACTGTTACCAGTTGCTTAAGCAAACACAATATCGCTCTCCTTCAGTCCAAACTGTATATTGTTGAGTGGGTCACTTTATAAAAACGTACACTTTTTAATGTTTACTATATAAAGAGGCATTTGTAAGAACATGCTTTTAATTTCCTAGACTAATACTGGTACTATTTAGATTGCTATAAAAGCAAAAGACAAAATCACCTGAATCTTGATATTTTCTATGGGAACCCGTTAAAGACATTATAGGAAATGACTACATAAAAAAAAATTTTTTAAGTAAATTGGTCGGAAATTAGGACTAAAATTGGCTGGACAAAATTCAGGATTATAAGAAAGATGCCATATCAAAAGCTTGTTACATCAATCTGCATCTCAGCCCTACTTTAATTTCCCCACACCAAGCAAAATGCTTATTGTTGGGTTTAACTTATTCTCAGGCTGGGGTTTGTACCTGCTTCGCTGCCTCCCCAGGTGAACACAGGACCTAGAAGCTGAAAGGATGAATGTGGTGTATTCTGCTGGAGCACCAACTTTTTTTAAAAAAGTGTTTTTAAGTATTTAAACTAAATAATTTGTAGATTTTTTTTACATTAAACTACATATGGTATATTTTCAAGTAGGATAAAACATTCATGCCTATGTTAAGGATTTTTTAAAAAGAACCATCAATGAGAATATCTTCGGTTTAAACTGTCAGCATTCTGGTGTGCCTTAGAAATAGCGTTTGTTCCTCTCTTCCATTTTTTAAAAAGAACAATCAATGAGAATATCTTCGGTTTAAACTGTCAGGACTCAGACTATCATGGTGCAGCAATGTTTGTTCCTCTCTTCCATTCAGTGTGCAGTTCAGCCAACTGCTATGTAGCATTTAGCAGGGGAAAAAGGCACTGCTATTTAGCAGGGGAAAAAGGACTCAGCCTGCGGACTGAAAGGTCCCAGCGATCGGCCCAGCGCACATGACGTGGCCTCTGTCCCCAGCGAGGCCATTGTGTCGCCACGCGCGTTCGTGTTCGCGCGGAGGAGCGGGGCTTGGGCAGTTGGGAGGTGCCCCGCCTGGTGTGGAGACCTCCATGAGGAAGATGCTCGCTGCGGCTGTGTCTCGCCTGTTGCCGCGGGTCGCCCCGAAGCCCGCCAGCAGAATGCTGGGGGCAGCCGGTACCTTCGCCGATAAGGCCACATTTGACATTAAGCCGTGTGAGCTCTACCGGCTGGAGGAAGGCCCCCCTGCCACCGCCGTGCTCACCCGGGAGGAGGGGCTCAAATACTACAAGACGATGCAGATGGTCCGCCGAATGGAACTGAAGGCAGATCAGCTGTATAAGCAGAAATTCATCCGTGGTTTCTGTCACTTGTGTGACGGGCAGGAGGCTTGCTGCGTGGGCCTGGAGGCCGGGATCAACCCCACCGACCACGTTATCACATCCTACCGGGCTCACGGCTTATGCTACACTCGCGGGGTCTCGATCCGATCCATTCTTACCGAACTGACGGGGCGCAGAGGGGGCTGTGCTAAAGGCAAAGGGGGCTCCATGCACATGTACGGCAAGTACTTCTACGGGGGAAATGGCATCGTGGGCTCTCAGACACCCATAGGGGCCGGGATCGCCCTGGCCTGCAAATACAAGGGCAGCAGTGAGATCTCCTTGACCCTGTATGGGGATGGAGCTGCCAACCAGGGCCAGGTCGCCGAGGCCTTCAACATGGCCAGCTTGTGGAAGCTGCCGTGCGTGTTCATCTGCGAGAATAACCTCTACGGTATGGGAACGGCCACCGACCGAGCAGCCGCCAGCACCGAATACTACAAGAGGGGCCATTTCATCCCCGGCCTGAAGGTGGACGGGATGGACGTGCTGTGTGTTCGGGAGGCAACCAAGTTTGCCGCTGACCATTGCAGGTCGGGGAAGGGGCCCATCGTGATGGAGCTGCACACCTACCGCTACCACGGACACAGCATGAGCGACCCGGGCGTCAGCTACCGCACCCGCGAGGAAATCCAGGCGGTGCGGAGCAAGAGCGACCCGATCATGCTGCTCAAAGACAGGATGCTGGCCGGCAAGCTGGCCAGTGCGGACGAGCTGAAGGACATCGATGCGGACGTGAAGAAAGAGATCGAGGAAGCGGCCCAGTTTGCTATCACGGATCCGGAACCCGCTCTGGAAGAAATAGCCCATCACATCTACAAAGACAACCCACCGTTTGAAGTTCGGGGCGCCAATCCATGGATCAAGTTTAAGTCCATCAGTTGAAGGGAGACTGTGAATTTAGTGTGAGTCCTTCGAGGGAACGTTCGTGGCCAGCGTTAAGAATTGGTGTGCCCAATGTTGTTAAGGAAGAATAAATGAAATCCAGAAATCAAAAGTCTTGTGTGTTTTATGAAGAGAAATTGAGATCCTTAAGGGTCTATTAAAGGAGATTAAAAGAGAGCAGGGATGCCCTACCAGCCATTCTCAACCTGTGGGTCGCGACCCCTTTGGCTGTCGAACGACCCTTTCACAGGGGTCGCCTAAGACCATCCTGCACATCAGATATTTACATTATGATTCATAACAGTAGCTACACTTATGAAGTAGCAACGAAAATAATTTTATGGTTGGGTCACAACATGAGGAACTGTATTTAAAGGGCCAGAAGGTTAAGAATCACTGCAACCGGTTTGGTTCAGTGGATAGAGCGTCAGCCTGCGGACGGAAAGGTCCCAGGTTTGATTCTGGTCAAGGGCGTGTACCTTGGTTGTAGGCACATCCCCAGTAGGAGGTGTGCAGGAGGCAGCTGATTGATGTTTCTCTCTCATTGATGTTTCTAATTCTCTATTCCTCTCTGTGAAAAGTCAATAAAATATATTTTTTTTAAAAGAGAGCAGTGAAAATGTACTCTCCGTGGAAAGGGATATTTCATTCAATTGTACATTGTTGCATTAAAAGACACTATAAAGTTAATCATTTAGTAATTTAAAGGATACACTGAAGGACATTAACATTTTCAAGAGCTGATTTGAGCATACATTGATTAGAACCAAGCAGTGCCCAACAAGCTGTAGATAGAAGCCATCCTCCAACAGGAATAGGGGAAGGGGTCTTCTGAAGAAACAAAACAAGGAAGTCATTTGACTGGCCCCAGCTTAAGCTGCCTTATTTAGCAAAGCCTAGTTGCCCAGGGTTTCTGATTGGTTGTTCCTGAGTTTCATTTTCTCAGGTTTTAGTGCATTGACTCTGGCTTAGGTTTTGGTTTGGTTACAAAGGCCACTGAGGCATTAAGGCCACCTTAGTGTGATGGCCACCTTGTCTAATTACTTATACAGTGTGAATATCTTAAAAGAGTATTTTAAGTTTATAGAACTCTATAATTGGAAAAAAAAACCACACAAGTATTTAACTTCCCAAGTTGTTTGCTGTAATAGTTCTATTTGATTTAGCTTTATGTTATTTTAGTAAATACTCTTATTCATAGGAAAAAAGTTCTCCACCCTGCCAGGGGTTTGTGAGTAAAATCAGTATCCTGAGGTAGAGAGGTCATTTCAAGCCACACCAAGGTATCAGGACAACTTACTGCTGTGCATCTTACAATTGTTTACTTGAATTAACCATTAATACTACCTACTATAATAGCATGCCTGTGAGCACACACATGCATGCGTATTCATTATTAATGTTGCAGCCAGTTAACAGACTATTTTCCAATAAAACATTATATGTATATAAATAATCAGGACACAGGGACATAAGAGATGGACATGTTTCATGGTGTACTTTATGGCAATATTTTTAGTATAACAACTTAAAGAAAAAATATAAAGTAAAATCTGGGGGGGTGGTTGGAACTAAATTTTGCTTTAACTTTCAAGTTAAAGCTACTCTTATTTTACAGTCTATGTATACTATTATTTGTTGCATAAAGAACTATCTTGGTAAATTTCAGACTGAAAAATGAATGAGGTTACATCAAAGAAATTGAGCAGAGGAGGTGATGTTGATAAAAAGTTGGAAATAAAATCTGCCTTGGCAAGAACTGAGCAATCACAGATAACTTTTTTCAAAGGAAAATCTCGCTCAGATTAAATAAGTGTGATTTTCTCTACAGGGCAATACCATGTCAATTAGCAAGTCACGACTTTGTGAAAACATTTTTTTCATGGTTATATTAGACTAATGACCTAAAATCTTATTGAGCATGATGGTTGGCATATCCTCCTCCTCTGAGATAGACTTACTAAAGTCGGAAATCAAAATTTGCCTGTGATTTAAGAAACAGTTTACAGAAAACACCAAAAAATCAGTTTTTAAAGATTAAATCCCATTACTAGTAAAAACAGTTGTAACTATGCATGGTGATGAATATTAACTAGACTTATTTTAGTGATCATTTTGTAATATACACATATAGCAAATTGCTATGTTTAACTTTAACTAATAATATATTATATATTAATTATATTTTACTTTAAAAACTTAAATCTTTATTGTATAGTATCAACTTCTACAAATGAAAGCTAAATACTTTCTAACAGAAAACCAAATTTTAGAATTCTGTGAGTTCATGAGCATGTGTGTACACATATGTACAGGATTAATATCCATACCTTTCCCCAAACAGGTTTAAGCAAGTAAGATAACCTTAACATTCTGAAGTGAAAAAACAGAGATAAGCATTGGTTAGTTTATAAATCAGTCATGTTACTAATGTGTTTTGATTATTAATATTTATCTTTGAGTTACCTAGATTGGATTCTTTACATTAAAAACAAGAAAAGCATTTCATTGTAGTGAAAATAATCTCATTCTTTGAATGACAAAGGATTCTTCTACATTTTATTTGTTTGGACATATATTTTCATAAACCTGTAAGTAAAAGATAAGCTTTAATTAAAGCTATTTTCTCTACAGAAATCATTTAAAAAGTTTGTTTATATTATGGATTCTTTTAATATCAGTAAAATTTAAGATGTAAATAATTGATTACAAATGAAACCATCACCAAACCAAGATGCACAGATAATTCATTTCAGGAAAAATAATCTAATTTTACCACATTAGAGAAATAACGTATACTTGTCACAATCTATAATAATAAAAGCATAATATGCTAATTAGACCGGACTACCTTCCGGACAACCTTCTGGACGACCTTCCAGACAAAGCCGCAGAGGTAGGGCTGAGGCAGAGGCTGCTGCTAAGTGGCGGGGGCCGAGCCCCTTGCATGAATTTCATGCATTGGGCCTCTAGTATACATTATAAAATCCCATTGAAGCATGGAGTTTTCAATGTTTTCTATATTAAATGATGTCCAGGCTTTCGTATGTACATTCAGGAACTACAGTCTTATTGCTGGTTGTACACAATTCTGTAATGATGCAAAACAAAACAAGTAAAAACCGAAAGAAGCAAGTACCAAAACTAAAACCCTGGTTTTTTTTTCCAATTAGATCAATGTTTCTAACAATGTATCAAGCTGTAACTTAAAGAGGTATAGAAATGCAGCAGTTAGCTATTTCCTGGCTATACTACTGTGCTATTCAGTCTATTTTATCCACATATTAGTAGACCTAATAAGCCATGATGGTCATAAGAATTCCACTGTTGCAACAATGCTAGGCGATCTAAGAGAAAGAAGAGCTCCTATTACACTAATTTTTGTGAAACTCTGTAAAGGATTGTGTGCATATCTGTAATGGAATGAGAAAGGAAGGAGGTTAAGAAATTGTCCAAAGGGACTACTTAGATACATTAGAATTATGTTTATTTTTTAAAATGGATTTGTCTGCCAATTTGGTGTACAAAAACAGAGCAGATGGTGGTGAAAATTAACCTAATTTATTTGTGAGAAAGAGCTAGTTTAAAAAATTGATATATAAATCACATACCATAAAATCTGTTCTTTTAAAGAGTACAATTTAGTAGATATTAGTGTCCACAATATTGTGTAACCATTTCTGCTGATTTCAGAACATTTTCATCACCCCAAAGAGAAAACCCTTCCCATTATCAGTCACTTCACATTTCCCCTATCTCTCCATCTCCTGGGAAATATGAATCTATTTTCTATCTCTGAATCTGCCTATTCTGGAAATTTCACGTAAATCATATATTTGCTCTTTGTGTCTGTCTCCTTTTACTTATTTGTTTTCAAGTTTTGCTATAAGATACTTCAGTGCTATATTCTTTTTTATGGCTGAAGAACACTCAATTGTATTTACCCATTTATTAATTGATGGATATTTGGGCCTTTCCCAATTTTTGGCTACTAAAAATAATAAAAGCTAGTATTGATAAGAAAAAGTTCAGTCCTTTGCTTATAAACACAAAGATAAAAGAAATTTTAAAGATAACTAGGCCAGTGATGGCGAAACTTTTGAGCTCAGCGTGTCAGCATTTGAAAAACCCTAACTTAACTCTGGTGCCATGTCACATATAGAAATTTTTTGATATTTGAAACCATAGTAAAACAAAGATGTATATTTTTGATATTTATTTTATACTAGAGGCCTGTTGTAAGAAAAGATTCGTGCAATAGGCCTTCCCTTCCCCTGGCTTCCGACACCGGTTTTCCTCCGGCACCCGGGACCCAGGCCTTCGCTCAGGCCGGAGCCACCTTCAGTCTTTGCTCCACCGCTTCATGCCTGCATATGCAAATTAACCGCCACCTTTGTTGGCAGTTAATTTGCATATCTCGCTGATTAGTCAATGGGAGGCCTAGCAAAGGTATGGTCAATTACCATGTTTGTCTATTATTAGATAGGAGGATATTTAAATGCCATTTAACAAAGAAAAATCGCCGAAACCGGTTTGGCTCAGTGGATAGAGCGTCGGCCTGCGGACTGAAAGGTCCCAGGTTCGATTCCGGTCAAGGGCATGTACCTGGGTTGCGGGCACATCCCCAGTAGGAGATGTGCAGGAGGCAGCTGATCGATGTTTCTCTCTCATCGATGTTTCTAACTCTCTATCTCTCTCCCTTCCTCTCTGTAGAAAATCAATAAAATATATTTAAAAAAAAATGCATTACAACATTTAAAAAAAAAAAAACAAAACAAACAAAAAAAAAAAAAAACAAAGAAAAATCAACCAAAAAAATGAGTTCCTGTGTCACCTCTGACACACATGTCATAGGTTCGCCATCACTGTACTAGGCAAAGGTAAGGCAATAGAATTTTTTTAAAGGCTTTTTATTTATTTTTAAAACTTTATTTTTAATATATTTTTATTGATTTCAGAGAGGAAGAGAGAGAGATAGAAACATCAATAATGAGAAAGAATCATTGATAGGCTGCCTCCTGCATGCCCCCCATCAGAGATTGAGCCCACAACCCAGGCATGTGCCCTTGATCGGAATCGAACCTGGGACCCCTGGGACCCTTCAGTCCACAGGCAGACACTCTATCCACTAAGCCAAACCAGCTAGGGCTGCAATAGAATTTCTTATAAAACAATCTCAATTAGATAAAACAACTTGAAGACAAGTGTTAAAATATTCTATTGTTCTAATTGAATTTTGATTTTTAAATAGACTTTAATTTTTACAACAATTTTATTTTTATCAAAAAAATGAGAACCCATGAACAGACTTCCCATATGCCCTGCACCCAGGCTCCCAGATTATTAGCATCTTAGAGTAGTATGTGGGAAGGAAGGAGTAATCCCTAGGTTGCTAAAACCATGCACCTCCCCAAGGAAGGCCTGTCTTCACACTCCAGGGAGATGATTTCTGAACCCTTGGAGTATTCTGCCAATGGGAGTGTTTCTGTATGCCTGAGGCTTGAGCCATGCTGTACTAATTTGTCCAGAGAAGTTTATCTTATGTTCCCATGTTACTCCACTCAGAGGAGATACCTGGAAGCTTGTGCCTGATTACTCTTGGACTTTTCTCCATGAGTCTTTACCCTTTGCTGATTTTGCTCTCTCTCTTTTTACTGTAGTGACCATAAGCATAACAACAACAAAATTCAAGTTTCTTAATTTTACAGAACAATGACCTATGTAAAAGAGGAGTCCTAGAAATATTAAATGACTAATTCAGGTTCACACAGTGAGTAATAATAAGAGCTATTAATCATAGCTACTGTTCTTTTCTGCTAGGGTGCTTTTGAGTGCAAGACAATATAGCTTAGTACTTAATATACATCATTTTACACAATATTTGAAATAGCCACATAATATGAGCATTTTAATCTTCACTTTACAAAAGTGGAAATTGAGGCTCCAGTACATTGTTTAAGATTGCATGATTTATAAATGGTAGCGGTAAGTTTCAAAGCCAGGTAACAAAGTCCATATTTTGAAAATTGCTTTTTATTGTATTGCTTTCTTATCATTGCTTATTGTAACACTCAACCATGTAATAGGTGACAAAGTATGTTAAGAAATGAATGAATAGAATTAAACTAGAACCAAGGGATTTTATCAATTACTTTACTATAAATGGAATTCAGATTTTCAGGTTCAGAGTAGAAACACAAACTAAAATTGAGAGGGAAAGGGACACAGAGTATAGGAAGCACCTGAGATGAAAGATAGCCACAAATTCTGTGATACTCCTTCCACTGAGAAGTGGGATTGATGTTCTTTCCCTTTGAACCTGGTGGGCCTATGTTTGCTCTGACCATTAGAAGGCAGCAGAAATGATGCTGTGCAGATGCAGGACCCAAGACATAAGAAAAAGACAGGTTTTCTTCATGTGTCTTGGATCCTTATCTCTGGGAGTTGTGATTCTCCATTTGAGAAGTTCAAGTACATTAAGAGCTCCCTGCTAGAGAGTATATGGGAAGACACTCTGGTCAACAGTTCCAGCTGACTCAGTCTGTGTGAGTGAAGGCCATCTTGGACCCTCCAGAAAGCCCATTGCTCACTGAAAGCCAACAAGGGACCACAATGTCTTGAGGAAAAGAGGAATCTAGCCAAACTGCCCAGACTCTTAATGTAAAAATCACAAGAAAAACAAATGGTTGCATTTAAGAGTCTATTTATTGAGGTACTTTGTTACATAGCAATCTATATATATAAGAAGCCAGCAACCGGAACTCTGTTACAACCAGAACAACTGGTCACTATGATGCCCACTGTGGCCAGCGAACCAGCTGGATTGGGGGTGGGGCCAGCTGGCCAACCTCCCATGGCCCTTACCCCTGGCTGGCCCTACCCCTAATCGTCCCATTCTACCCCGATTGGCCTGCAACTCCCCCCTTGGGCCAGCCTTGCCCCTGATAGCCCCCCCACTCCAATAGGGGGTGGGGTTGTCAGGCCAACTTCCTGCAGCTCCTCCCTCTGACTGGCGAAGCCCATCATGGGCCCCCACCACCCTGATCAGCCCAGGGCCCCTCCCCCCAGCCAGCTCTGCCCCTGATCAGCCCCCCCCACACACCAATCAGGGGTGGGGCTGGCCAGCCAACCTCCCACATCCCCTGACCCCTGATTGGCCCCCTCCACCCCATTTGGGGTGGGGCCAGCTGGTCTACCACCCACAGCCCCTCCCCACAGCCAGCCATGCCCCCAATCGGCACCCCCACCCCAATTGGGGGCGGGGCCCGCCAGCCAATCACCCATGGCCCCTCTCCCCAGCCTTCCTGGCCCTGATCAGGCCTCAATTGGGGCAGGTCAGACAGCCAACCTCCTGCCGTCTCCTCATCCCAACAGGCCCGGCCCTGATCTGCCAATTAGGGCCAGGCCAGTCGGACCCCACTGCATTGGGCCTCTAGTAGATAATGAGAATAGAAATTGGCATTAAACTTAACAGAAATGGGAATTACATTGCAGGCCAAGACTGTCAGAACAGATGAAGTCTAGTAAACCAAGTCAGAAGCCGAAGGCATATATCAATGCAAAGATTCACAATTTAGAAATCTCAAGGGGGGAGACATGAGTCTTCAATTAAAATAAGAAAGCCCAGGAATAAAACTACAACTGTTCAACATATATTTTTCCACCATCTGAAGCTGGTTTTCACATTAACTTAAGTTCCTTAAACATAAGGTATTCAGGTTTTTATAGAAAAATGTTGTCAACCGTATATCAAGAAACACACTGCAGATTATATCTGCAATTTCCCCAACGGAGGCTTTTCTCCAGTCCAGTTGGAAGTTTTCTTTGGATTGGTGAGTATCAGGCTTTGCTGAGTTGAAGCCAGCACTTGAAATGCTAAGGCCGTATGTGAGCAAGTCCTTGGGAGTTCACAGCTATTCATACGCAGTCTACCCAAGTAGCAAAGAGGAACCTAGGCAGCCAAGCACTCAGTTAACAAAACCTGAGAGGCAAAGCTGGAATAAATCAGGAACTGAGCCAAATTGGTGGATATAGATAATAAGAGACAAAAGATTGAACCAGAGGCCAAGAGAATAAGGTGGAAATTATAACAAATAAGGACAAAGGGAACTAGTAGTAGTAGTCTGGCATGTTAGTGACCTTTGTGTTATCACAGATGTCCATACCTATTGGATGAATTGAATCAGTAATATCTCATGTATTGACAGTCCCTTTAGAACCTAATATTTCCTGTCAGTACCACTTGGTTTTAAAACAATTCAGCATTTATGTGACATAGAAATAAATTAGAGTCTGGACTTTGGTGTTATTTAAATCTGGGTTCAAATCATGGCCCTGACATCTATGAGAAATGGAACCGTGAGCAAATGACTTAACTCTCTGTATCTGATTGATGTAAATGACTGTCATAAAAGTTAAATGGAGTTATTGTAGCTTAGTTCTAGGTACACCCAAGATAATCAATAAATGGAAATTTCTGGTACATAGGAAGAGAGAGCTATTCACTGAGAAGGGCAGAATTTTGAAGAGACCACTTTTCCTCATATGAAAGCAATAAAAAAATCTTTAATTTTATGTAAATAGCTAGGTGCAAGGATTGCAGTGGTCATAAGAAAATGAGGCTGCATGTGAAATACATTTTCACAAATTCAGCCACCTTTTATTTTCTCAACCCTCTCACTCTTGACCTAAGTAATTCTCTTATATCCAGCATTAGACATAGAAAATAGTTATGAAGGACAAGCAAGTTTGGACAGTAAGACAATGTAGGAGTAATGGAACTTCCCAGGTTGCAACCAAAATTTATTCAGAACTAGAGGCCCGGTGTACAAAAAATTTGTGCACTCGAGGGGGGTCCCTCAGACTGACCTGTGCCCTCTCACAATCTGGGACCCCTCAGGGGATGTCCACCTGCTGGCTTAGGCCCACTCCCTGGGGGGATTGGGCCTAAGCTGGCAGTCAAACATCCCTCTGGCAGCCTGGGAGCCCTTCGGGATGTCCACTTGCCAGTGGGGAGCAGGCCTAAGCTTCAGTCGGACATCCTTAGTGCTGCTGAGGAGGCGGGAGAGGCTCCCACCACCACCACTGTACTGGCAGCCATCAGCCTGGCTTGTGGCTGAGCAGAGCTCCCCCTGTGGGAGCCCACTGACCACAAGGGGGCAGCTCCTGCATTGAGCGTCCGCCCTCTGGTGATCAGTGTGTGTCATAGTGACCAGTTATTCCAGTCATTCTGCTGTTAAGGTCAATTTGCATATTTCCCTTTTATTATAAAGGATAGAGGCCTGGTGCATGGGTGGGGTCTGGCTGGTTTGCCCTGAAGGGTGTCCTAGATCAGGGTGGGGGTCCTGCTGGGGTGCCTGGTCAGCCTGGGTGAGGGGCTGAGAGCCGTTTTAAGACTGGCCACACCCCCTTCAGGGTGGCAGTCCCCGCTGGGGTACCTGGGCAGCCTGGCTAAGGGGCTGATGGCTGTTTGCAGGCTGGCCACAGCCCCTTCAGGGTAGGGGTCCCTGCTGGGGTACCTGGGCAGCCTGGGTGAGGGGCTGATGGCTGTTTGCAGGCTGGCTACAACCCCCTGCCACCCAAGCTCCCAGTGGAGGCTGGCTGGAAGCAGGTATCTGGGATTTATTTAGCTTCTGTAATTGAAACTTTGTTGCCTTTTGTGGAGGCCACAGCCGGCCAGAGCAGGTGGGAAGCTTGGCTTCCTCCATCACCAGGTCAACCAAGCCTCCTGCTTGCTCCAGCTCCGTGGCTGCTGGCGCCATCTTGGTTGGGTTAATTTGCATATAGTCACTCTGATTGGCTGGTGGGTGTGGCTTGGGTGTGGCAAAGGTATGGTCAATTAGCATCTTTGTCTTTTATTAGTGTAGATTGTTCTATTGATCTATAAACTACATTAAAGAATATAGAAATTGTGTAGATACTACTGTGGTAGAATTACGGCTGGGAAATATAGATTTTGCCATTCTATTATAATATAGATGACTGTAGATAATCTTAATTCCAGCAATTCATTCAAAATTAGCCCACTCCTCCTATTGTAGATTTCTTTTTTAAAGATTGCTCCCAAATATTAACAATGGTCTGATGAAGCTTGAAACAAAAATTCTAACCCAAACTCTCCATTCAATCAGTATTATAATTCTGTTTCATTGACTTAAGTCATGTTTGTCTGATTCATGAGGTTGATCTATGCAGCAAAGAGCAAAGATAAGAGGTCTCTGTACTGGAATTTGATAAAGAGAGATGGAAATTTTCCATTGAGGTTATGCACAGAATAGAGCACAATCAAATTAGGAAACACTGAAGAGCAACAAAGACAGTTCATACAATACTTTGCTTTTGACAGGCCAATAAATACTCCAGCTGAATAATTTACCAAAAGAAAAAGAACCCACTCAAACCTCATGACCTTTGGAACAATGAGCAGGAGTTCAATTATCCACAACTGTTCTATTAGAAGGCAGCTTTCCAGGCCGTGTGTTATTTCAGCAGTCATAAGTTAGAATTATTAAAGAGGGAGATCACTGCCGTTGTCGTTTCTGTGTCCTGCTATAGTTTATGTTACTTTCTTAAAAAAAAAAAAACAAAAAAAACCCCTGCTGTCACATGAAGTAGCACTTTGCCAAAAAAAAGAAGGATAAAGTAGGAGGAAGCAAATTTTAATAATATTTCTGGCGAGTTTGAGCTATTAGATTTCAGTGGAACACTTTATCTGCACATTACTAGAGTGATACTGTCACTTTAGAAAGTACTATATAATTTGCTTCCATTAGAGACTCAGAGTAACTTGCCAACAGCACCCAGAGAATTTCTCCATCCCTACCCATATGGTCTGCAGTGTTGCAGAGTGAGCAGCTCTTCACTTTGTGGGGGTATATCTAGGTTCCAAGAATTGAAGAGCTTTCTCATTCACTGGTGTCTTGTAAAATTCTACAGATGCCCTCAGACAGAAATCGATAGAAGTCATATAGAATATCACATACTATTTTGAAACCGAAGAACTGCAGTTTACTACCAGTATGAAAGCATATTATGAACTCAGTTCTTGCAGAGGTAGCATATTTCTTGTGGTTTAAATTATCTTAAAATTCCTTTGTCAGTTCTTTATCTTTTAGTCATGATTTTTATTCAGTGATTTCTGAAACTCACTAAGCATTGCTCTTATTGCATTACACAGGTTATCAGTGAAAAATTTAAATGTCACCAGGCCTATAAATTGAGTTTACTGCATATGTAGTGTAGGGATGAGTTGCTAAGAGTGTGACTTGCCTATCCATATTATTCACTTTGTACTATCCCATTTTCTAATAACCCTATCACATTCTATGTTGTAAAAATTTAGTATGAAACAACATATGTGATGAAAATTTTATTAGTGGGAAACCTTTCAAATCTCTAAAATCTACAAGCCTTCCATATATTAGCAAATTTAGGAAGAAATTTGTCATATGTACAATAAGCTTTACATGTGTGTAAAT
Source organism: Myotis lucifugus (assembly GCF_000147115.1). Lineage (NCBI taxonomy): Eukaryota > Metazoa > Chordata > Mammalia > Chiroptera > Vespertilionidae > Myotis > Myotis lucifugus. Next base: position 15,102,528 of record NW_005871060.1, read on the forward strand.
GTTTCCTTTGAGAATAAATTTGCTCTTTTTATTCCTTCATAAGGACTTTATTTTTGTGTTAACCAAAAATATTAAGGAGCAGGTGGTAACATTCTGTCAAGTGAAATGAGCAACAGTGTAAACACTATATTTATTAACATCATTCCTAAATATTCTCTAATAAACAGCATTAAACTACTTACTATTCACCACGAGAGTATAAAACGCGCATTGGAGCTTCAAAATCAATGACATGTTGCCCTCTATCCAATGCTTCTCTTTGGCAAAGAGAAAAGAATCCACTCCTCAAACTCAGCATGCCATTTTTTAATTCACACTTAAATTTCCACTTGAGGAGGCAAGCCAAAACAAACTCGTCCTCCCTGAGATGCACCCTGGGAATAAGTGCCCTCCCAACTTTAATAATTATCTGAGAACAGTCTTTCTCCCACTCCCCTTTTCCATCTGAATAGAAGTTGCTTATTAGGACCTAGTTGTTTTCTACTCCTATTTGCATAATTCACAGATGTCAACCTGCTGGCTCTTTGTCCCATAGAATGATAGTCTTTGTTTGCTGAGTAAATTGTTCTCTCTTTGGAGCTATCATGAGGGATATACTGTGTAAAAGTTGTAAGATGAAACAACTGTCAGCATTTAAATTGATAGATATTACATGTTATCTATCTAGTTAATCATGTCCTGCTTTAAGACTTCCTCTTCTTGTATAAATTAAATTACGTACATGCCTGAAAAACAGTATGTGCATTTAGGAAATCTTTATTTAAACATAGGAGAGGTTAAAGATATGTAAATAGCTGTTACTGTCACATGATTCTATATATACCCTCCTTAAAAACATACTACAGTACTGTACATGGAAGTGTATTATTACTTAGTTACCAGAGCTTGGTAATAAAAATTAGAAATTATGGCTTCATATCCACTCACAATAACTTCTCAACAATTACATGGAGAGTTAAGTAAAGTGTTTTCTCCAATTGGTATTCTATGCAATTCAGCCTAACTGCAAATATCACTTATTTTTAATACAAATGTTTCAGCATTTTCTTTATCTAAATTAGTAAGAAGGAATTTTTCAGAAGAAAGTGATACACAAGGTCATAGTAGTATAAATAAAAGAGGCACATGTTTGAACCAATAGGGTCTCAAAGACAATAAATATAATTATGTTGTACAGTGGTAGCACAATTGAGTGAAAAACACTTCTGATCAGGATATGTATCTACAATAGCATTTGGGAAGCAAAATATTTGGGCTCCAATAACATGTAGTAAAATTAGGTTTACAAATATCTAATTCAATTGGGATCTTTCTGGAGTTTTATTGCATTAAAATTTTTCTCTGTTCTTTCAAAATGGGCAATATTTACTGTAGATTGGTTCATCCAGCAGTTAAGTGCAGGCGAAATTCATTGCATTTATTTATCTTTATTGCAATTTTGGATGAGGATTCTTGGAAGTGTAAGTTGATGTTAACAACCATATATCACAGCATAATTTTGTAAATATAATTAAATAATAGTGAACATAAATTCTTAATGTAGAGTCAGTTTCTTTGGCCAGGATTCAGAATCAGCTTAATTTATTTTTTAGAAGAAATCATTTTTTTTAAGGTTCAGAAAATTTGACTTGAATTTCTATCTTAGAAATGGGGTCTTTAATGGTAAAAACATGCAATCAATTTTATGGTTTACATTTTTCATATGCAAGATGCCAAACATATACAGGATGCAAGCTAATCACTATGTAGCATTATCTTTTCATTTTATACATGCCAGTTTCTTATATGTGCAAATAAAACAGAAACTAGGGTCCATATCACTCAATTATGATTGTGCAGTATTGGAATATCTGTGCTTCACCAAGAAAATTTCCCTGATATCTGTCCTATGATTAACCAGTTATGATTTGCATGAACTTCTAGGGTCTTGTACTGAACATTCTAAGATCTCCTGGAAGGTATGTAGTATTTGAACCAAAGTATCTAAGGTAATTCTAGAAAGAAATGAGGAAAGTGATATACTTCCTAGTGGACAGAGGGTAAAAAATGCAGTTGTTTAGACTATATATAATCTCTGCTTTCCTCAATTTAACTACAAATGAACCAAATTTAATTATAATAAATGTTATGTGAAAACCAAACATAGCAAGCTTGCTCATTATCCTCAGCACAGAACACATAGTAAATGTTCCATAAATAAAGAATAAATAAGGAAAAATAGGGAGGAAAAATAAGGAAATATAAGGAAAAATAAGAAAAAATAAGGAAAAATTTTTACTAAAATAGGGAGAAAAATTGAATATGTAGGTTAGAAAAAGAGAAAATGTGAAGTTACTTTTAAGTAAAACCAGCTTTCTCCATCTGGCTTTTCCTGAAGAGGTACTGAAAATAGATTTCTTGCCCCTTTCTTTACTGGTAAAGATGCATATAGCTCAAAGATAGAGAAAATCAAAGAAAAGGGTGCCTAAGACTATTTTATTTTAACCATTGTTAGTATGTAATAGTAGCAGAGGCAACTTGGCAAGCCACATGCTAGTAAACGATATATGGAAAGTCATAAAGCCTTTTCAGACATAAGGATTTTTTTTAAACTATCCTTCCTTTTTAAAAGTTATCATTGGTATTAGATGTTATTGATTTAAATTAGATGTCCCTTGATACTTATATGACCAAATGATTGAATAAATAAATAAATAAGAAAACAAAAATAATGAACAAATCTCCCATGCAGAAGATTTTCAAATAATTTCTGTACATACTCTGTTCTCAAGTAGGTGAAGCATAACTTCCAACTCCTTAAATGTGGGCTGTGCATAGTGGCTTTCTTTCCAAAAGTATAGATTGAAAATTGGGAAGTTTAGTAACTTGACAATTAGAAAATCTGACAAACACCACCTAAGTCAGGTGCTCAAGTTCAACATCAACAATAATGAATCATGTTGATAGTATGTACTTTTGATATGATGTGATGGAAATGGCAATTTAACTCAATGGTCTTCTTCCCAAGACATGTAACCTGAGTTTAATCACCAGAAAAACATCAAATACCTATTGAACCACATTATACTAAATGCCCAATTATTACTCTCAAGGTCATCCAAAACAAGGACTGTCTGAGAAACTGACAAGAGCAGATGACAGAGACAGGAGGACTAGTAATATAGAACTCTGAATGGGATCCTGAATCAGAAAACTGACATTAGGTGAAAACTAAGGAAATCTGAATCAAATATGAACAGGAATGAATAATAAGGCTTTAGTATTGATTCATTAATTGAGAATACACTAATGTATGACATTTATAATATATATATTAATGCATCAGTATTGAATCATGAGTTGTATGAGATATTAAAGGAAGATATTAACAATGGAGGAAACTGAGTGTGAAGTATATGGGAACTCTATACTATCTTTGCAATTTTTCTGTAAATCTAAAATTGTTCTAAACTATGAAGTTTAATAAAAATTCTTATATTTTTAATTTAGTAATTTAAAAATTGGATTAATTTATACATTCTCATAGAACTTCAAGTCCAAAAAAATATTTTAGCACTTATTTATTAACCCAGTATTTAATTAATTTGCCCCCAAATATTTATTTATGACACTATAAATTACATTGTTTTGAGTGTTAAGGAAACATCATCAAATTTATAAGGCCTGTTATAGGGTAAAGAGGGAAATTCCAGCCAATTAAGATTTTAGGATATTAGAAAGTTTTAATGTATTAAAGGTTAATTTAAGCTTTATATAAATAAATGCTTATTAATGCCCAAAATGCTTGCCTATAGTCTATCTATTTTTGGAAGGAATTAAATTTGGATAAAATGATAAGTAAAGTTCAGATTAATTTGACTTATTGCCTAGTTGGATTTTAGTTTTGGATCTTATTGCATGCAATAGTATGAATTTTGAATAAACAGAAATAATAAATATATTAAAGATATTTGAACTTAAATAATTATGAAAAATAAGATACTACTTTTTCAGTCTAAGTATCAATAGTGTGTAAAGTGCTCTCCCTTATTAAATCAAAGTTTAATTATCTTAAACACTCGGCCCTTAGTTCTGTTATATTGTATCCAGGCTGCTACATGCATAAATACCTCAAGGTGCATAATCTCCTTGTGTTAAGATAATAAATTTGCTAAATTGGTTCATTTACTTTTATAGTAATTTATATTGATAATATGTAGTATGCAACATTAAAGTAGATTATCAGGAGAGATTTTGAAAATATTATCAGTGAAAATTGAAATGGAAACAACTTACAATTTGTCAATAATCTGATCATGAACACAGAGCATTAAACATGGGAACATTAGAAAGACTTGAAACAAATAATTAAATACTCTGCTAAAGCATTTATCATTTCTATCTAAAAAGTTAAAGTCTAATTCCAGATCCTGGGTAAAATGGATCTTTTTGGGTTATTTATTTTTGTACACATCTCTTCCTAAAGAAAAGAATCTGAATTGCAACATGTTATTCCCAGTCATGATCTGGGATGAAAGCAGAATGGCCTGACATCTACAATACTTCAGCGGCAATTACAGCACAGTTAATATATCAATTTAATTAAATTCCTATAGTGATTCATGACATAAAATATCAAAATAAGTTAACTTGCACTGAAACAGACCAAAGATCAATGTAGTGGGCAGAGATACAATGAATTAAATTAAAGTATAATTCCAGCTACTGAAAAGATTGTGTGCATAAGTAGGTTGTGTTTTCTTTTTGTAAAGCAATATTTTAGAAAGACATCACTTAGGAAAGTTAGATAAGATAGATCCCAGCAGTTTCCAAAGATTCCTAAAGTCAGCCTTAAAGCAATGTCTAAATTATTTTTTTACTCTATTTTAAAGAAAGATTAAGGAACTATGTTTGCATTAAATAGAAATAAATGGAATTCTTTCTTACATTTCACTAAGTATAATATAAATTTTACATTTTCAAATGTGATTTACCACTAACTTTTACAGTGTTTTTAGATAAAGTAATATCACTGAAACCCTTATGACATAATATACAAGCTATATGTCAAAGAAAGAATCTATGTGTCAAAGAAAGAAGAGAGAAACAATGAAACTGATGGGTGAGTTGATCAGGTTCTCTAATCTCACTACCATCCTGAACTAAGTATGATGGTGGAGTTCTATAACAGTTTTGGAAGTAAGGCTGATAAGC
>NW_005871060.1:15117901-15176761 GCF_000147115.1 Myotis lucifugus
GTTACTTAATTATTCTTAACCTAGTTTCATTATTGAAACACTGGCTATGAAAATAAAGTTGTGTCATGGGATTATTATGTGGATTTCATGTATGTAAATAGCTTATTATAATTATGATAATCTTATCTGCCTTATAGGTTTTTTTGTATTGATTTGAGACACACACACACACACACACACATAAATACACACAGAAAGACAGAAAAAGAGAGAAATATGGATTTGTTGTTCCACTTATTTATTATGCATTTATTGGTTATTTCTTAGATGTGCCATGAAATGAGGATAGAACTCACAACGTTAGCATATCTGGAAGAGGCTCTAATCAACTGAGATCGCTGGTAAGGGCCCTCCTAGGTTGTTCAGAGGAGTCAATGTAAGAAAATTACTTTGTGTACATAGTAAGATCTAAATAAATATTATCTACCATTTTTAAAGTTATTATTACCAAGTAAATACAATTAAAATAATACAAAACATTTAAAAATCACACATGAAGGCAAATATAAGTATTAAATCAATTTTTAGACAAAACTATTTTTAAAACCAACAATATCATATTTACTCAATAACTAGAGGCCCAGTGCATGGATTTGTGCACTGGTGGGGTCCCTCAGCCTGGTTTGCGCTCTCTCGTAATTCAGGACCCCTTGGGGGATGTAGTAGTGTGTGAAGCAGCAGGAGGCTGGGGAGGAACCTGAGCCCAGGCCAGGCACCATGCTGCTGCCACTTATCCCGGCCCCGCTGCACCTGCAGCAGCCACTATTTGGTAGCACTGCCATGAGGTTGGAGAGGCTTGCACCATCGCAGCTGCACTTGCCAGCCACGATGTTTGGTGCCCATCAGTTAGCTGAGCAGCGCTCCTGCTATGGGAGCACATTGACCACCAGGGGGCAGCTCCTGTGTTGAGTGTCTGCCCCCTGATGGTCAGTGCATGTCATAGCGACTGGTTGACTGGTCACTTAGGCTTTTATATAAATAGATTTTTCTCAAATAATTGATCAGTAAGCCCACAGATGGGCATTTTTCTCTTTTCTGAGATATTTTATTTAGCCTACTTGATATTCTCTATCCTGTAGTGGGAGGAGGTACGCTAGTAGAAGGATGGCTCATAGCCAGTCACCTTATTTCTCCAAGTCATTCAAGAGAGAATTCCAATGTGGATTTCACATTGCATCATTGATATGAGTGGTTTATTTGGCCTGACTCTTTCTAAATGGATCCATACCAATAACTTATTCCAATTGTGATGTCCTTCAACACTTGTCCAGGAACAACTGAACAGATTGGGCTAAACTCTATAGTGGTGACAACATTAAAAATTTTTATATTCTAGACCTGGCCCTTAAGACATCATGTTCTTCTTTTAGCTATTCTGAATATAAGCTCATGACTTGGCAAGTGTTAAAGATTTATCTATTTATTAACATTTTACTCATATGAATAAAACTCTTGAAATATACCATATTTTCAAGAATGTCCTTAGGATGGAAAGCAGATATATTTTTGTCACATTACATTTCATACCATGTAGGTCACTGTCATAAAGCAGTCACCAGAAAAGTTAAATAAAAATGCATTATGCAATAGATTTTTTTTCATATTTTAGATACATATACACTTATACCTGATTGTAAATTTAGGTATAGAACTAAGAAATGATAGGACTAAGAAATCTGTGGAGTGATTGCCAAGGTCTCAAGAAGGTAAATACTTTTTTAAATATAATTGTAATTTTTTGCTAAAATGTAGCAAATTTTTCATGTCTACCTTTATTATTAAATTCGTTTGTTTATTATAGATAACAATTAAGTGAAAAGTATAGTGGAATTCTTGCCATTTCATCCTCTTTGTCTGACTCTTTGGTATGCATTATGCATAAAAGAAAATGAAGTTGAGGGATGTCAGTCTATTCATTAGAGAGTAGTAATTTTCCCACAGACTGGGCTCCTAAATATTTTCTAATTGTCCTCAGTTGCTTTTGTGAGTAGTGGATTGGACTATAGTGTGGATCAAAGCATAGAGGTTAAGACTGTAGGATTTGCAAAGCTGTCCAAGTTCCACTGCCTAGTTACCTTGTTCTTCTTCCCATCTCTAAAAGGGATGCAATAATAGTGTAACTATTATTAGACAGTTGTGAGGGGAAAAAAGATTATGGTTAGCATAAGATCTAGAACAAATGAGCATTTATAAAATGAAAACTAAATATTTATTTCCCCCTTGTGATTATTATTTTACTAGAGGCCTGGTGCACAAAATTCGTGCTGCGGGGGGGCCCTCAGCCCAGCCTGCACCCTCTCCAATCTGGGACCCCTTGGGGGATGTCCAACTGTCGGTTTAGACCCAATTTGGTGGCTTGGTCACCCCCAACTTCCCTCCCTCACTGGCATGGTCACTCCTAACTGCTCTCCCACCAGCCTGGTTGCCCCTTACTGCCCCCCCTTCCGGCCTGATCACCTTAAACTGCCCCCTACCCTGTAGGCCTGGTCGCCCCATGTAGCCAGCTGCTCAGTTGTTTGGTTGCCCCTCACTAACCCCCTTGCTGGCCTAGTTGCCCCACGCAGCCTATTCAGTCATCCATTCTGTTGTGATGGTCATTTAGGCTTTTATTATTATAGATGTGTTAGTTTGGGCTGAGGGATGCCAAGATAGCTATTAAAACACTAGAGGCCCATTGCAGGAAGATTCCTGCAAGAATAGGGCTCCTTCGCTCCCTTCTCCTCTGCCTCGTTCCCTCCCTTCGCCCTCGGATCCCTCCCTTCTCTGCCACCTGGGCTCTCTCCCTTCTCTGCTGCTTTGCTCCCTCAACAGGTCATGGATCCAAGGCCCGGATCCCCTGGGCCGCATCGGGCGCTACCGACCCCACCTCGCCGGGTCAGGGATCCAGGGCCCGGGTCCCGCTGGCAGCGTCACGTGTTGCCGGCCCCACCTGCAGTATGCAAATTAGCCACCATCTTTGTTGGCATTTAATTTGCATATCATGCTGATTAGCCAATGGGAGGCGTAGCGAAGGTACGGTCAATTACCATGTTTGTCTATTATTAGATAGGATTGTAAATGGGTGTGTCTGTGTGGATGTTTCTAGAAGAGATTAGTATTTGAATCAGTGGACTGGATAAAGAAGACCCCCTGTCACCAATGCAGGTGAGCATCACCCAATCCACTGAGGGCCTGACTAGAATAAAAAGGCTGAGGAGGGCTAATTCGCTCTTCTTGCTGGGTCTGGGACATCCATCTCTTCCTGTCCTTGGACATCTCTGCTCCTAGTTTTGGGACCTTTGGATTCAGACTTAGAATTACACTATCACTTTCCCTGATTCTGTAATCTTTGGACTTGGACTGAATTACACCACCAGCTCTCCTGGTCCCCCAGCTCACAGGCAGCAGGTTGTGGGACTTCTCGTCTCCGTAATCACATGAGCCAGCCTTTATAATGAATCCCATTACATATTTATGTCTCTCTCTCTCTCTCCCCGCCTCCCTATGCTATATCTATATCTATATCTATATCTATATCTATATCTATATCTATATATCTATGCCTATATCTATAACTATATTTGTATCTATCTATATCATCTATCTATATTTCCATATATATGTATATCCTACTGGGTCTGTTTCTCTGGAGAATTCTGACTAATATACTACTCCACAAATTACATCTTTCCTTAAATACATTGTTATGGATTGCTAAGAAATTAGGTTATCTATTTCTTTTCCTTACTTCAATTAATTTTTTAGGCTGGATTATTTCTCACCTAGGACAGATCACACACTAATGCCTCATTATCAGCAGTTTTGTTTTCTGAGGTTTTAGCGACCTTCATAAACTGCTGTCCAATAATATTAAGTGGAAAGTTCCAGAAATATACAATCCATAAGTTTTAAATTGTGTGCCTTTCTGAGTAGCATGATGAAACCTTGTGCTGTCCTCCTCCCCTTCCTGGATGAGAATCATCTCTTTGTCCTGTGTATTCACCACGTATGGGCTCTTTGCCTGTTAGTCACTTAGCAGCCTTCTTGGTTATCAGGGCAACAGCCACAATCGTGCAGTTCTTGTTTCCCAGTAATTTTCCTTGACACTTTCTCTCTGACTATTCATTATTTAAAAGTAAATTGTGTAATTTTCATGTATCTAGATATTGTTCTGTTTTCTTTCTATTACTTATTTATAATTTTATTCCATTATGATCAACTCTGTATGATTGCAATTATTTGAATTTGCTGAAGTATGTTTTATGGTGTAGGATATGGTCTTTCTTGGTGTATATTTCATGGATGCATTAAAAAAGTACTGTACTATATTATTTGATAGACTTTTCTATAAGTGTTAATTAGATCCTATTGATTATGTTGTTCAGATCTATTTCCTTACTAATTTTCTCTCATATTTTTAATTTATTTTCTTTGAGTTGTCTTTTTGTTTTATTATTTTATATATATATATAATTGTTGGTAGTAAACAATACAGATGTCTCCCAATCCCCCCCCCCTTTACTGTCCTCCTCCCAGATCCCCTTGCCCCCCGCCAGGTTTTCATCACCCATGTCGATGGGCTATGCATATAAGTTCTTTGGTTTATCTCTTCTTGTCTCCCCATCCCCACATCAAGGTATGTCGGTCTGTTCCATGCCTCCATTCTTCCAGTTTTATTTTGTTGGTCAGTTCATTTTGTTCATTACATTCCACAAATAAGTGAGATCATGTGATATTTGTCTTTCTCAGATTGGTTATTTCATTTAACATAATAGTCTCCAGGTCCATCCATGCTGTCCCAAAGGGTACGAGATCCCTCTTTTTTATAGCTGCTTAGTATTCTGATGTGTAAATGTTCCACCGTACTGAATTTTTATGTATTAATTTTATATGTTGCTGAGAGGGTAAAAGTTCCTAACTATAACTGTGGATTTGTATGTTGTTGTTGCTTTTTCTTTTTTCTTTCAGCTCTATCAATTTTTGTTTATGTATTTTCAGGCTGTATTGTTTGATGCATACACATTTAGGGTGATTATGTCTCTCCAGAAGATTGCTATTTTAAATTGTGTAATGTCCATATTTGTCTCTAGAAATTCTCCTTGCTCTATAGTCTACTTTACCAGGTATTGATATAGCCTTTACTGTCTTGTTGATTAATGTTAACATACTATATCTTTTCTACACTCTTACTATTTGCCTGTATTGAATTTGAAAAATTTTTATAGGCAGTATACATATAGTTGGGATTGTCCACTCTGCCAATTACTGTTTAAATTGACTTACTTTAACCATTTACTTTTAAGGTAAGTATTCATATGTTGGTGCTTAAGGCTATCAATTTATTGTTTTCCCTTTGTTTTCTTTGGTTCTCATTCTTTTTCCTTTGTTTCCTTTTTATTGCCTTCCCATTGTTTACTTGAACATTTTGAAGGCTTCATCTTAATGTATCTATAGTGTTAATAAGTGTATCTGTGTAATTTTCATTGTGGTTACTCTGAGCATCACTGCACACACACAAACACAGACACACACCAGTTAGCACCACTTCTGGGTGTCAATGTTTAACAACTTCTAGTGAAGGTTGGATGCCTCTCTTCCATGTAAGTGTCTTTTTCTTCCTAGTCTATACTAATAAAAGGGTAATATGCTAATTACACTGGATAGACCAGACGTCTTCCGGATGTCCTTCCTGACAAAACCACAATGGCTACGAGGGCCGAGGAGGGCAGGCAGCTGTGGCGGCCGGCAGTGGCAGCAGCAGTGGGGTGATGGGGGTGGCGTCTTCCCCGGATCAACCCATTTGCCTCCTGCAGAGGGAGGCCAGACTGCTGCTTAGGCCAGCCCCCCGTGTGAGTAGGACATCCCCTGAGGGCTCCCGGACTGTGAGAGGGGGCAGGCCGGGCTGAGGGATCCCCCACTCCCAGTGCACAAATTTTTGTGCACTGGGCCTCTAGTTATAAATATTAGTAACTTGAATTTAAAATGGCATTGGAATTTTTTTCAATTATCAAACATGATTCAAGGTTCATAAGGAAAGATAATGTATAATATACATTGTCTATTATATGTACACATCCTTCTGTTTTTTACATTGTTTCTTTTTCCTTCTAGATGCTTCAATATTCTTACTTTTTCATTTTGTCGTTCCTTGAAAAACTTCCTTTGGCCAACCATTAAGGGAAGGTTTGCTGGGGATAAAATCTTTGAGTTTACTTTTGTCTGAGAATGTCTTTATTACTTTTTCATTTCTGAAGGATAAGTTTGCCATCTAAAGAATTTGCTGTTGAATCTCTCTGTTTCTCCTGTTTGTCAGACAGCTGTGTCTTCCTGTACAGTGTCAGCCGCAAACCTGAGACAGAATGGCGAAGGTCGGGTAAGAGGATGGCCATATTGAGCCCCTGGTCATCAGGGCTGCTTTATTTATTATTAAATCCTCACCCGAGGATATGTTTAATGATTTTTTTTTTAGAGAGAGAGAAAGGGGGAGAGAGAGAGAGATTGATGTGAGAGAGAAACATTCATTGGTTGCCTCTTGTACGCACACCAGTTGGGGATGGAACCCACAATCTAGGTATGGCTCTGACCAGAATCAAACCCAGGCCCTTTGAGTGTATGGGAATGAGCCACACTGACCAGGGTGTCCAGGGCTGCCTTTAATTCTGGCAAAGTGAATATTGTTGCCACCAATGGCTTCTTTATTGACCTCAACTACGTTGTGTACATGTTCCAGTATGACTCTACTCATGGCAAGTTCAAAGACACAGTCCAGATTGAGAACAGGATGCTTGTCATCAGTGGAAGCTCCATCTTCATCGTCCAGGAGCGAGATCCCACCAACATCAAATGAGGTGATGCTAGTGCTGAGTATGTTGTGGAGTCCACTGGTGTCTTCACTACCATGGGGAAGGCTGGGCTCACTTGAAGGGTAAAACCACGAGGATCATCATCTCTGTGGATTCCCCAAGTTTGTGATGGGTATGAACCATGACAAATATGACAATCCCCTCAAGATTGTCAGCAATGCCTCCTGCACCACCAACTGCTTGCCGCCCCCCTCCCACCGGCAAGGCATCCATGACAACTTTGGCATCATGGAGGGACTCATGACCACAGTCCATGCCATCACTGCCACCAAGAATACTGTGGATGGCCTCTTTGTAAAGCTGTGGCATGATGGATAAGGGGCTGCCCACAACAGCATTCCTGCTTCTACTGGCACTGCCAAGGCTGTGGGCAAGGTCATTCTTGAGCCAAATGGGAAGATTACTGGCATGGTCTTCTGTGCTCCCACACCTAAAATGTCAGTTATGGATCTGATCTGGCAGCTAGAGAAAGCCTCCAAGTACAATGACATCAAGAAGGTATTGAAGCAGGCATCAGAGGGCCCCCTCAAGGGCATCTTGGGCTATTCCGAGGACCAGGCTGTCTCCTATGACTTTAACAAGGACACCTACTCCTCCACCTTCAATGCTGGGGCTGCCCTCAATGACCACTTTGTCAAACTCATTTCCTGGTATGACAATGAATTTGGCTACAGCAACAGGGTAGTGGACCTTATGATCCACATGACCTCCAAGGAGTAAGAGTCCCCTGGACCACCAGTCCCAGCAAGAAGAGAGGCCCTAAGCTGCTGAGGAGTCCTTATCCCAGATCATTCCCCCAACATATTGAGAATCTCCTGACCTCCACAGTTTCCATCCCAGACCCCCAAAGAAGGGGAGGGATTTAGGGAGCCCCACCCTGTTATAAAGTTCACCGTACCTAGCCAAAAAAAAAAAAAGAATTTGAAGTTGAGTTTTCTTTTTCAGTACTTAAAAAATGTGTCGCTTCCTTCAGGCTTCCAAAGTTTTAGATGATAAATTTACTATTATTCAAATTGGTATTCCTGTGTAGTTACTGTCATATTGTCTTTCTGGTTGCTTTCAATATTTTTCTTTGTCTTTCTTTTTCAAAAGTATAAGTATAGGTCTTTATTTGGGTTTATTCTGTTAGAATTCACTCAGCTTCTTAGATTTGTAGGCTTGCATCTTTTACTAGATTTGGGAAGATTTTTTTTTCTCATTATTGTTTCAAACAGTTTCTCTCCTCCCTCTGGAAATCTAATGATATAAATGTTGGATCATTTGTTATTGTACACAAGTTCCTGAGGCTCTGCTCAATATTGTTTGTCTTTTTATTTTTTTCCCTAACTTTGCTGTTCAGATTGGGTAAATTTTATGAGCTGTTCTCAATTCACTGTTTCTAATCTCTCATCCACACTAATATTATGTTCATTCAGTGAGGGTATTTAAGAAAATTTTGCTATATTTAATTTCTGTAATTTCCATTTAGTTCTTTTTTATAAGTTCTCTTTCTTTGCTGAGATTTTTCTATCTTGTCATTAATGAGTATCTTTGCTATTGAATATTGAAGCATAGTTAATGCTATCAGGTGATTCTAAAATCTGATTCATTGTAGTGTTTGTATGAGTTGATAGTCCTTTCTTATTCAGTTTGTGATTATCTTGTTTTTTTGGTATAACAGGTGATTTTTTTTATCATATCCTTGAAACTTCCTTGAAACTTTACCCAATATATTAGAAAACTGTGGGTTCTATTTAATTTTGTTTTAAAACAAGCAGTCATCTAATGGTTTTTTGTTTTTTGTTTGTTTGTTTGTTTTTTGAGCTGTAGTTCCAATGGCAGTGTGAATTTCAGAGCTTTTGTGGTGGTATGTTGGTCCATTTGGTTAGTTTAAGTGATGCTGGGTTTCTCACTTGTCTAAGCCCATTTGCTGAGTGTCTCACAATGCAGAGGGGGCACATGAGATCCCCCTATCCATGGCCCCTGGCTTCCCAGTTTCTCTGGGAAAATAATGAGATGTATAAGCTTGCAGAATAAAACAGACTTGCTATGTCTGGCAGCTTGTTGTTACTGGGTCCATCTTGCTGATTCTGTACTCCAGCCACTCTGCATCATGTTATGGAGGGGTTTGATTTCCTGGCCTGGCTTATTACTTGAGGTTGGATCCTTTGTCTTACCTAGTTCTGGCCGCTATAACAAAATACCATAGACCTGGTGGAATAAACAACAAGTGCTAGATTTCTCAGAGTCTGGAGGTTGGAAATTCCACAATCAGTGCCAGCGTGGTTGGGGTCTTGGTGAGGGCCTTCTTCCTGGTTTACATATGGACACTTTCTTCTTTACCTTCATATAACAGAGAGAGAGCTCTGGTCCCTTCACCCCCTTATAAAGACACCAATCCCATCATGTAGGCCCCACCTCATGACCTTATTTAACCAAATTACTTCCCAATGTCCCCAACTCCAAATATTACTATGGGTATAAGGAATTCAATATAATGATTTTTTTTTTTTTTTTGCGGTGGCGGGGCAAAATATTCTTTTCTGTCTGGTTTGCCTACCTTACCTAATCCCTCTTGAATGAAGGAGGCAATCAGGTAAAAGGGGGCTCCCCAGAGGGGTGCTTGCTGTGGCTTGGCCCTCCTTGTGGGCTCTGCTGGTTTCCCTTGCCGACCCAGTGTTGCTGAGCAGCAAAGTGGTCTTAGGATCAGAGAGGCTGGCCAGGCTAGGCTGTCTGTGCCAATTTCTCTGCCAGTTCTGCCCACTGTCCTGCGTCTTTTGGAGGGCAGGAGAGCTCAGTGTGGTGGGCTTTGCCTGGCTGCTTTAGTTTGGTGGGTTATTCACTGAACCCCTTTCCTGGGGTGTCAGGCTGGTCTAATATTCCCAGAAAGACATGATCTCGGAAGAAAAATGAGCCTGTCTCGGCTGTCTTTCATTGCTCAGTTGAGATTGGCAAATGCTGAGTCTGAGTGGCCTTTTCTGTTGGGTGGGGGGAACATCAGTCATTATACTGCTGTGTTTTTCCTTCCGTCTTGGGGTCCACAATTGGTTTGCTTCCGTATTGCCTTTCAGAGTTTGGTTGTTAGTTACATTATTTCCATGGTGTATAGCTGTGCTCAGCAAGGAAGAATTAGGAAAAGTAAGTCTACACACTCTTGTGTGGACCAGAAGTCCCATATTATTTAATTTTCACAGAACAGCTAACCCTCAGATATTTGAATTTTTCATTTAAATATTAGGATCTTTCACTTATCTTTTTTTGAATACCGAATTTTAAAGCAGAGCTGCAGTCCTATGACAACATTACATTATTCCTCTATTAGCAATTCTCTAAGACTTATTTTCAAGTTTTGGAGTGAAATTTTCTGGTAGCTCAACCAACCAAAGCCTTACAGTACTTATTATTCACGCAGGCCTTCTATTAAAATGAGATTGAGCAGCTTTGCATAAAATCAAGAGGTAGGAAAGGATAAAAAAACATACAAATTAAATTTGTTCTTATATTTAAAAACATATTTTGGTGGAATAATATTATGTTTGATAAGCAAGATGATGCAAGCCCTGGAGTGTTGACATTATTGTGAATGTCTCCTTTAACAATAGATATAGATTGAGAGCAAAGAAAAAATTTTCATTTGGAGCAATATACTTTAACAAATAACTTCCCAACAAAGTTTTGCTAAGTTCTATAAAGACAAACAGAATTATTAATTAAACAATAGTCTTGGATTACCCATCCAGTATGGTCAAGTTGTGTATTTATGGGCTGTTATTAAAACTTTAAATTGGGAACCATTGAAAAATATGTGCATATTAACCTGTGCCCATCTTACAATATTTGCTTTCTAATTTTATTCAGTAAATTATTGTTATTTATAAACCTAATAACTTTGGTTCTGTGACATTTATGGGCATATATATGATTCACTTGATGTTAAGATATTTGTTAGGAAGTCAATATCAAATTAAAACTTGTTCATGGGAAATCAGTTTCATTTATATGTCCACGTTTCTACTAGTATATTGTGGAGAAAAGTGGGAATTACTAATTACAAGTGTTTCTGTGCAAAAAACATTCATTGAATAACTGAAACATAAATTGCTCAGTATCAAAATTTGATTAAATCATATGGCTCTGGAACAACCACTTTATATATTACTCGCCGATTTTAAGTTATCATTACATTTCTGCCCTTAGATTTTCCAGCAATATGTATTTGATCCAAAATTTCTTTCATTGAGTATGATGTGAATCTGTGAAGCAGATTGACTTTTTCCCCCTTTTTCTTCCTTTGTAGTATCTAGAGCTAAGAGGATTTTAATCTGAACATTTACTCCGAGAAAATTTAATTCACTTTTCCAACTGCCCAGGATTAGTCAGTTAGCAGCTATGGGAGCCCTTAAGGATCCATTCACTCTCTCAGTTTAGTGTGCAGAACAAATTAGTATTTCCCAAAATAATACCAATTAAGCCAACATAAAAAAGTTAGTATCTATATTAATCTCAAGAGACAAGTTATAATATCTCTCCGAAAGAGCTGTCTCTCAAAGACAATGCTTTTTAGCTTGCATAGTTATGCTACTTTTATATTGTACTCCTAAAGGCTGCTTTTCTAGATGTCAGCTACTATTCCTACCTCTGTTACTGCTGCTGCTGTGATGCACGCACACACACTAACTGGTATGCAAATATACATACACCACATACATTAAAAAAAATCTAAATATTTTGTTATTTCATTTTGTCAACTGCACTGGGTAGGAGTCCAAAAGACATGTATTCTTTTTCTAGTTCTTTTTTTTTAGTACTGTGTGATCTTGGGAAATTTATTTCACTACTGTATGAGACATTTTCATCATTTGAAAAGTTAAAATGTTGGACTAGGTCATAGACTGGCATACTTGGGCCCATTGACCAGCCATCTGTTTTGGTAAAGAAGGTTTATTGAAACGCACTCACACTCATTCATTCACTTATGCAGGATCTAAAATTGCACTAACACAGACTCATCAGAGTTGAGTAGTTGAGAAAGACTGTATAGCCTGCAAACATAAATATTTACTGTCTGTACCTATAGAAAATATCTGTCAATCATGGACTAGACAGATGATCAATAAGGTCCTTTCCAGGTGTATGTATTTATTACTTACCAGTTAAGAAGATTTTGCTAAAAAAAAAATCTTAGTCTGCCTATCAAGTATGAGAATAAAAATTTTCAAATTAGTTTACTACTCTGAAATCTTATCTATGAATCCAAATGCAAAAATCAACATGTTCTGTTTAAATAGTGGAATTCTCTCAAGTGGTAGTCTGTTAAACATAAAGTGCTAACCAGTGGTAGTAATATTTTTAGCAATTTGTTCATTTTTCTAATGTTTTAATCTTACCCTAATTATAAGAGATGTAGCCTAATCTTAAATCAATCTACATTTCTTGGGAGACTTTTAAGCAAAGTCCATTTTTATCCACTTTGGGAAATTTAAAACCCAGCTGTACTCCTGAATTAATCAGAAATGGGGAAAAAATGGAATACAAGTGACTAAAATTAATAATTCATAGAAAATAAAATATAGATACATGAAAAAGGGTGTGTATGTATTTATATTAACTAGTAGAAGGTATTAACAATAAGATTTGAGTTTTATTATATATCAAGGAGGAGGCCTGGCATTCATGTTCCATTGATGCATCAACAATGTGTTTTATTTTTCTGTGGCTTTCAAAGAACTTAAATGATAATATGTCAGTTAAGTGGCCACTGGGAAGTGATGAACTGTCCATTTTCAGATTAGTGAAAGACCTTATCTATGATCAGGAACTTAAGTTTCACAAAGAGGCAATTTGGGGTTTACTGTAGCATTGTGAAGAAGAGAATGAGAGCATCAATTTATTGTAAAACTTTTGGACTGAAGAATGAGAATGCATTAAAGAGAACAACCTAAGTCATGCAAGAGAAACCAAGGATAAACTAACAACTGATCTCCTTTCTCTTTTACTTCTCACAGAATCTTTGCCAGCTCAATTGTCAAGTGTTAACTTATATTTATTTAAATGTAGTTTATGTGTAACATTTTGGTAGATTTTTGGCAAAAATGGTCATGACTATTCCCTTCCCGATATTCACATCCCTCGTAATGTGAATTTGGAAGTCCTTCCATTAGAATGTGGAGTCCCTTTCCCCACAATTTATTTATTTTTTTATTTTTTCAGTTTTAAGATGATAATTCTTTTTTTAAAATTTCTTTATTGATTAAGTTATTACATATGTGTCCTTATCCCCACATTACCCCCCCCATGCCCTCACCCCCCTGGTGTCTGTGTCCATTGGTTAGGCTTATATGCTTGCATATAAGTCCCTTGGTTGATCTCTCCCCCTTACCCCCACCCTCCCCTACCTTCCCTCTGAGGTTTGAAGGTCTGATCGATGCTTCTCTGTCTCTGGATCTGTTTTTGTTCATCAGTTTATGTTGTTCATTATAGTCCATAAATGAGTGAGATCATGTGATATTTATGCCCACAATTTAAATCTGGCCTCATGATGTGGTTTGGCCAACTGAGTTCAATGGAATTGATTGCATGACAGTTTTGAACAGACTTCAACAGGACTTGCATGCTTCTTCCTTCACTCTCTGAAAGAGGATATCAATGACCTTCATCCCACAGTATTTTAAAAGCCCTCATTTTATCCCTCTCATATTGAAATGGGGCTAGCCTGTGTGTTCCATATAGTGCAGCAGAAAAGACAATATCTGACCTTCTAGACTAGGGTCATATGGGTATTACAGCTTTTGCTTTGGATTTCTGGATTATTGACATGGGTAAGCCAGCCATGTTATGAGAATACTCAAGTAGTCTCATGGAGAGAGTTCAACGTGGAGAGAAATCAACTTGGCAGCACCAACTTGACAACCATGTTGCTAAACTACCCTGAGGACAGATGCTCACGGCCCAGTCAGCCTAAAGATGACAGTAGCTGCAGGTGCCTCTGACTGCAGCCTCATGGAAACCCTGGACACTTCTACCCAACTGAGCTGCTCTTGAATTCCTGCCCCACAGAAACTTGATTAGGGGTCTTCTTAAGCCATTATATTTTGTGTGTTTGTTACACAGCAATTATTAACCAATACACTGTAACCAAATAGTGTGCACAGGCTTTAGCTGCACTAGGAACTATGGCTGGTCCAGGTGGCAGTATGTGCATGTATAACAGTTTTAAATCTCTCTAGCTTGAGAATGAATTTATTATTTCCCTGCCATGAGTAAATTCTGATTATGTTTCCCCATTTTTGCCTCTCCTTTATCTTCCTTCACTTATAAATTTTATTAGATTATATTGACTGTATTTTACTTTATGTTTTTGTTATTTATATATTACTAGAGGCCCGGTGCACAAAATTCTTGCAAGAGTAGGCCTTCCTTCCCCCAGCTGCCAGCACCGGCTTCCCTCTGGCACCTGGGACCTGGGCCTCCCTCACAGTCCCAGCTTTGTCCCATTCTAATTAGCATATTAGGCTTATATTATTATAGATAATAATTATTATGACATTTAGTATTATTTGATTTATCAGCTTTAAATATCTTCTGAAACCTGGCTTTTAAAAGAGAAGTTTGGTATACTTACACTATTACAAAAATTCTTGTCACCTTTGAATTCTCAAAATTTAGTTATAGGAGTTAGTTATAGGAGTGCTTCATTATCAATATTTTTATGATAATATTAACCATACTACTTACATTTCTTTCTGTCCTTGAACTTTATAGGCTTTTTGCTATTTTTACCATTAATCTCTTAGTTGGCTGAGATTTATTCCTTAATAGTTTCCTCAAGAAGACTCATGGGATTTAAATTGTTTATATGATCAAAACAATTTTGTCTTATCTTTATACATGAATGACTGGGAATGAAATAATTGGGTCACAGTTTCTTTAAAGTTTTTAGAATCATTGCTTTAATGTGTTCTCATTTGTCTACTGCTATGATAGAGAAATCTGAGGTTAGTCTGATTTAGCTTACATTAAGAGGTAGTTTAATATTTTTGGTGAGATGCCAAAGGGTTCTTAATTTTGTTTCTGGATTTTTTATTTTATTTTATTTTTTATTGAAGTATTTTGGTATACAATCTTTTATTAGCTACATTAGTTTAGGTGTACAATATAGTGATTTAATATATTTTCACCTTACAACGTGCTCACCCCACTAATTCTAGTAATCATCTATCACAATATAAATTTATCACAGTGTTATTGACTATATTCCCCTGCCCTTTTCAGCCATCCCCAACCTTTTTTCTCTGTTTTTGAGTCAGTTTTTATTATACTTTGTTTTTAGATTCCACACATAGGTAAAACCACATATTTGCCTTTCTCTGCCAAACATATTTCACTTAACATAATACCCTCTAGGTCCATCCAGGTTGTCCCAAATATGACAACATTTCATTACTATCTATATATTCATATATATATATATATATATATATATATATATATATATATATATATCACACCTTTATCCAGTCATCTAGTAGTGAGCACCTAAGTTCCTTCCATATCTTGGCTATTGTAAATGATGCAACAATGAACATAGGGTGCATATATCTTTTGAATTCATATTCTTGTTTTCTTTGGATAAATATCCAGAAGTGGAATTGCTGGGTCTTATTATATGCCTATTTTTAGTTTTTTGAGGAATCTTAATACTGCTCTTCAAAAGGGCTGCACCTATTTCAGTTCCACCAAGAATGCACAATTTTTGTCTCCACATCCTTGACAACACACGTTATTTATTAACTCATTGATAATAGGTATTCTGACAAGAATGGTAGTATCTCATTACTATTTTGATTTGCATTTTTCTGATGATTAATTATGTTGAGCATCCTTTCTTACATCTGTTGTCATCTGTATGTCTTGTTTGCAGAAATAGTTTTTCATGTCAAAGGCATTTCTCCAAAGGGTTCTTAACTTTTTTTTAACAGAAATATAACATTTACTTAGTGTTGAATGTAACTGTCATAAAAGAGCTATATGAGATAGGTATAATTCTAATTCCCATTTTACAGATGGAAATGCTGTTCCCAATGCCATATAGGAAGTAAGTGACTCTTTGATCTCATTTTGAAAGTTAAAAGCAACTGCATGACGAATAGTCTTTCAATGTATGGGTGATACAGCAGGGGGATACATGGCAAATGATTAAATAAGTGACTTGAAAGATTGAACTGATTGTCCCTTCCTTCCTTCTTTCCTTCCATCCTTCTCTGTTTCCCTCCCCCTCCCTTCCTCTTTTCTCTTTCTTCCTTTCACACATAAATTATGTCATGGTGGCTATAAACAAATATCTCAAAATTTCACATCATTCTGGACAAGGCCCTAGAGATAGAGAAGCAAAACTGATTGGCAACAGTACTAACTATTGCGGACAGTTGGTTTGCAAATAGAGATTTATTTCATCTTATTTATCTCGCTTTAGGGTATATTTGGAATTTCAAGTGGGAGGTGCTTCTTTGCAATGTATCACTTCTAATTCATCACATGTACTGCATTTTTGTGTGTTCAGTGGCTCATAAAAAAGAGCTGACCTAAGAGACATCCACAACATTTGCAGAACTACTTTTTATGATCTAAAGTGTTTTCAAATAACAGTTTTCAGGCTGAGGGAAGAATTGGAAATGTACCGAAATGTTTAGACATCTCTCTCAACTATAGGGATTTTTGTTTGTTTGTTTGTTTTGTGTGTGTGTGTCTGATATGAAATAGTTGTTCTATATGCAGAGATTTGGGAGTAAATGTTTGAAAGAAAATTCTAAAACATAGTTTACTAACATCCATTAAGGAAGCAGTCCAGGTTATTAAACTAGAAATTTACACTGTGGATTTAAAAATGGTTTCTTATCTCCCATAGGCGAGAACATTTGGCTGACCCACTCTCTTTGAATAATTAAAAGAAGGGGTATGATTTCACCTCTAAGTGAATTTCCAAGGTAAGCACTTTACTAGTATTAGCACTTGGTATGCTTATCATTTCAGGGCATATGCACTTGTCAGTCCATATTTGATCCACTCTTGGGCCAGTGTGCCAATATGACCAGAAGTGAGAGGGCTGCTGCAGTACCACAGCACTATGACATTCTTTGTGATTTTCTTTAGCTTGGTTTGCTTTTTGTTAATCTCCCACTGAGTTTAATTTCTTCTCTAGAGTAGAAAGGGTCACTATGTGGATTGATATTAGAAATAACTCTGCTTATTAGTATTTAGTATTACATAGAAGATGGTAAATGATAAAACATATCTATTTGGAAACTTACCATATGAAATGTGTTACTTACTTATAGTCCTTAGAAGGTGATAAACTGCTCTGTGGCTACCAGGTAATCTAGAAGTGAGTCGCAAATACTTGTGATGGTTTTCACCCAAGATCACCACTTACTGTGTAATGGTGGACATATAATCTAAGTTGTCTTACTCAAAAAAAGAAAAGGTTTATTTCAAAGTTGAAAAGGAGATAAAGTTTGT
Source organism: Myotis lucifugus (assembly GCF_000147115.1). Classification (NCBI taxonomy): domain Eukaryota; kingdom Metazoa; phylum Chordata; class Mammalia; order Chiroptera; family Vespertilionidae; genus Myotis; species Myotis lucifugus. The sequence continues at coordinate 15,135,238 of NW_005871060.1, forward strand.
TTTCTCTCTCCTTTGGAAATAAAAGTTGTCGCCATGGCTGATGGCAGTTATCCTATAACCATGAGGGCAGGCAGTAGCTTAAAGATAAAGCTGACCCAGAAATAGGCAAATTAAGAAAATTATGGGGCCCTGTTCATACCACACCTGATGATAATCTACCTTCAGATAATAAATGTCTTTATAGTTTATGCCAATTTGAGGTAGTATCTTTTGGAATGAAGTACAACTAAAATATTCTAATAAACAAAATCTCTTATGGGGTTTCTCTAAGACTTCAGTAAGATCGTTCATATGAAATTATTACTGGAGTGTTGGGAGTAGTAACCTAATATATTTGTTTATTTTTAATATAACGGGGAGAATGCTGCCACAGGGAATCTAAGTACAAACAGACATACAACTTTTACAGGTTAAATATATCAAAATTCTTTTTAAAATCGAATATATCTCTCTGATTTTAGACAGATAAGACATTCTACTCATGTCATAGATCAGACAACCAAAATCTAGACAGAAGCTGGTAAGCTCTGGTGTTTTCTTTTTCCTGATCCAACTTCTCTCCAGTACATTTCAAGTTCTTACTGTGGAATAAAGGTGATATTCTACATCAGTCTGACCTAAGTAACTAATCGCAGTGGACATTTGTGTATGAATATGAATTTGTCTATTTGTGTACGTTTGTGTATGTGTATGCACACGCATGTGCCTATGTGTGTGCATCTGGACTCTCCATATGTAGTCATCCACTTCCAGTTATAACACCCAGAACATTGTAGAGAGAGAATCTGTTCCTCTCTATTCTACCCAGGTGGTCTGAGGAGCGCTTCACCCACTGTCCCTACGTTGAAACATGTGTTCAGAGTCCAAGTAAAATCAGGACCTAACTTTCTCTCTGGGCAGGAGTGAACATATGACTCCAGGCATGTCAATAAGGACCAACCTGCATTGGAATCAACAGGCTTCTGCTAAAGCAGCTGGAGAGCAGTGCTCTCTCTCCTGGCACTCTGGAGTTTGAAAGCCTGTGTGGCTAGAGCTGCCATAGCTGTGCGGACCTGGGGCTTCATACCACTGATTTAGCTTCTCAGTCAAGAACTTCTATATTTGTTTCCCTCCTCTCTTCTTTGCTATGTACCCATGTTCAAATCTTTATAACTCACCTGTTATTTCATGGAAAAAGTGAATTAAAGTGGGGATCATATATAGAAGGCCCAGTGTTGGGATACATCAGTGAGCAAAAACCCTGCCTTTGAGGAACCCTCATAAAATGTTTACAAGGCATGTTGCAATGCAATTAAAATAGCAAGGCCCCGAATATCTGCATTTCAAATTGTTCAACTATGAGGAACTGTATCAATGCCCCCCTTCTATAATGCATTTAAAGAGAGTTGCATGCATATTTTTTTTCTGTAGAAAAAGTTGTTAACTTGGTTATCAACTCATAAAAGCATGTTAAGAGCTACTATTAGATTCATCACCTCTCCTCCATTTTTTCACAGCACCCAAATAGTTAGGAAATTAAGGAGCTTCAAGATTTCTAAGTCTGCAGATAAAAAATTAAGCTATTCAGCTCCATGCAACTGAAGAATGTGTCCCCAGCAGGAGGAAGGAGGCTTGCATGCATTTTCTCAATGAAACTGCTCATGATGACCAATATCTAGATAGAAGGAAGCTGGCAGTCTTTGGACTTATGAAGACTTTATCAAAGATAAATATAGAATTGCTGAATTCTAGATTTTGGGGGATGCTGATAAAAACAAAACAAGCAAAAACCAAAATAGAAAACAAAACAAAACCCTGTCTGTCCCTAATAAATGGGAAATAAAGTTATTAATTCATCACTTCTCCATTTTTAAATAAAATTATTTTCCATTTATTAGGGAATGAAAATCAAAGAGCCATTAACAGAAGAGAGTCAGAATCAGTTTTGTGCTATCATAACAGGATGCCTGACCACTCTACCGGGAGAAGATAATAATATGTTAAGAACTAGGCCAAGAAGCTTTTCCCACCAAGCTCAAACCTTTAGAAATGTTCATTTCCACCCAAGAACAGCAGGGTGGTTTTATTTCTAGGGGGAGGGTGATGGGTAGTCTATTTTGATTTTAAGTTTAGAAGGTAGGGTGTCATTTGTCCCTGAACTCTAAATGTAAATGAGCTCTTGATGGAATGGTGGCTGCCTAACCTACAGTAAGGAAAACTGCTGAAAGATGACAAAAATGGCAGGAATTAATGCTGAAGATTTTGCCAGAGGGAATGCAGAGTGAAAAAGAGATGATCTGATTATACATTCAGGGATGACTGGTGAACCTCCCAAAGTTCAGAGGTTCAGTTTAGATATCTATCTCAACATTTAGCTGCTCATTTGAAGTTTTGCCAAGCCCAAGGGAATATAGTCTGTTACAGAAACTGTTGACAATTTCTGAAGATCATTGGGGCTCACAGAGGACCGCTTGCTTGTTTTTGCATTTCTCTTCACTCCATCTCAAGAAGAAAGGGTTACCAAGATACTGCATTGTAGTTAGAATTTTCTGTTACTGCAGATTTTGCTATTGCCGTTACCCCCGGGGTTCCTAAAATAGAATGGAATTTTACTACATCAAGAACATTACTACTTTTAAAACTTTTCAGTACCAAATCAATGGATCATAAAATAAAGGGAAAGTGAAAGTTAAAATATCAATATTCTAAATTCATGGGAATTTTTATTGGCTCCATTTGTTTTCAAAAAGATGTTTGGTAAATTAGTGAATAATTAGATCATCTCTTTTTAAAAGAGTCATTTGGCTCCTCTACCTAATTATAGTTGAATAAACTTTTTGTTGTTTGCCATCACAGGCTGTAGGAATCATTCCATTGCCAGGCATTCAGCTAAAGATTTTATAGTCACTATTTCATTTCATTGTCACAGAGTTTGGCAGATTGAAAAACAGTAAACAAAGCAAAACAATACTCTCACACAAAACAAATTCCAACAGAAGCAGGTCTATTTCTGTCTGCTGCCAAAATTAATAATGATCTTTGTATGCTTACTATACAAATGACGGTCTGTAGCCCCGCAGTATCGGCATCACCTGGAAGCTTGTTAGAAATAGGGAATCTTAAGGGCACCTCAAACATATTTCAGGAGAGATGTATTTTAGCAAGTTCCTGGGTGATTCCTGTGCATATTAAACTAGAGAGAAATATTCTTCACTACATTTTCATTTTTTCTTGATAATGAAATTTTGTTGGCACAACTGTAAGTTTTTAAGCACAAATACCTATTTCTTTTTAATTCAAAATTAAAATATCTTATTTTTTTATTATGAGTATATATGCCTACTTAAAAATGAAAATAGTCATGAATCTATACTAATAAAAGGGTAATATGCTAATTAGACCGGATGTCTTCCGGCCGTCTTTCCGGACAAAGCCACTGTGGTGGGGGCCGGTGGTCTATACTAATAAAAGGGTAATATGCTAATTAGACCGGATGTCTTCCGGCCGTCTTTCCGGACAAAGCCACTGTGGTGGGGGCCGGTGAGGCAGGCAGGCAAGTGGTTAGGAGCCAGCAGTCCTGGATTGCAAGAGGGATGTCCGACTGCTGGTTTAGGCCCGATCGAGCAATTAGGGGCGATCAGGCAGGCAGGCAAGTGGTTAGGAGCCAGCAGTCCTGGATTGCAAGAGGGATGTCCGACTGCTGGTTTAGGCCCGATCCCTCAAGGGTCCTGGATTGGAAAGGGTGCAGGCTGGGCTGAGGGATGCCCCCTCTGTGCACAATTTCATGCACCAGGCCTCTAGTTTATAAATAAGAAAATAAAATATCTCATCATCTTATTTCTTGAAAATGAACTTTTTTTACAGTATAAAATAATCAAAGGAATAAATCTACTTTTACCACAAAACTAAAAAACAAACTAACAAAACAATTAAATCATTTACTCAGTAAAGATATCTTAGGAGAAATCATAACTTCATTTATAAGAGTTAGTGTTACAGAATTTACCAGGCGACCAGAGAATACACAAGAGTACGTGGAGATCCAGGAAAAAACCATTTATTTTCAGATGTTTCATATGTACTAGTACAGTGACTCAGGGGTCAGTTTTCCAAATCCTGAGTGAGTCAATATGGAGGAAGCTCTCCCTTGATACCCTTTGGTTTCTTTGTCCCCCAAATATGGATGGGACTTCTGGACCTTTCGTAGGCTTTGCAAAAAGCCTCATGTGTTGGGATGGGGGCCATGAGACCACACCTAAAAGCCTGGCCTGGTGCCAGCACTAATACCCCCCTACGGGGGTTGTGTATTGTTCATGGTTTATGGCCTCTGTAAAATGGGAGTACTTAGGTAAACAGGTCTTGCAAGACCAGATTGTGGAGAAAGGGGCAGTGGTTAATTATAGGCTATCAAGAATGTACATTAGGTTGCTGGCACAGATTCAGATTGCTAGCCCCCCCCCCCCCCCAAAAAAAAAAAATGTCTTATTTTCCCCATCATTAGGAGATTTAATTTTTTAAAGCATTGTAATATCTGACACTTTTAATTGAGATTTCAATAAGGAAAATTTTGAAAGCTATAAGGAGGGGGATAATGTGGAATTCTTTGAATTTCTGTTCTAAAATATTATACTTACAGTTTATTCAACATGTATTTTTCCTTCCCCATCTCTCCTAATACATTGTTCCTTTTTACCTCCCCTCACATACACTGTTAATACTTAGCACAGGCAGAAACCATGAAGAGAAAGCTTGACAGAATTTGCTACATAAAAATTGGTGTATCAAAGTGATACAGGATTTTTCGACTGGAACACACTGTGTTCTCCTGGGCAGGATGGTTCCCTGGATTCTTTGTCCTTCTGAGTTGAAGAATGAATCCACATATGGAAGATGGTATAGCAAAGGTGGAAATTTATTGAAGAACAAGTGCAGACTCCCAGGTAGAGAAGGGGAAAGAATCTCACAGTACAGACTCCCACATGGGTAGGGGAGAAGATTCCCACCAAGTTCCTGCAAGTCCCTATGTCCTAATATCCCTTCTGATTGGTCAGTATTCCCTTTTGAATTGGTTACTATAGTAATTCCTGAGCTCAAAGGTCAAACCTCACATGGGACTTGGGAGGCCCTCCTCCCTAATTGTTCTCCTATTCCTTCTGGGCTTTCTTCCTCCTTCTTTATTTTGAAAATATAGACCTTTTGTTACTCCTAGTTCCCTTGTATTATGTAAATGTAACTCTTGCTGCTCCCTTGTCTTATGGAAATGTAACTGCCCTTGGCTCCCTTTTGTTATGGAAATGTACCCTCTCCCAGCCCTGTGTTTTTTCCATGGAGCCCCTTAATTTAAAAAATTCCCTAAACCTGTCTATATCCCCCTAAAATTCCTATTTCAAAAGCATAACCCAAGCAAATATCAGATGTCTAAAACTGCAATGTTTATGAGAAATAAAACATACTATTTTATATAGTAATACAAATAAATAAAAAGCATAAATGTTCCAATGGGAAAATATATTAAATTTGAAAAAAATATAAACAAGTGAAAGAATATACTGTGTTTATGGATTGGTAAAATCAACATCATGAAAATGTTCATACTACCCAAAGTGATCTATAGGTTCAATGCAGTCCCCATTAAAATACCAACAGCATATTTCTCAGACCTAGAACAAAATTCCAAAAATTTATATGGAATAAAAAAAGACCCTGAATAGCTGCAGCAATTCTGAGAAAGAAGAACAAAGTTGGAGGGATCTCATACCAGATATCAAGCTGTATTACAAAGCCACTGCTCTCACAACTGCCTGGTACTGGCACAAGAACAGACATATAGATCAATGGAACAGAACAGAGAACCCAGAGATCGACCCAAGTCATTATGCTCAATTAATATTTGACAAAGGAGGCAAGAGCACACAATGGAGTCAAGACACTCTCATCAATAAATGGTGTTGGGAAAATTGGACAGATACATGCAAAAAAAAATGAAACTATACCACCAACTTACACCATACACAAAAATAAACTCAAAATGGATAAAGGACTTAAACATAATACAGAAACCATAAAAATATTAGAAGAATCCAAAGGCAGCAAAATATCAGACATATCTCATAGAAATATCTTTACTGATAGATCTCCTAGGACAATGGAAACTAAATAGAAAATAAACAAATGGGACAACATAAAAATAAAAGCTTCTGCACAGCAAAAGAAACCATCAACAAAACAACAAAAGAGCTCACTGCAGGGGAGAACATATTTAATAAGGGTTTAATCTCCAAAATTTATAGGGAACTCATAAAACTTAACAAAAAGAAGATAAACAATCCAATAAAAAAATGGGCAAAGGACCTAAATAGACCCCTTTTGAAAGTGAACTTATAGAAGGCCGAGAGACATATGAAAAAATTCTCAAAGCCACTAATAATCTGAGAGATCCAAATCAAAACAATGAGGTACCATCTCACACCTGTCAGAATGGCTATCATCAACAAATCAACAAACGACAAGTGCTGGTAGGATGTGTGGAAAAAGGGACCTTCGTACACTGCTGGTAGGAATGCCGACTGGTGCAGCCACTGTGGAGAACAGTATGAAGTTTCCTCAAAAAATTAAAAATGGAACTCCCATTTGATCCATTGATCCCACTTCTAGGATATATCCCAAGAAACTAGAAACACCAATCAGAAAGGAATATGCATCTCTATGATCGTAGCAGCATAATTTACAATAGCTAAGTGCCTAAGGAAACAGCCTAAGTGCCCATCAGCAGATGAGTGGATTAGAAAACTGTGATACATCTACACAATGGACTACTAAGCTGCTGTAAAAAGGAAGGAACTCCTACCATTTGCAACAGCATGGATGGACCTGGATAGCATTATGCTAAGCAAAATAAGCCAGTCAGAGAAAGATAAATATCACATGATCTCACTCATTTGTGGAATATAATGAACAACATAAACTGATGAACAAAAATAGGTCCAGAGACATAGAAGCATAGAACAGACTGTCCAACCTCAGAGGGAAGGAAGGGAAGGGTGGCAGTGGTGGTGGTGGTGGGGGTAAGTGATCAACCGAAGGACTTGTATGTATGGATGCAGATAAGCATAACCAATGGACACAGACACTAGCTGGGGGGAGGGCATGTAGGGGGAGGGGGCAAGGAGTCGGGAGTGGCTGGGGAGAGGTCAATGGGGGAAAAAGGAGACATATATAATACTTTAAGCGATTTAGAATTGACATTTTAAAAAAATAATCATAAACAGCAAAAGAAATAAAAATGGTAAGCGTATAAAAACCTTATTTTGCCCTATCTTAGGAGAAATCATAATTTCATCATAATTGTTAGATTAACATTTTAAAGCATTAAAATTTTGAGACTGTTAAATGAGAATTCAATAAGGAGAATTTAGCATCAAACAACTGCAAAAGCATTTTTTCCATGTATTAAAGAATATTAAAAGCAAAGATTATGAGGAAATGTAGCTCCTTACACTTATAATTAGTTTTAAATTGGTACATTTCTAAAGTGCAATTGGGTGATATATATCAAAACACTAATAATAAGCACACATATTTATTCATTAAATTTCATTTCTAAAACTTATGCTAAGAAACTGGAAATTTTATAAATATGTTTATTAAAGCAGCTTTTATAATAATATATAATTAAAAGATAATGTAGACACTCAATAATTTAGGATTTAAGTTATAATAGATTTATACAATAGAATGATGAAAAGCATTAAAATTATATTTTTAAAAGATATTTTTATTTTATAAGAATATGCATGGGATTGAGAAAAAATCACGATTCATTCTTTGAGTGAGAATATATATAATAGTATCATTTTGAATTGCTTTCTATTTTGTAAACTTTCAAATATGGCCATTCTACATCTAACAATTTTTTAAATCATCCAATTAAGCCGAAGCCGGTTTGGCTCAGTGGATAGAGCGTCGGCCTGCGGACTGAAGGGTCCCAGGTTCGATTCCGGTCAGGGGCATGTACCTGGGTTGCGGGCACATCCCCAGTGGGAGATGTGCAGGGGGTGGCTGATTGATGTTTCTCTCTCATCAATGTTTCTAGCTCTCTGTCTCTCTCCCTTCCTCTCTGTGAAAAATCAATGAAATATATTAAAAAAAAATCATCCAATTAAAAAAAAAGGTTATTTCACTTGGAATGAGATATCCGCCTAGGATATATTTTATTCATTCTATGTTATCAAGATAACAGTGTAATGTTAAACAAGGCTTTTAATAATTGTAGAAGGAAGGAGACAGAAGAGTTCCATATTATGGTGGTACTGGGGATGTGTCTATTCATATTCAAGTCAACATCTCTGAGGTCATGGTCTGGTATCAAGTCAATTGTCATCAGTTATCCAAACTGAGATGACTGAAATACTTGTAGCCAAAACCTCACATCCATAAAAGTTTATGCTCTTCCAGAGAAGGCTGTCCCTTCACTTATTATTAATCATTGCACTTTGTGCATGTGCACAAGTGAAATCACTAACAACAAGATAGAAACAAGAAATATTTTTGGCCTCCATTATTTATCTACTAGTATCTATGTGTCTATCTACCTGTCATCTATCAATTGTAATGGATGGCTTTAACTTTTTGGTCCATCATTCATTACTTCCTTCATTTTTTCTGAGTTAAGCTACAAAGCTGAGAAGATGGGGAAAACACATGTGCATACTCTAAAGTGGGGTCCTAGACATATTAAGGCAGTATAATAAGCATTGACCATTCTTTTTCATAAAAGGGGATAATGGAGAGGAGTGTTTTTTTTCTCGGAATCTGTATGTTTTCTACCACCTCAACTACCAAGACAATGTGGTAGCAGGAGGGGTTGTGCATAAGAAACGGCAGGATGAGGACAGGCAGGCAAAAAGCAGAGAATGACATTTCATCATAGTTTTAATGCTTACTGAGATGCAGGAAATTGTAGGGGTGCACTATTCTGTTAACAGAAAGATATGTAAAAATCATTCTTGAGAGAACTTAACATGAGATCGGGTGAACTGAGCCAGTTAGTAGGGAAAGCATGAGGAAAGAGGGCAGCGAAGGGAAACATTTTTATGTATACGTTACAATTTGGCTGGACAAGACTGAATGAAGGCCCAAAGGCTAAAAAGGGGTACAGTTGTGAGTCACCTCACAGGAGGCTATTTGCCTGGGTGAGGGGGACTGTGTGTTATAAGACAGCACCTTCATGGAAGTCCTGAGAAGCAACCAGATTGCAGGCCTGCAAAAGAAAGTTAACTGTACTGTTACAGAATTTACCTGGTGACTGGAGAATACACAAGAGTACTTGGAGATCCAGGAAAAAAAACATTTATTTTCAGATGTTTCACGTGTACTAGTACAGTGACTCAGGGGTCAGTTCTCCAAATCCTGAGTGAGTCAATATGGAGGAAGCTCTCCCTTGATACCCTTTTGTTTCTTTGTCCCCCAAATATGGATGGGACTTCCGGACCTTTCACGGGCTTTGCAAAAGCCCTGTGTGTTGGGATGGGGGCTGGGAGATCACACCTAAAGGCCAGGTCTGGTGCCAGCGCCAGTGCTGATAACCCCCTCCAGGGGTTGTGCATTGTTCATGGTTTATGGCCTCTGTAAAAAGGGAGAACTTAGAGAAACAGGTCTTGCAAGACCAGATTGTGGAGAAAGGGGCAGTGGTTAATTATAGGCTATCAAGAATGTACATTAGGTTACTGGCACAGATTCAGATTGCTAGCCCCCTCAAAATGTCTTATTTTCCCCATCAGTACAGTGAGGATCCCCCCTACTCCCCAAGATTGTGAAGAACCTGCTAGAGTACCTTCCATGACAGAGGATGTTGTACAGTCAGGAAGGACTCAGCAGCTAAGTAAACATGCCTGCAACTTTTCCCTCTAATCTCTCCCCTCCTTCATCTGACCGTAAGGAGAAAAACAGGGGAGATGGAGAGTGAAGTACTGACCAAATACCTTCTTCTATACTGCTGGCCATTGAGCCACTTCTCATTTCAGATGTGTAGGGCATGGAAAATCTTTAATTTGCTTGTGAGATTAAAATGTTTATTTAGAGTAGACTGAACTTCTAAATACCACGAAAATGAAACTGTTCCAAGACTCTGCTCAGAGATGGAAATGACTACAAAGGTGTGGGATCCGTTTGAGTTGTGTCTGCAGTGAGAAGAAGAGATCTAGTGAATCATGCTGAAGACATTTGTAAGAGAGAGAAAAAAATACCGTTCCTTGACTGCACCCTGTTGAGTTTAGGCAACTCAAAACACTGCTGTGTATATGGGGTCACTCACTTACAAATACGCTTTGCACTAATTACTTTCTTTTAAAATAAAGTGTTCCCAAACCCTCTGAACATATCTCATACAAATGCAAAGTAAGGTATTTTCTGTTCAATATAACTTCCAGGAACTGCAAACACATTAATCCATCAACAAATAGGTGTTTTACATTCATTCATTTAAATATATATTGAGTACTGCAAATAGGCACTAGGGCTATAAATATGGGCCTAGAAAGTTGTACATTTCATATTTCATATAAAACTTAATACAGCAAAAATGAACATGCTTTGAGATTTCCACTTGTTAAACATCATATTTATTGTTTAGACAGATAAAGGTTATTAAAGTGCTCTTGCTAACCTCACCATTGGAGTAAGGTGAGAAATTGAACTTAAGTATTGAAAAAGGGTGAATATGATTTATTCACTAAGAGAAATACAGATAAAGTACCATGAATGTCAAAGGAAGAATCATATGAAAATGTGAGGCATTTCAGGCACAGGGAATCACAAAGGCCTATCAAATTAGTGTCACAATACTGATCAGGGATCCAGTATTTCACAATCTAATTGCCCTAACCCCAGTCTTACATCTTCTACTCCAGCAATAGTAGCAGCTTCATGTCTGAGGTCCTTCTGAGACTCTGCTCTCCCCCCACCTCACCATCCTATAAAATAAAAACCTAATATGCTAAGTGTCCGCTCATCTGGTTGTCCCTTCAACCAATAAAAGTGTAATTTGCTAATGATATGCTAAGGCCGCTCAACAACTCGCTATGACATGCAATGACCACCAGGGGGCAGATGCTCCAACCGGTAGGTTAGCTTGCTGCTGGGGTCCGGCCAATTGGGACTGAGTGAGATTGTCCGGACATGCCCTGGAGCTCTCCTACAGTCCCTCCCCAGCTGGCCAACCTCCCACATCCCTCCTCAGCACTGATTGTGCAACAGTGGGGTCCCTTGGCCTGGCCTATCCCCTCTCTCAATCCAAGTCCCCTCAGGGGATGTCGGAGAGCCTGTTTCAGCCTGACGGTGGAACAACCAGTTGCTATGATGCGTACTGACCACCAGGGGGCAGATACTCAATGCAGGAGCTGCCCCCTGGTGGTAAGTGTGCTCCCACAGGGGAAGCGCCACTCAGCCAGAAGCCGGGCCCACAGACTGTGAGAGGGTGCAGGCCGGGCTGAGGGACTCCTCAAGTGCACCAATTTCATGCACTGGGCCTCTAGTATCTCCATAACTGCCCTCTGGTTAGGATATATTGTCCCCTTCATAGAGAGTGGGAAATTACCTTTTCTCCTGTCTCCATTCTGCTGACTTTTGATCACATATTGTCTCTATTCCCATTCCCTTCAATTTGGTACATCCTTCCATGGACATTAGGTTCAGATGTAATAATAGTGAAAAAGGCAGAGATTCATTCTAAATCCAAAAGACTGAAATCTATGTCTTGAGTCTGCTCCTTACTCTTCATGTTAGTGTAGTGGCTAAAAAAATATTTTTCCTCCCACGTTCTAAGTTCTTCTAGATGGGCTAATAATCAAAGTGACATAAATAGGTTAACAGGAGAAAATGTCCAAAGTTTATTATAGATGTACATGCCAGGAAGGTGTCATAAGATAGGAGAATTCCCAAAATACATTAGGCAGTAGAGGTTTATATGTCATTATGAACAAAAGAGAAAGGGGGCAGGGGTCTGAGATTGAACACACGTAGCAGGTAAATTCCTGCTTGACAACCCAGAAAAAAATGGGACGTAGAGGTGATCTGGTGACAGGCACCTGCTTGAAGCCATCCTATCTACCATACTTATTGCAAATTAGCTAAGGTGAGTGTGCTAAGATTTCCCTCTTGGAGTAGGTTTTTCTACCTAAATCTGTTGGGCAGGAAATGGAAGATTAAATGCTTTTTTGAGTCTTTTATTTCTTTTTATAAAAAAATATTTCTATTGATTTCAGAGAGGAAGGGAGAGGGAGAGAGAGATAGAAACATCAATGATTAGAGAGAATCATTGATCAGCTGCCGCCTGCACACACCACATGAGGATAGAGCCCACAACCCATACATGAGCCCCGAACTAGAATAGAACTGTGACCTCCTGGTTCATAGGTCAATGCTCAACCACTGAATCACACCAGCCAGGCTGAGTTTTTTGTTTCTTAATAACCAGCTTAAAAATCATGATCCTGAAAGGAAGTTTTTGAGTGGCAAACTTTGGTTCCCTTCATTAGCTATTCATTTAATATCCCGAGCTTCATTTTACTTTTCATATGAAACATCTCTAACAGTTATTAATATAATGTAAAGTATGATTTTTTAAAAATACTTCATAGGCTATAATAAAACATGTATAAACATTTTTCTAAAGCATTCAGAATTAAATCAGTCATGTTGCTGCAACACATTGCATTTAAGTGTATCTTAACACTTTATACCACAACAGTTTCAATTTATTTTTTCTTTCCCACTAGACAATGAATTCCTAAAGAGGAAGACTTATTCTCATTTATCTTTGTAGCCCAATCTACGGCATGGATGCAAGGAGGTTTGTTAGGGAGTATTTCAGATTAGAGGAATAAGACAAATATTAGCTAAAAATTAATTAGATGTCTAAAATAAATGTGAATATAAGGTTTTACAATAATTTACAAGTTGTAGTGATGTAGAAATATGACCTAACTTGTTTACAAGGATGTTTAAGATGCTTAGAAAAAAATGGGTAAGCAGGAAGCCAATCTTATATGATACCATTTTATCTTTTACATAAGTGAGATAAAAGGTCTGTGTAAAAAAAAAATTTGGAGCATACATTGTCTTGCTCCTCATATACCAAGAGACTGGATTTCCAATAAAGGGTTGAATGACCTTAGGAGTTTAATTAATGTCTGTGATGCTCTCTTCATCTAAAGTGGTGGTAAAATCTTTGTTCCATTTCATAGGATGTTAAAGACCACGAGAATTATACATATGAAAAGCTTGGAATTTTTTAATTCTTTTTAGGAAGGTCTTCTAATTTCCAATTCTATGCTGTTTCCACATCAGTGACGTTTGAGTTATTGTTTTAATTTGAGTTTCCTTCAGGGCCCTGGCCCATGGGTGATCCTGACAGTGGAAATTTGTTTTCTGCCTGCTTTCTCTCTGGGTGAAGCTGCTGAGCAGGGTGCCAGTCCCACGCTGCTAGGCATCTGTCCTTATGTAGGAAGACCTGCGCTTCTCTCGGGGACAAAATTTGCCAGATGTCTTTTCAGTGAAGTATAGCTCTTGCTATTAAAACCCTTTCTCCAGATGTTGTCCTTCCTACTCCCTCTCACGCTGCTGTGGTGGCTGCACTGCCAATGTCTAGTGCAGAGCTACTCCTGGTGGTTGTGGGCTAATCACCCCAGACAAGAGCTATTCACCTTATGGATGAGTTTCCCTTTCTGCTCCTCCAGATAGATGGAGGTCTCAGTTCTTACCTTCCTGGTCCTGCTGAGAGGAAGTGTTATCAGGGAAATGCATGGATGGAATTTCTCTGTTGCTAGTGGGAGGGGGTTCTTGGGGTACCTTGGGAATAGGCATTTCCAGAAGCCCCCGCAGTAGGGTGAGATGTAGTTCAAAGCTTTATTTGTATGAAATGACACCCCTGGGTTTCCCAAATCCCATTTCCCTTCATCCAGTCCTGGAAGACGTGCAGCTGAGGATTCAGCAGAACTAGACGAAAAGCCAGGGTCCAGAGTTTCTGTTCCGTGGTGGAGCTGGGTCTGACACAGCATCGTGCTAGCTGTCGTCCATCAGTACATTGTGTCCAGGTGGCTGTGGCCATGTGGGCAGGTACAGAAGTGTGAGAGCCCGGCAAGTCAGGAGTGCGAACCAAGAGAGCAAGAGAGAGAGCTTTGTTCAGGAGCTTATGCATCTCAAATCTTCCTGTGCTTGCAGTGGCCCACTCTGGCCAATGACCTATTCCCCGATGTGACTGATGGGAAAATACCTTTCCTATTTCACTCCGACGTTACTGGGCATGCCTACAATATTTGCCTTCCATTTGCTCCTTCCCTGTTAATTAATAACCGGGTTATGACAATGGCACCAGAACAGTGGGCACCCTCAGGAAGAGGACCGTGCCCTTGCCTGCTCTTGGCTTCTTCGAACCACTTGCTAACACTGACCCATGTGCTGTCTAGTTAATAACCAAAGGAATATTCAAAAGGCTCTTGTTCTGTTGGTCTTGTTGACCTTCTTTATCTTATTCTGTTGCTTTCCACCCCTTGATCTTCCAAATGCATTGATGCTCTTGGGGTCCTGATGCTTCTGGGAAGGACCAGCTGTACTGGAAGGTGCTGAATGACTCAGCCTCCGGGTCCTATACTTACATTTCTGACACTTTCATGGCTCTTAGAACTTGTTTCCAAGACAAAATCAAATGTTCCTCTATTGTATTGTTTACAGAACTGGTGAGAAGTGCATGACAGGCCATCAAGTTTGTCCTTAAGTTTCCATGTCTTCCCCATTAACCAGTGTTGACATTGAAGAAATCAAAACCCTTGCTTATGATTCATTCCTTTTCAGTATGTTGGGGAACATCACCTATAATAGCCTCCATGGCATTTGCATACCAACTGCTTCAGAACCTGTCCAGATGCTCAACACGGCCCTTAACAAGCGAGCTGAAACTTCACTTGTGTTTGCAGCAATGAAAACTCACCTGGAGACTCAAGCCCAGGCTGGTAATAAACATGATCAAGTTCTTTTATTGCAGTCTGTTCTCCTGTATACCTGCTTGAAAAAGTCCTTCCAGACTGTGTCAAATATTCTTTAATTTGCCCAATATAAGCAAGGCTGCTTGCTTTCCATTTCTTGTAACTTAAAGATATTACATCAGAAATGTTTTTTTTTCTTTTAAATTGTTGTTACAGATACAAAGCAAGCTTAAAGAATGTTGGAGGAATCTCTTACTGCTTAACAACAGGAGCTATGATCACACATACAGACATACAGAGACTGTATGTGTGGATGGAGAAGATTTTTTGAAGCGTGGAAAGGATTTTTTTTTCAAAGTAGAAACAGTCTTCTAATTTCTCTTGGCCTTCTCCCCTGGCAGTGCTTTTAGAAGAATTAATGAGATATGGTCTGAAAATCACTTTGTGCTCCTTAGAGAGGTACTATGCAAATTTAAGGTAACAGTATAAGGAGTCATTATGTTAAGAGTCAGGTAATTATTTGAAGGACTGGGAAACTTAAACTCATCGTGATTGAAATATTTGTTGAACTTTTGAAATGACTGATGGCAAATTCTAAATGAGAATCATTACTGTTGTCAGTAACCTCAGAAAACATCACCAAACAATATTCCTTGTGCAGAGTTAGGTGTCTTATAAACCTAATCATACTCATTTCCCCACAGGAGAAAATATAAAACAGTTTGCTTTAGGCACTATTGAAGTATTTCCACAGAGAGCTTTTATTTTACTTTATAATTCACAAAGGTATTTTACAATGCACAGTCCTCAGGTCATTTAACTAGCTTTTCAGTGTCATAAACGTGAGGTTATGTTGGGTTAATTTTCCTCTTCGTCCACCTGATCTGCCAAACTCCACCTTTTTTCCCTTTAAAACTGACAGCAAGATGACTGATGACAGCCAACTACAAGTCCCCTTTTTGAATGCATGGCCTTTTCCGGAATCAAGTTAGAAATTCAGGGGGCACAAAGAAATCATGGTAAATTAATAAATGAAAATTGTTCAACACCCACTGACCAGTTAGGAAAATTATCATCATGCCCATTTGCTCCGAGAGATCATGCACAATTGATAGTCTTTCAATTATAGAGAAAATTAATTACCTCACAAGAACCAAAATAAGAAGTCTAGTGCAATGAGCTGGGAAGGTCTTTAGGAATGGCATGGCCACCTGATGAGTGACAATTCCATGTTTAATTGTAATGATGGGCAATTTATAACTCTCCCTCTATTCCCTCAAACTATGCCACATTAGCAGGGTTTTCAGCTGAGGGAGTTACATGCTGGGGGAAACCTCTGTGTTAGAAAATTTTATCACATCTCTGTGACAAAGATATAAACAAAGGCACTATGATAAATGACACTGGTTTTGCTTTGAGAAGCTAAATGTCTTATAGCAGAATTTTCCAACTAGAGATCCAAGCTTGTGGTTTTGATCACATGCCATTTTTCAGCATAATCTTTGGATCAGGCCAGTAAGGCAGAAAGAACTAAGTGGAGAGTATTCCTTATCTTCTCAGCTTACATTGTATAATAATGTATCATCCTTTACACAGTCTTCCACTACCTGGTAACCTATCGGTCTCTTCCCATCTGCCCTTTATTTAGAACTTCTCATCATTAAACATACAAGTCGCTTTTTCAGGGAATCCTAAATTCCTGAGACCAGGTGAAGTGCTCTGGTCAAACACATTATCACTGGGAAAGATGTTGAATCTTGGTGCAGTAGGGTAGACAGAAGACACTGCAGGGGAAGAAATAAAAACTATTATTAGATTTGAGTGGTGTGACTTGTAGTGAGGACTAGACAGGATCTTTGGGGTTCTCTGTTGGGGAGCACAAGAGACTTGGTTGGGAGGACATTCTGAGAAAGGGAAGTGTGTGGAAGGCCGCCTGCCCTGTTTATTGGAATTCTGATTAGGGGAGACTTAGGGGAGTGTCAAAGGCAGCACCTCTAATTATTCCTTGACCTTTTCCAACAAGTCTGTGCATGTGTAGACCCCGGTGCTTACTGGAATCCTTTTGCTTAATCCCTGGATGCCCTTGCCTAGAGGACACTGTAAACACATGTGTCCTCCCAAGATTACTCACCCTACTGATTGTACCTAAAGATAAAATTTCAGTATAAACCGAAGGAGGCAGGCAATCGAGGCTGCCTGGTTTCTTCAGCCCCCCACCCCCCCGACAGTGAAACTGTGTCGGAGTAATCTGTTCATCTGTCCTTCAGGGGCTACTGATCAGCCCCAGCAATTCTCTATAGGAAACTCAGGGCACATGTCTATATCTTGTGCTCTAGACTATTCTCACCACAGTGAGAAATCTTAGGGAGTCAAATTTACCTTATCTTCTAGAAGAGTTTGAGTACTTTGGGCATATATTTTTAAACCATCCTTTAACAAAATGCAATAAGACTGGAAAAAAGATGTGTGCAGATATCTGTTAACAGTGTCACAGCCTCTATGCCTCCACCCATCACACCATATTATTTTTAGCATCCTCTACTTCATTAGATGAATGTTAATACTTGAAATAGAAAACATGTCTCACAATTCAGAGAAGTTATGCAGCACAGTGGGAAAAACATTTAAAAAATCGAAAAATGCATTTCTGTCTTAAAATAGAATACCTTCTAATAATCTATCATTGGAAAGGCATTTTAAGACAGAAGGCTAAGATAATATTTAATGAAGAAATAATAGACACATTAAAAGTCAAGAAAAATACAAAACGTCCAATATCAACACAATTATTTAACATCATATAGGAACTATTGGAACTACAAGACATTGCAACTAGAAAAAGAAAAGAGAAAAGTATATAAGAAAAGAGAAGAAAAACCTCATTTGGGTCAGATTAATAGTTGCAAGAATTTTCCTATACAATAGAATCATCCTTCCAGATTTCCGAGTCTTGTACTGTCTATTCTGGAGAGCTTACTAGTATCCATACTAACAGGGTCAAGTAGTGTGAGTGACTGGACTCTCAGGGTCTGGGGACATTGAGGAGCTCACTCTAACGGAAACCGTCAGGCTAATGGACTGAACATTCTTCCTTGAAGAGCGTGAAGATGGCTTCCTAGGTGCAAGGTCACTATGCCAGTGTCCACCCAGCTCCCTGGTCCTCACCACTAAGTGTATTTTCTCTAATCTGTGTCAGGCACATGCACTCTATCTCACTCACCTCCCTTGCCACACTCGTTTTCTTTTTGTTCCCCAAACTGACTCCTCCCTTTCCTGCCTGAAGCCTTTACACAGTCTCCCAATACCTGGTAATCAATCGGTCTTTCCCCATCCTCCCTTTATTTAGAACTTCTCATCATTAAACACAAAACCCTGATGTCACTTCCTCAGGGAACCCTAAATCCTTGAGACCAGGTGAAGTTCTCTGGTTAAAATATTCATAGTATTATACAGCTCTTCTTCATAATAATTATCTGACTTAGGATGAAATTGTGGTATAATTAATCATTCAGTATTTATCTCCCTTCCTCCCTCCTCTCTCCATCTTTATGAGATTAAGATTTACAATGGCCACCATTGAAACCCTAGACCTTGCCCATCACCTGTATTATCAGAGGCATGTTTGGTGAATGAATGATTTTTATCACTGGAGACTTCTTATTTTTAGAAAGATATTCTTCCCCCAGAAGAAAACAAACAAAACGTTGCTGTCAGTATTAATTTCCTTCTCTTCGATCTAAGAAGAACTCTTTGAATCATTCAAAGAAATTGGCTTCTTCTTTCACAAAACAAGCTTATAATTTTTGAAGAAAGTTCTCTGTATTTTCCCTTCAGATTAAATGGCATTCACTCATTAATGAGAAAGGATTTGTTGAACATCTGCTCAGACTGGGCATAAAGTTCAGAGCTCTTCCTCACTCTTCATGTGACACTAGGGTTTCCAGGCCTTTCAACTCAATGCCAATGAGAATAAATCTTCAGAACACGGTGTCTCTATTCCTTTTTCTCTAGGCCATTTTTTGTTGCTCTGTTATTTATTCTTTTTCCTTTGGTGTACACATTAGTCCTCACTAGCTTCTGCGATTGGAGAAACTCACTCTTCACTGTGCTTCTTGATCTTTTTATCTCAATATTCCCAAAATTTGATGCTGTTTTCCCCATGGATATCTGATGTTTATTAGTGGGCAGATGGTGGTAATAATAAAGAGGCTCATAGGGCTTAGTTTCAAGAATTATGTAAATTATGGATGTGGGAAGAAGTATAAAACAAACATATTAATACTTAAAAATACTTTCCTGCAAGATTTATGCCCAAAGGAAAGTGAAAACCATTGAAAGCTGTAATATAATATGAAATTCAAGAAGAATGTCTTTTTGCAAAATGAGTACTGTATTCTGTAGGAGCTATCTTTTCTACATAAAGAGAAAAAGAACTTGAGTGGAGAAATTATTATACATATAACATGAACAAACTAAATAAATAGCTTGAAAACCCAATAAGAAATGTGCAGGACCCATATGAAGAATCTTTCAGTGGCTATAAAATTAAGAAAAAAAATAATGAACAAAACTTATGATAACAAAGTAAAAAGTGAAAATGACAAGCTGGAAAATGGCTTAAGCCAATTTAAAAAGTTAAGAGCAGTTTTAGACAAAAACAAGGCTGAAACAGTATTGGTGCTTCCATAATTATAGTGAACTGTCTTTAGTCAGATGTAAAACTTAGCATCTCTAAACCTTTCTGGCAGGTGCTCTCCCCAAAATGATATGTACTTTTGGATCAGTTCATAGAATATCAAGGGAATCTTTGTGACTCTGTACCCCAGGGTCACATCAAAACATTGGCTGCAAAGTAAGGGCTTTACTAGAACATGGTAACTTGGAGGACGTTCCTGACCAGACATCTGCTTGGACAGTAGGGCTGGGATATGAAACTTTTCCCCAGGCAGGTCATTCATTTTATTTTTTTAAATCTTGGGACATCTTGTGGGACTCTTGTAGAGGAAAAAACATGAAATGCTTGTCTTAGAGCAGCGGTTCTCAACCTGTGGGTCGCGACCTCTTTGAGGGTCGTACGACCCTTTCACAGGGGTTGCCTAAGACCATTGGGAAACACATATATAATTACATATTGTTTACAGTAGCAAAATTACAGTTATGAAGTAGCAACGAAAATAATTTTATGGTTGGGGGTCACCACAGCATGAGGAACTGTATTAAAGGATCGCAGCATTAGGAAGGTTGAGAACCACTGTCTTAGAAGATGTTAAAAAGCTAACACGCAGTTCAGCATGCTACATTAACTTCCAGTTCTGATTTGGAGCACAGAGCACAGAGCATGCTAACTGAGAAGATTTCCTCCTCAAGGGCATATTTATAAGGATATTTGTGTTGTATCAGCAGTGAAAGGTCATGCTATCCAATATGGAAAAAAACAAAACCAACCAACAAAAATAAAACAAAGAACCCCCTACAACAGAAAGTCACAATGTTTCTAAGATGCTATTCATATTTATCAGCATATATATATATGTATCCTATATAGTAAAGAGATAATATGCAAATTGACCATCATGTCCTCACAAAATGGCTGCCTATGATCAGGCCAGCAGGGGGTTTAGGGAGGGATGACCAAACGACTAAACAGCAGGCTGCATGGGGTGACCAGGCTGGCAGGAGGGGTTAGTGAGGGATGACCAAACGACTGAACAGCAGGCTGCGTGGGGCGACCAGGCTTGTGGGGGGCAGTGGGGGTGACCAGGCCAGCACGGGGGAAGTTGGGGACAATTAGGCTGGCAGATGGGGGAAGTTGTGGGTGACCAGGCTGGTGGGGAGGCAGTTAGGAGCAACCAGGCTGGCAGCGAGGGGGCAGTTGGGGGCAACCTGGCCAGCAGCGGGGAGCAGTTAGGGGCGACCAGGCTGGCAGTTAGGGGTGATCAGGCCGGCACATGGAGGCAGTATGGGGTGATCAGGCTGGCAGGTGGGGGCAGTTAGGGGTGACCAGGCAGGCAGGCAGGTGAGTGATTAGGAGCTTAAACCGGCAATCAGACATCTCCCAAGGGGTCCTGGATTGGAGAGGTTTGCAGGCTGGGCTGAGGGGACCACCCCCCCCCCCACCCAGTTGCACAGATTTGATGCACCAGGCCTGTAGTGTATAGATAATCAGCATATATCTCTATGTATCTGTTATCTATCTATCTATCTATCTATCTATCTATCTATCTATCTATCTATCTATAATCTATCTATAGAGAGAGAGAATTGTTGTTAATAATCTGAACACAGTCGGATGCAAACTGCCTTTATTTTTCTCCATTGTTTTTTCAAATTCACTTTAGGAAGATTGTCCTTCCACTGGTCCAGAATGAAATTTTAGATATCTTCCATCTCTTTCCTCATATATTTTAGTTGTAAGGCCTTACTCAGTTCAATAAATAAATTACAATGTCAGTAACAAAGTTTTTCACCTTCAACCTGCCATCCCTATCCTTATATAGCCTGGAAATTAGAAAACGCTACTGTTTGTATTACATGTCCCAGCTGGGTGATTAACCATTTACATTTATGATGAGAGGGTTCTTAATTTCTTATTGATTGATTGATTGATCTAAAAGAGGAGTAGAAATAAACCTATTAGTTAGCTACTGATTTTACAGCTATTTCACATTAGGACAGTGTTGACAGGTTTGTGGTTTAGGGAAGGTATATGAAGGTGGTACTGTTGGATGAAAACAAGGTAAATAATGATTTAAACAGAGACTTGGTTTAAAAATATTCTCAGCTACAGTCAGTAAAATTTTGGAGTGGAGAGCTGTGTGTTTTGGGTGGGACATACTAGTAGTAAGGCCACAGTGAGGTACAGCTCTATTCATAATGAAGACCCTGAAGGAGGAGTCTTTTTTTAAAATATATTTTATTGACTTTTTACAGAGAGGAAGGGAGAGGGATAGAGACTTAGAAACATCCATGAGAGAGAAACATTGGCCAGCTGCCTCCTGTACACCCCCTTCTGGGGATATGCCCACAACCAAGGTACATGCCCTTGAACGGAATCCAACCCGGGACCCTTCAGTCCACAGGCCAATGCTCTATCCACTGAGCCAAACCAGTTAGGGCAAAGGAGGAATCTTTGTGAGCCCCAGCTTCAGAGGCAGAAGCACTAAAATGGAAGGAAGGCCAATCCCAGAACCACGTGCAGAGCTGAAGAGTTCCTGAAGGTGCACCCTCAGTATCCCCTCTATGTCGACTTTGTTTCCACGAGTTTTGTCGTGTTGTGTCTGCTTTGAATTTGTTGCATATCTCCAGCTTTTCACCTCCTGGACAAAGATTCCTGCTGGGGAAAGGATTCAAGAGCAGGTGCAGAACAACAGTAGGGTCAGCATCATGGAGTAAAAGTGAGTCAGGACCCAAGGACAACCCCTAACCCCAGGAAGTCCTGGCCCCAGCTCCAGGGAAGGTGTCCACCT
The DNA here is from genome assembly GCF_000147115.1 of Myotis lucifugus. NCBI lineage: Eukaryota > Metazoa > Chordata > Mammalia > Chiroptera > Vespertilionidae > Myotis > Myotis lucifugus. The sequence continues at coordinate 15,157,661 of NW_005871060.1, forward strand.
GGTGTTCTCTCCGGGAGGAGCTCAAGCATTAAATGGGTATTGGTTGAACTTGCTTTAGCAGCAGAACCTTTTCTGTTCTTCCTCAGAACTCCTCCCCCCACCTCAGTGTGTGATTGGATGGATGAAGGGTTTGGAGTGGAGGTTTGGGGAGATGGGAGAGTTAACTAAGCAGTCAAGCTCTTTTTGTTTTCTTTTTTTTAGCTGAAGGAGAGACATGTTCAAGTTGAAGGCAGAACTGAAAACTGAATCACACAGAACAGTCAAAGGGAGTTTTATTTTAATAGGCCTTGGGAATGAAGAGAAGGAGCGAAGGGATGAGGTGGTTATCATGGGAAAGAAACTTGGAGGAGGGAAAGCTTTGGGTCCTCAGTACACACTGTGGCAGAACATCATCATACATCTTCATTTGTAAATATAAACAACTAAGAGAAACCCACTACCTATTCGAGGAAAATCAACACTTGGAGGAAATGGCTCCCATTGAGACACAATAAATGCCAGAAGAGAATTTTTAAGGTCTCATTAGCAATTTCAATGAGTTTTGAGAATTAATAAAATGGAAGCTATAATAAAAATATAAAACTGCAAAGAGATAGTTCTTGAATATTAAAAAACCCATTAAATTCTCAAAGTATAGTTTTGGGAAATGAACACATCTCAAGAGAGAAACAGAATATAGAAAAAATGTTTTGAGTTGAATACATGGCATTTAAAATTAGATAAAGAAATAGGGATTTCCTCAAGACTGCATTGAAAATATAAAAGAGAAATAAATTATAAATGACATGAATATACATGAGATCTAATAATCTTAAAATGAAATGTACAGATAAAAAAAGTGGTAGCAGACTACTTAAGAAAAACATGCACAACTAAATGAGAAGTAATAAAATAAAACTACTGTTTTAAAGAATGACTTGGGTTTTCATATTCCAAAGATTGTTCCTCCTTTCAAAGATAGATATTTATATGTTCATTAGTTCACTTATTCATGTGAAAATTGATTTAACCAACATTTACTGAGAAATAATGCTTAGGGCAGTAAGTGTATATAATTTTAAAAATTACAGCATTTGCCTCTAAATTCATGTTGTTTTGAGGCTATCACACAATTATGTATATGAAAGTATGCAGCTCAGAGGTGAGCATCTAGCTCAGTTATGTTAATTTTTTACCATACCCCATATTGTTACTGGTGGGGAGAGGTCCTCTCTCCGTGTGTTGCTCATGGGAGTGGGCTTCTTGTGATATCCTGAGAAATGGAAATTTCTGAGTTTCACATGGGAGGATGAGATATTGTAAAAAACCTTATTTCTGTTGAATCAAAGCCCCATGGTTCCAAGGAAGAGCTGTAGCTATGGTTTTAATCGGGCTAGAATAAAAGCCAGTGTCTGGAATCTTTGCTCCATATTGGAGCATTGTCCAATCCAGCATCAGGCTAGCTTAGTTTGTGTGCCAGTTGCAGTCCATTAATCCATTGTGTTGGGGGTCCACATGGCCATGGGCCACACAAGTGAATGCAAATCAAGAGAGCCATGAGCCAAAAGCCAAGAATGAGTCAAGAGAGCAAGCTCCTTTGTTTGGGAGGGTATGTATCCCCAAATTTTCCCAGGCTTGCAATGGCCCATCCCATTCTGGCCAATGATCTCTGTTCTCAGGTTTGCCTGATAGGCACCTTCCCTGGTCACCCCAACTTAACTGCACTTGAGTCTCTCTCCCCTTTGTTGGACTCCATCCCCAGGGATCTGCAGGGAATGGGACTGTGGTTCCCTGGAGAGTTTGGAATTGCAGCTTCCTGGTAAAGCTGCCCAAATGACCATGCTTATAATGTCTGACCTCCCTTTTTTTCTAATTTCCCATCCTATATAATAAAAGGCTAATATGCAAATCAACCAAACAGTGGAACGACCAGTCGCTATGACGTGCACTGACCACCAGGGGATAGACCTTCAATGCAGGAGCTGCCCCCTGGTGGTTAGTGCGCTCCCACAGGGGGAGCGCTGCTCAGCCAGAAGCTGGGCTCACAGCCAGTGAGCGCCGCAGCAGTGGTGAGAGCCTCTCCCGCCTCCGCAGCAGCACTAAGGATGTCTGACTCTCGGCTTAGGCCCGCTTCCTGGGGGATTGGGCCTAAGCTGGCAGTCGGACATCCCCTGAGGGCTCCCAGACTGCTAGAGGGCACAGGCCGGGCTGAGGGTCCCCTCCCCCTGAGTGCACAAATTTTGTGCATTGGGCCTCTAGTTATTAATAACTAGCTAATTACAACATTATCAGTATGATCTCTTCTTTATATTAAAGATGTAAAAAGTATATTTTGTTGTTTGTGATTTTGAGAACAAGTTTTATGTGATTAAGGTTTATCTGCAAAGTGTTGGCAACCTCATACCTTATTTTGCAATAAGCAATGTTATTTCATTTTCAAAATATGAACACATTGCTATTTCAAATATATTTACACTAAAGAAACAGGTTTTTCACTTATTTTTATTAATTAAAAATAAATATTTGTCATCAGTGATCATGATATTTTAGAATATATTTGAACATGATATATTTATTTAATTTTATTTCGAATTGCATAAGTAGCAGCTCAGGTATAATATATATATTTGTTACAGTTACTTTCTAAAACTAATTAATATGCATCTATATATGTTTTCAAGAACTGAAACATCTCAAGAATAGGGGTCATGATAGTTTTTTACTTTTTTTTCTTGATAAAGTTCTCAGTGCTTAGTAATTAGTGTAGGCAGATCTCATCTATTAATGGTGACCTCCTAACTTTGTAATATGTCTGTCTGTCCAACCTATGCTAATCAACATTGTGCAGTGGACAATTTATTTAGAGATAAACATTTTCACAATTTATTTAGAGATAAACATTTTCACAACATTGTGCAGTGGACAATTTATTTAGAGATAAACATTTTCACATCAAATCCTTTAAGAGTGAATTCTTCTCTGAACATTTTCAATTAAGGTTTTCTAAGTGTTTAGATAGCATTTTACAAATTTGTACAAGATATCAAAAATGAAAATGAAATAAATAAATGAGTAATTTCCACAAGGACAATATCTCTACCTGGTACATATTTGCATTACAAAATTGATATTTTACAAATATAAACTTTCAAATATACATTTAAAAATTGTTATGCCCATATATGAACAATAGTTTAAAATATTCTAGATGGCCTAGAAATTGATAAGTATATATTTTAACCACCAAACATATATTTAATTGCCAAAGTGTTATGACTTCATTTTATGAGTTTTTTAAGTCCATGGATACACACTTCCCATTATGACAATATAAATTCTCTTCTTAAAGAGGTGACTATCCCCAAGTGGAAAGGAATTATACGCAATATAATATAAATGTGAAGTACTGCATATTTTAAACAGTGGAACTGAAAGAAATGTTGGAATTTTCCAGGATATGCTGACAGCTGTCAAATGTGGAACTAACATGTATCAGTGATGTCATTCCAAGAAAAGGATATAATTAAAGCTGAAGGTGGGAGGAGGGTGACAATGGTACAGAAATAGAACTTCTTAGCTGATCTTGAGCACTAAGTATATAATGTAGCAAAATACATTTTATTATTTTATTTATTTGGATGAATAGATTAGCTATGATTATAATAACTTAGAATTCCTTATATATCATTGAGGAAAGGAATTGAAATGAATATTTAAATTTATACATGGGAAAAACATGACCATATCATTAATCTGTTAAAATAAAAGTTCAACAGAACTACCTATCAAAGAAAGTAACATAATATTGAAGTTAAGTGCATGAACTCCAAGGTAAAATAGTGGGTTCAAATCCTAGTTCCTGCACACAGAATATGAATCTTTGGAATATTACTTGCCTCTTTTAACCTCTGTTTTCTCACAGGTATGATAGAAATACTGATAGGATATACCTTAAAAGTTTATAAGAATTGAAAAATAATATTTCAAGGTTTTCAATCTGTGCTTGGCACATAGGTCTATATCTATTTTGTCATAATAAAAAAAGTCTGTAAGTAAATAATGTGCAGACATCAATTAGAACCAAACTCTTCTAGGATTAGTGTGATTAGATATAAAGTCTAAAGTGAAACTATAATGTACAAACTCATACCAGTAATTTCATCAAGTCAAGATGCTTGGGTGGGTTGTGAAAAGCAGTGCTGAGAAGTATTATCTTTGCAACCAAATCAATCTGGGATTAAAATTAGCCACCCATTCTTTAATATTTGTGAAACCATGAAAAAAAATACAAATACATTTTAATCTTCTACTTTTTCATCTATACAGTAAGTATGATATTCTTATAAGGCTATTATCTAAGAAGATACTTTATGTAACATAGTTCAGTATTTGGTACTATATTATGCCCTAAAAAATCATTGTTCTTGAGAAATGAATGTTTAGATTGCTTTGAACCCATCCTCCCACATTTAGTATTTTTAAAACATGAACAGAATATATTTTTAGAAATCTATTTGAATGTGTTAGAAAGCTGTTTGTGTTAAAGAAAAATTATTCTGACACTTCTTGTTTAAAAAGGTAATGAAGACTTTGTTCAAGACTATTCAGGGGTTAAAAAATCATTGCAACAAGGATGAGAGATTGTACTCCACTTCAAATACAACAAAGACGAATGGGAATTATAATCAACAGAGTAGACTGAGAGGGTCAGTGGAAGAAAAATTACTAAGAGGAGATATCAAGGATTGGAGGATTCTTGCTAAACTGGCCTAATAGGATTCTTGCTAAAAGTAGGCCAATGGCATCAAAGGTGGGAATGAGGAACTTGTTCAGATGTCAACAATTATTAGATATCAAGGGTCGGGGATTGACTTGGAAAGACTCTTTGCTAAAACTGACTGAGGTAGACTGAGGAAGAAAGAAGCCAAGCTGAAAAGAAGGATCAAAGAAGCTTACCTAATGATAAGCACTAAGAAATGCTGAGCAAAAATAAGAGGAGAAAAGCCAAGAGAAGTAGGCCTGCTATGATTTTGTTTAAGAGGTTGACAATAAAATAAAAGTTAAGGTGACAAGTGAAAAGCTGAACAGAACTTCCAGCAGACTTATGTGAATGGTTTGACAAAAATTGAAGTTTAAAATCCTCCAATCTCAAAATCAAGGATGAAGGGAAATTACAAACATTTTTGGGACCTTTTAGAATGATCTATGTTAGGAATAAGTGTGAACTGAAGTAGACTATCCTTTACTGCGATTGATGTATAGTCTTTAAATATGTCCTTTTCTACTTGGGTTTTATAACATTCACCTACTTTTGAAGCAGAAATAAGTCCTCTTCTGAAAGGTTAATCAAATATTTCCAGTTTCAGACATGACATACCAAGGGATTACAGGGCAAACTGCCATACTTAAATCTGAAGAAACAGCAGAAGACAAAATATTGCAGCCAAGATCTGCTTTTAAGATCTAGAGAAGTTGCAGGAGGCATAAACTAATAAGTTACCACTTAAATGGCAACTTTGATGCACTGGTGCAGCAGAAACATGACAATGGAACTACAAGGGAATACTTTAGGGGTAGGAGAACCTCATAGTTTCATAGATTTTACCTCCAAGAACCTCACAAGGTTCTCTTGGTCAAGAGACAAGAAAAATCTCCTAGTGGCTCCAGCAAGAGGATGGGAAATGTAATCATTTTGAAATACACTCAGAGTGCTCAATAATGAAGGCCTAATCCAGAGAAAAAGAGTTACCTGGTCTTACCTTAACTAGATGGAAGAGTATTTATTAAGTTCTAGCTCTCGTTAGACTTTCATAGCATAGTGGAGCTAAGAAACAATTGTCAAGGCCCAGGGACATAAGCAGATAAATGACAGATATAAACGTAAGATGAGAAAATGCATCCCTTCTCCCACACTTTATCACCACATCAACATAGTCACAGTATATTATCAGGGGATTACAGTTTAATGAATTGCAAAGTACAGTTTCTATTAAAGGAATAAGGAAACACAAAGACAGAAGGGGAGACAAAAACAAGGACACTGGGACACTAGAAAAATTATAAAGTCATGGGCACTTACAGCTGGAGCAAACATGAATGAAACCCAACTAATCCAGATAAACATAAAGTCTCATAATAAAGAACTTTTACCAAATTCCTATGACCTGACATATCACATCCGGATTTTAAAAAAATATTAAAAGACATTTTGAAAGATAAGAAAAAATAGTCTGAAGAGACAGACAGGCATGGGTACCAAACTCAGCTATGACACAGATCTTGAATTCATCAGACTGGGAATTCAAAATAACTATAATTAATATGTTAAAAACTCTATGTAAGGTTAATGAACTAACCATAATAAATATCTTGAGGTTACATATGTTAGGAAAAAGCAGACAACTTGCAATAAGAGATGGAAAATGTAAGCAGAGAGGTGGGAACTCTAAGAAAGAATCCCAATAATTGCTAGAAATAAAAATACAGTAACAGAAATGAAGGATGCTTGATGACTGTTATGGTTTCATCAACAGAATGGGCACGGCTAAGGAAAGAATCTAGGAGCTTGGAAACATGGCAAAAGAAATACCCCAAAATGAAATGCAAGGAAAAAGGAGTATAATCTAATCTAATAAGAGAGAAACATGCAAAATGATCGCACCACCACTACACCCCAAGCCATGCTCACCAGCCAATCAGAGTGACTATATGCAAATTAACCCAACCAAGATGGCGGCCGGCAGCCACGGAGCTGGAGCAAGCAGGAGGCCTGGTTGCCCCAGTGATGGAGGAAGCCAAGCTTCCCACCTGCCCTGGCTGGCTGTGGCCTCTGCTGAAGGCAACAATTATAGAAGATAAATAAATCCCAGATACCTGCTTCCAGCCAGCCTCCACTGGGAGCTTGGGTGGCTGGGGGCCATGACCAGCCTGCAAACAGCCATCAGCCCCTCACTCAGGATGGCCACACCCTCATGGGGTGAGGTTCCCCACTGGGGGGCTTGGCCAGCCTGCAAACAGCCATCAGCCCCTCACCCAGACTGGCCAGGCACCCCAGCAGGGATCCCCCACCCTGAAAGGCTGTTCCCAGCCTGCAAACAGCCATCAGCCCCTCACCCAGGCTGGTCAGGCACCCCAGTGGGGACCCCCACCCTGAAGGGGCTGTGGCCAGCCTGCAAACAGCCATAAGCCCCTCAACCAGGCTTGCCAGGCACCCCAGAGGGACCCCCACCCTGATCTGGGACACCCTTCAGGGCAAACCAGCCGGCCCCCACCCATGCACCAGGCCTCTATCCTATATAATAAAAGGGTAATATGCAAATTGACCCTAACAGCAGTATGACTGGAAATGACTGGTCACTATGACACACACTAACCACCACGGGGCAGATGCTCAATGCAGGAGCTGCCCCTTGGTGGTCAGTGCACTCCCACAGGGGGAGCTCTGCTCAGCCACAAGCCAGGCTAATGGCTGCCAGTACAGCAGTGGTGGTGGGAGCCTCTCCCGCCTCCTCAGCAGCACTAAGGATGTCCTACTGCAGCTTAGGCCTGCTCCCCGCTGGCAAGTGGACATCCCCTGAGGGCTCCCAGACTGCCAGAGGGATGTCTGATTGCCAGCTTAGGCCCAATCCCCCAGGTAGCAGGCCTAAGCCAGCAGGTGGTCATCCCCCGAGGGGTCCCAGACTGGGAGAGGGCACAGGCCAGGCTGAGGGACTCCCTGAGTGCACAAATTTTTGTGCACCAGGCCTCTAGTTTAGTTATAACTGTATATTGCAAAGTCTGGGACAACTACTAAAAACAATGTTCAAAGAGTAATTAAATAACTAAGAAAGAAGAGAGACTAATCATATAAAATGCTTGTTTAAAACCAGGCAAGGCAGAAAGAGAAGAAAAACCAAAGAGATTAAGAACAATAAATATAAAACAGTTACAAACATAATAGATAATAATTCAAAGATATCAATAACTGCTTTGTATATCAATGGTCTAAAAATACCAATAAAAATAGAGGTTGTCTGGGTGGGGTGGGGGGAGATGCAACTATATGTTATCTATAAGAAGCTACTGTATATATAAAAAATTGGAGAAGATAAAAGTACATTATGTTAACACTATTCTAAAGAAAGCTGGAGTAGTTATATATTAATTTCAGACAAAACAGACTTCAAGCAAGGAAAATTATCAGGGATAAAGAGGGGCATTAGATAATGATAATGCAGTCAATTCCCTAAGAAGACATACAAATCTTTAACCTGTATGTACATAACAACACAATGACAAAATATGTGAGGCAAAAACTGATAGAATTATAAGGAGAAATAGACGAACCATATTATAGGTGGAGACTTCAACACTTCCCTATCAATAAATACTAGATAAAGCAGGCAGAAAATCAGTAAGGATGTAGTTTACTTGAGCAGCTCTATAAATCAGCTTGATCTAATTAACAGTTATAACTTCCATCCAAAAGAGCAGAATGTGCATTCTTCCTAAGATCACATGGGGCATTCTACAAGATAGATTACATTCTAGACCATAAAAAATATCATAGTATATTGGAAAGTATAGAACTCATATACGTGCCCTGGTTGGTGTGGCTCAGTTGACTGAGCGTCAACCCATTTATAAAGATAAGGTTGCCAGTTCAATTGCTGGTCAAGGGCACATGCCAGGGTTGTGAGTTTGATCCTCAGTAGGGGGTGTGCAGGAAGCAGCTGATGTATGTTGTGCTCTCACATTGATGTGTCTCTCTCCCTCTCCCTTCCTCTCTCTAAAAATCAATAAACTATTCTTTAAAAAATAAGAAAGCGCACAGTGGAATTATAGAATATTTTGAGAAATTAAGCACACACACACACACACACACACACACACACACACACACCATCTGACCAAATTCTAGTAATTCAAGTCTAGCTTAATATTTAAAAAAATCAATGTAATTTGCCAGATTATGTAAAAAAAAATGTATATGCTTATGTCAACCGTTCAGTAAAAATATTTGATAGAAAGTATTCATGATAAAAATGAAGGGAATGTAGAAATAAGGAAACATTCACAGTGTCATAGGCAGTTCTAAGACTGGCCATCAAAGACCCTGGCCCTTCTGTAATACAGTCTCTTTTTCTTGTGGGTGCAACCTATGAATTTAATGCAACTTCATTCCAGTGATTGTGTTACATTATATGGCAAACGGGTGGAGCCTAACCTAATATAATCACAAGAAGCCCTTTAAAACCAGTTTTCTCCAGCTGTTAGCAGAAAAGGAAGTCAGAAAGGATCAAAGGTATCCTTGCTAGGAGCTGCAGCTAACACTGAGCCAGGAATAATGACCTCAGTTCTTCAGTCACAGTGAATTCAGTTCTGCCAACAATCTGACTGAGCCTGGAAGTGGATTCTTCCCCAGAATGTTCAGATAAAAGGCACTTGGCCAATACCTTAATTTTGACCGTGTGAGACCTAAGCAGAGAAATTAGCTGAATCAGCCAAGCTTCTGACCTACTAAAATAGTGAACTAATAAGTGGGAGATGTTTTGAGACATTAAAGTTGTCCTGATTTGTTATGTACCAAAAGTAAACTAATACCTTGCCTGGTAAACTGTGTCCCCTTCAAATAAGCAAACAAAAACCTTACAAACCACATGAAATAGTTAGACTTTGACATTAGGATCTAAACATAAATGTTCATGATCACCACTTCTAATGAACATTTTTGCTGGAAGTCCCAGCCTGTACAGTAAAGCAAGATAAATAAATAAGTGAATGGAAAAATAATAAATATAGTATCATTTTCCATAGATAGGATTTTGAACCTTTAAAATGAATAGATGTACTTAACATGCTCTCTGAATTCAAGGCCATTTTTCAAAAATTAATTATATTTCTAATACTAGCAACAAACAATCAGAAAATAAACAAAAGCATAGCATTTAAAATACCTTCTTGATCATCAAAGATTTACTCTAGTTAGGTGGAAATCTATTAATAAAAACTGCCTCTTCTCTCAAAGAATGGCATTTGGGGCATTGCAAAATTTTTCCAAATGGTTAGAACTTTACCATCTTGGCACCTTCAATCACCTAGGTCATAATTGAGACATCTTTCTTGAATATTTAAAACCTTTGAATTTCCATTTCATATTTGAACCTTTTGTTTCTGGTATCTCTGTATTCAGCTGAGCATGGGCATAACATTTTGTGAGTAGGCATTTTGAGCCTGTGAACAGTGACTACCACCAACACTTCTTGTTGTGGTTGCTTGAGCCCTTGTTTCTCAAGTAAAGCTGTGATTTAGAATCACTGGGGGAGCTGTTCAAAAATATCCCACCCCTTGGCTTTCGGTGGAGGTATTGAAATATTTTAGAAGCTTTCCAAGAGATTCTAATGTACCTCTTGGGCTAAGAATCGCTTACTTAGGCCTATAAAACAGTAGTTATCAATTGTCACTGCACATTAGTATTATCTGGAGAGCTTTAAAAAAACACTGATGACTAGGTCCTACCCCAAATTAATTAAATCAGAACCTCTGGAGTGATGTCTGTGATAGCACTGATTTCAAATGCTCTCCAGGTGATTCCTGTGTGCTGGCAAGAAAGAGACCTACTCATATAAAATCTGTCTTAGGGAAGCATTTCCATTCATTACATTTCTTTCCGTTCTCCAATTGAAAGTTCATCCTCTCCATGCTCCTCAGCTATTCTTAGAAACTAGCAAAGACCCACACCACCAGTGTTCATTACTTAAGGCACTGGCTATCCAGAAATTTTGAACATATTATGTATGGGTCAACATTTCTTTCAGCTATTTTTTTTCCTGATGTGTTGGGATAGATTTTCCATTTAACTCTATTATTTCTATAATACTTTCCAGAAGATTCCATTTCTAGCATCATAGCCTTCTAATATAGTTCTCTACATTTTGTCTTATATTTTCAGTTAGTGAGAAAATAGATGTCAAAAAGTTTTGGGTGTAATAAAAGCATCCATGGCTAAATCAAATCTTGTGCTTCTTTTTATAATCTGCCATCAGGAACATTTAACTCAGGACTGGTTGTAATCTGTCATTGTCCTCCCTGGCTCTCTTGTCCTATGTCTCAATTTTCCTATACCATGCCTTAAGAATTAATTCCAGAAAATTTTAAGGTGCAATAAATGTCTGTATCTTCAGTTTACTATGGTTGTATTACTTTAAAACTCAAATAATAATACTTTGGTTTTTGTTGTTGTCTTTCTTCTCTCCTGGTCTCCTTGGTCTTCTCATTTAAACTCTTACCAGGTTTTCTGCAACTACTTTGTAAAGACAAACTCGTATGGAGTAGCTCCTGAATTGCTCATACTCTTAAGTTTTCTTTTTGTGTCTGAGGCTTCCCATGAATCCTTTCTTAGATACTGGCAAACTCTGGGGAATTATTTCTCACTTGGCTTCTCTTCTGTTGGATTTTTCTGGTTCCCTGTCAATTTTGCTGATTTAATAGCAGCTAAACACCCCTTCCACTTATAGATATTTTAAGAGAAGCTAGAATGAGTGTATCTTTCTTTTTCTATGTCTATATTGGCCTTTAAGGTATAAATTTCATCTTCATAATTATCTAGTTTTTGCATAATTAGTGAACCTTTCTTCTGAGGAAAGTTCCTACCTGACCTTGAGTTTAATAACTCTGTCTTTTTAATTTAGTTTTTATACTTCTATCACTTTGGTCTGAAAGCATAGCTGTACTATATTTAAACACTTTTTAAAAATATGCTTTATTTTTTTAGACAAGGTTTAAGCTCACAGCAAAATTGAACAGAAGGTACAAAGATTTCCCATATAAGCCCGCCCCCACACATGCATAGCCTCCCTCATTAACAGCATCTCTCACCAGAGTAGGTACATTTGTTACAATTGATGTACCTACATTGGCACATCATTATCACCGAGAATCCATATTTAATGTTAGGATTTACTTTTGGTGTTTTATAATCTACTAAAGGCCTGGTGACAAAAATTGTGCACTGGGAGAGTCCCTCAGCCCAGCCTGTGCCCTCTCACAGTCCAGGATCCCTTGGGGAATGTCAGCTTAGGGGGATTGGGCCTAAGCCAGCAGTCAGACATCCCTCTCACAGTCCGGGCTCTCGCAGTCTGGAAACCCTCGCTCCTTACCACCCACCTGCAGCGGAGGCGGGAGAGGCTCCACCTCCACCGCTGCACTTGCCAACCATGAAATAAAATAATTTCCAAACACCTATGGCTTAAAGTGATATTTCTAGGGCACAGAAGTTAGTTCTAACCTCAATAGCCAGTGGACCAAGTCTGGGTTTTTCAATTAAAAAAAAATTATAGGTGACCTAGCACTTAAAATCTTCTTTGATAGTAGTTAGTAGGCAACTTTAAAACCATCCATATAGACCAGGAAGAATCAGAGAATCTGATAGATAGATTACAGCTAGTGAAATTGAAGCAATCATAAAAAACTCCCAACAAAGAAAAGTCCTGGACCGAATGGCTTCACACATGAATTTCACCAAACATTCAAATAACTAATACCTATGCTTCCCAAACTATTTTAAAAATTTCAAGGGGAGGAAAGACTCCCAAACTCATTTTATGAGTCCAGCATTATCCTAAATTCATAACCAGATAAAGAAAATACAAAAAAATAAAATTATAGGCCAATCATGGTTGGAGCATAGATGAACATAGATGCTAAAATCTTCAATAAAATATTAGCAAACCAGATCCAGGAATACATTAAAATGATCATATACCATGATCAAGTGGGATTTATTCTGGGGATGCAAGGTTGTTACAATATCTGAAATCAAGAATTGTGATATACCACATTATCAAAATGAAGGATAAAAACCATACTATCATATCTATAGACACAGAAAAAAACATTTGATAAAAGTCAGCACCCATTTATAATAAAAACTCTCAGCAAAGTGGAAATAGAGGGAACATATATCATGTTAATAAAGGCCATATATGACAAACTTACAGCCAGCATAATATTCAATAGGCAAAACCTATAGAGTTTCCATTAAGATCAAAAACAAGACAGGGATGTCCACTTTCACCACTATTTTTCAACATAGTACTGGAAGTCTTAGCTACAGCTGTCAGATAAGAAGAAATGAAAGACATCTAAATTGAAAAGGAAGAAGTAAAATTGCTTTTATTTGCAGATGACATGATACTATACATAAAGAACCCTAAAGATTCCACCAAAAAACAACTAGAATGGATAAATGAATTTATTTATTTATTTTTATTTTTTTAAAAAAATATTTTATTGTTTTTTTACAGAGAAAGGGAGAGGGATAGAGAGTCAGAAACATCAATGAGAGAGAAACATTGATCATCTGCCTCCTGCACACCCCCCACTGGGGATGTGCCCACAACCAAGGTACATGCCCTTGACCGGAATCAAACCTGGGACCCTTGAGTCCACAGGCCAATGCTCTATCCACTGAGCCAAACCGGTTAGGATGATAAATGAATTTATAAAGTAGCAGGATACAAAATAAATATCAGCATTCACTTGCATTTTTATAATACCACTAATGAAATATCAGAAATGGAAACTAAGAAAACAACCTCATTCACAATTGATAAAACAAACAAACAAAAAAACTATGTAGGAATAAATTTAACCATGAATGTAAAAGATCTGTACTCAGAAAAGTATAAGATACTGAAGAAAGAAATTGAAGAGGATACAAATAAGTGGGAATATATACCATGTTCATGGATAGGAAGAATTAGCATCATTAATATTTCTATAATACCCATAGCAATGTAAAGGTTCACACAATTCTTATCAAGACACGAGTGGAATATTTCACAGAATTAGGACAAATTTTCCAAAATTTATATAGAGCCACAAAAGACCCTGAATTGTCACAGCAATCTTAAGAAAGAACAAAGTTAGAGCAATCATACTCCCTGATATCAAACTATACTATAAGGTCATAGTAATCAAAACAGCCTAGTACTAGCATAAAAACAGACATATAGATATGAAGAACAGAATAGAAATTCCAGAAATAAACCCATGACTTGATGGCCAATTTATATTTCACATAGGAGGTAAAAACATACAATGGGGTAAAAATAGTTTATTCAATAAATGATGTTGTGATAATTGGGCATATACATGCAAAAAATGAAACTAGACCACCTCCTTACACAACACACAAGAAGAATAAACTGAAAATGGGTTAAAGACTTACTAGTAAATGTCAAAACCATGAAAATCCTAAAAGAAAACATCGGCAGTAAAATTTCGGATATTTTTCATAGCAATGTTTTCTTCTGATATATCTCTGCAGGCAAAGGAAACAAAAGAAAAAATAAACAATGGAACTACATCAAACTAAAAAGTTTTTGCACAGTAAATGAAACCATCAACAAAATAAAAAGACAATCCACTGAATGGGAGAGCATGTTTGTCAATGAGATAGCTGGTAAGGGGTTAATATCCAAAATCTATAAAGAACTTATACAACTCAGCATCAAAAAGCAAACAATCAATTAGAAAATAGGGAAATGACCTAAAGAGACACCTCTCCAAAGACAACATACAGATGGCCAATAGATATATGAGAAGATGTTCAACTTCATTAATCATTAGAGAAATTAGTGAAGCTATGGTCTCTCCAAAATCAATATTGGAAGAAACTGATGGATTGGAGTCTCAGGGTTATTGGTGTGGGCTAATGGCTAAACTTACTTTGTCAAAAAAACTTTCAAAATACGTTAATAAAATAATTTTGAAATATTTGTTTAGGTAGTGGATGACAATACCATTTGTAGAGAATGATAAAACATTATTATTTAAACATTATTAAACCAAGCAAAAAGCCAGAAAAGAAATCACTATTGTTAGATACAACAAGAGAATATTTTAGAATTCCTGAAAATTAAAAATATAGTTGCCCTAACTGGTTTGGCTCAGTGGATAGAGCATCGGCCTGCAGACTCCAGGGTCCCAGGTTCAATTCTGGTCAAGGGCATGTACCTTGGTTGCAGGCACATCCCCGTGAGGAGTGTGCAGGAGGCAGCTGATCCGTGTTTCTCTCTCATTGATGTTTCTAACTCTCTGTCCTTCTCCCTTCCTCTCTGTGAAAAACTATATATATATAGTTTTTTAAGAAAAATAAAACCCTTATAGATGAAATATCCTTAAGTTTGAACATAGTTGGTAAGAAAATTATTTATAAACTAATGGCCCGGTGCACGAAAATCGTGCACATTAAAAGGGAATTAATTAGAAGAAATATTTTAATATTGCTATTTTGTTTCCATCTCTCCATCCCAGTCTCTCCCAGTCTCTGTCTCTCTTTGTTTTTCTCAGCAGTCTGCCAGGCTCCCTGCCTCCCTCTCTCCCTCTTCTTCTTTCCCGGCTGGGAGGGGGTGGGGCCAGTAGGGGCAGCTCCACCCTCTGCCAGCCCTAGGGCCTCATTCTGAGAAAGGCTCTGAGAGTGAGCTGGAAGGGAGGGAAAGAAAGGGAGAAAAGGCTGTGAGCTGGTGGGGGCTGTGTGTGTCTGTGAGTGTGTGATTGTGAGTGAGTGTGAGTGCCAGGCACTGTCTCTCCTGGTGCCCCTGCACAGAGGCCTGCGCCTCGAGTGCTGTGGCGACCCAGTACTCACTGCTGCTGTGATGCAGAGAGAAAAAGGAACTTGGGGCACCTTTGGGAGGCAGTTTGAAGATACTGGGAGTCTCCAGAGGGGAGGGCACCCTTCTCCATCCCTGCCTGTGGCTTTGGCTCCCCTGCTCACTTCTGAGCACCACAAGTGAGTTGGGGAGGGGTTGGTGAAACATTTCAGTTCCTGGCCCCCACAGGCCTCCCTTCCATCCAGGCCTCTTCAGGCCCAGTCTGTTTTGCTTCCATCTCTCCATCCCAGTCTCTCCCAGTCTCTGTGTCTCTTTATTTTCTCAGTAGTCCTCCAGGCCTCCTTGCCTTCCTCTCTCCCTCTTCCTCTTTCCCAACTGGGGGGGGGGGGGTGGGGCCAGTGGGGGCAGCTCTACCCTCTCCCCACCCTGGGGCCTCATTCTGAGAGAGGCTCTGAGAGCGAGCTGGGAGGGAGGGAAAGAAAGGGAGCAAAGTCTATGAGCTGGTGGATGCTGTGTGTGTCTGTGCGTGTATGTGGCTGAGAGTGAGTGTGAGTGCCAGCCCCGCCTCCCCCAGCCCCATCCCCACTGCCACAAGTCCCCACTCACCAGAGCCTGCTGCATGCAGCCTGGGTGCTAGGTCAAGCCTTCAGTTGTTTTTTTTGGATTTGATGGACGCTACTCTTTATATATATAGATGTCCCTATATAAGTGGCTTGCTTGATGACAAATATAGACACCTTCTTTATACTACATATGAGCATAAATTTCAAATTCATTTGGGGGGGTTAAAATTCAAGTTATATATCTTAAAAAATTAAATTTATTTAGAAGAAAAAATTTGAAAAAATTTGTACTGTCTTCTCATATGGATAGCTGCAAGATTAAAATCACATAGGCAACAAAGAAATTATAAATAGGTATGTATATAAATTTAAAAAATGTTCCCTTTTGAAAAATACATAAAGGCAAAAATACAAAAAATCTATTTCTAACACTCATATAAAAATAGATTTTATATAGATATTATAAACTGATAAGTGAAAGGCAAATAAAATATAAGAGTAGGCAACTATATGAACAGAAAAAAAAGCCAGAGGGGCAATAAAAACATTTATTGACTCACAGTAGGGAAAATGCAGATTATAACTGCAATGCGAACATTTTTTCATGTACAGGATTTGTGAATGTGAAATAATTGATATTCGATATTGAATAATATAAAGGTTAATATGAGGTCTCATAGGTTACTGGTGAAAACACAAATGTTTACAATATAAATGATAGGAATGAAATCTAGTAATGTCTATATAATTTAAAAATATTTTTACCTAAAAAATTTATTTTGGGTAACATTGTTATCTAAGGATTTAGCACTATTTATAGTGAAAACACATGTGTTTTGAATATGTCCTGGTGGAGCGGAATGCTGTGTCTTATGAAACTAGGCAGGCTTTGGGAAAAAATAGGGGGGAAACAATGCCTGCCAAGATAGTAGAGTTGGTCAGTAATTGTTAAGTTGTGTTGATACTCTGCAAGAATAATAAGAGAATAAGAGTTGTTAACTAGCAGTTAATTGCTAAGTTTGAAAAGGAGAAAGCACAAGTGGTGGCTTATAAAGAGGCACTCACTACCTGTACTAGAAGGGCAGACAATTGAAAGGCAGCTTGAAGATCTAATTGTGGGAGTTGCAGAGCTCCACTGACAGTTGAACTCTCAGATAAGGCAGGTCTATTATGCCAACATCAGAGCCCTGGTAGGAAAAACTTGGAATCCTAAAATCATCAATGAAGACATGGAAGATGCACCTGAGGATGTTGACTCTTTGGCCCCCTGGACTTCCAAGCCTGCAGAGATGGCCCACCTTTCTGTAACTAGCTAACATGGAAAGTGCTGAAGAAACCACTCCCCTGCAAAACAACAAGTGCTCCCATCAGAGACTTACCACCTCTTTTCTCAGCATCCATGTGATAATCAGGGTTCAATCTCAGCGGACCCAACTGGTGACATGCTGGCAAAGAGGCTATCCATCTAAAAGCCTATGATTACTAGTTGGCGTGTACTAGTACCGATAGGAGCCAGGAAAGTACTGAGACTGGATGTTGAGAGTGCTTGGTTAGTGACTGCAATGTTAGGCTGGAAAGCAAAAATTCATTGTTTTGGTGATAGTTTCTCTGACAAGAGATTTAACACCCTAGCAAGAACACCAGAACATGGATTAAATTCACTCTGGATGGCTCTGAGAAACCTGGAATAAGCCATGGCCAACTCTCAGAGAAACAGAAATGCCCGAGCTTCCCCAGCAGAGCATAAAGGAAGGAGTATACAGGCTGAGGGAAGTAAGCGGTAATGGATGGTTACTTATGAGGTCCAGCCAGATATGTTAGACGAGGTTAGAAGATCCAAGAAAGAAGTATGCTCCCTGAGAGGGTCCATCAGGAATGTGGTGTTGAGAGGGCCACCAACATCACTAATAAGTTCAGTGGTGGCTTTTCTCTGCAGGCCAGGCATGAGGGTAGGAGAAACATTCACACAGTTGAGCTCATGAGCATCTGTGAGGAGAAGGGCCTTGAATAGAGGCCAAATGGCAGTGCTTAACAACTGGAAGCTAGGATCCACAATTATCATAATATGGGCAAAATAGGAGGAGAAGCAAAAAAGGCTTGACCTATAGGACATTTTAGTGGTTCAGTGGTCAGGGGCAACCTGGAATATTCCCTCCAAGGTAAAAAATGGCTGCATCTTGCATCCCCCGCCACAAAGAAAGCAGCTGTGCAGCAGGCCACTTTGGACTTTTGAGGCAACGCTTTTCCCACAGATAAAGCTGGTAATGGAGGGCTGGCAACTTTAAGTCTGGCCTGTGTGGATGAAAGGGGCCACATGCTAACCTGACAAGCTCAGGGGAGGCCTGCATGGCAGTCTTGCAAACTCAGAGACCTAAAGTAACTACAAAGGATGGTCTGAAATTAAACTTTAACTAAAAGCAGTTATGGTGGGCAGTTACGTCCTAGGTCGGTATCTTCACTGACAAGGTCAACCTTTACCTTAACTGAGCCTATCTGTCTTTTTGCATCTATAATAACATACCCTTTGAAATGTCTGGATAACTTGTAACTCCCCTTTTTCTGTACCTCTTGGGTTATAGCCTAACATGCCTGGATGCCAGGACAGATACCAAAAATTCCTTCATTGTTATCATGCTAAGTGTTCCTGCACCCACCTAAGTATGTGTCTAACATTTTACCTTTTATCCAATCCCAAGGGTTTCCCCACTTTGCTTTCTCCCGTCTCTCTGGTCTATTACCAATAGATTTCATGTAACCCACCTATGTCCCTTTCTTTGATTGCAATCTATACTAATAAAAGGGTAATATGCTAATTAGACCGGACATCTTCCGCACATCTTCCAGACGTCCTTCTGGACAAAGCCACGGTGGTGGGGCCAAGGCAGAGGCAGTTAGGTGGGATCAGGCCAGCAGGGGAGAGCAGTTAGGTGGTGATCAGGCCAGCATGGGGGAGTAGTTAGGGGGCA
>NW_005871060.1:15177371-15179387 GCF_000147115.1 Myotis lucifugus
AGGTTCTGCTCCCCGGCATATGTCGACAGTTTGGCTCAAATAAATTCACAAAAATTTTTTACAGGTTTGAATGTTTTTATGTTAACACCTGGAACAGGAAAGGATAGTGTAGTAGATCCAGGCTGGATGCAACAAGCCCTGCTTCTGGGTCTTATCCTTAATGTAGTTGACTTTATGGTGTTGGAGGTGTCAGGAGGAGAATGAGATGCAGAATGGAGTTTGTGGTAAGGTCCAGTGAGAAAACTATGATGCAGTTCCCTGGGTATTAGAAGCAAGGCCATACCATCAGATAGATAGAGAGAGAGAGAGATAATTTAACTTCCTTTGAGAAACAAAGTTCGGTGGTTTCACTCTGGTAGAGATGAAATTCTTCACCATGAGCAAGTTATCATGCATGTAGAACCACCGACTTTGAATTGGGTTTAATCATATAAGCCAAGTCATAATTTGGACAGGCCCTATTTCCTTTCAAATAGGCGTTTTCTTAATAAAATTCTTGCATATTTAATCTCATTTTAGTATCTGCTTTTCAGAGGACCTGGACCAACATACCTACTCATTCATTTATTTCCAAATGTTTTTTGTAGTAATTACCAGATACCAGAATGCAGATCTCCAGAACATATATTCCATGCAGAGCGGGATTTACATCTGTTTGTTTACCTTTTTCTGGAACAGTGGCTGGTTTCTATTGGCACTCGACACCTAGGTGTTCAATGAATGAAGGTGCCCCATGGAACAATAAAGTAAATATGATGAAGGTCTCACCTATATTCTCTGGCTGAACAGTAGGTTATTGAAGTATGAGAAAGTAAAGAGCAGAAGTGACTGAGTAGAACTGGAAATGCCCTCCCTAAAAGCTTTCAAGCTTTAATGTTTTAATAACACTTTGTTGACCAATTAAAATAAGTCTAGCGGTTAAATCTAGTTAGTGGACTGCTGATTTGTTACCTCTGAGTAGCAAAGTAAAAAGTGATTCCTACTGATAATAAACTGCAAGATGATGAGATTCCCAGAGTGATGAATAAGAGCAACTGATGACATACAGGTTCCATTAACCAGCATTGACTGAAAATCTTACAGCCAGGGTCTGACCAAAGGCATCCTATTTACCTCAGCCTCAAGGAGTTTACATAAGACAAAACATGTGCCTGAGAAATGGCAGTAGAACAATTGCAGTGTTTTACATAGTTAATGCAAGGGAAAACAAGTAGGTTCAAAATGTATGGGCGTGAGGTGCCTGATTTATGTGGTGATTAGAAAATTGGACCCCTTAAGGTTGGGAAACAAAGCTCTATTCTTATGACTCCCCAAAGCTGGAAACTACGGGCTGAAGTAGGAAAGTCCCAATTTATAAAGTTTAGATATGTTCTATTAATCCTGGGAGGGGGAATTTTAGGAGCATCTCAGGTAACAGAGTTATTTTGGCACCTCTGCCAGTAAGAACTCTTTAGTTTCACTATCACCTAGTGAGCTCAAGATGTCCAGCTGGCTCTGCAGGACAAGTCAGTGGTTTGGGAACCATTCTCTTCATTGTAAACTTTCCGTAAAATGCTTATAAATTTCTAATAAAAGGTAGCCTCACAGTACATTAAGGGCTAAAATTCTCCCTAGATGTTAGAGATGAGTCATTCTCTTTGTCTGCTTGTCAACAATAACATCTTTGTAAAAAAAAAAAAAAATATATATATATATATATATATATATATATACACACACACCTTTAATACCTTTAAGATAAAGAGAAAAATAATTTATTTCAATGTACAAAAAAATTCACCTGGTTTAATTGTATTTGAGCAATAGTTATCTTTCAGTAAGTTGAGTATTTTGCTTTCTTTTCCAGATTACAAACTCAAGCAGAGAAAAGGAATAAAAAGATGCCTTCAAGGTAAGGTGTTTCCTTAGAATATGAGAGAATAGAGCAAACTTCAGTGAATGTGACTAGCAAGACAGGAATTAACAGATCTAAAAAGTTCTCATGGATCCAGAACAGAAATAAATGAAGGTATTTGA
>NW_005871060.1:15179544-15276006 GCF_000147115.1 Myotis lucifugus
TTGATCCTGCTATCCTATCACAGAGGTTTCCCCCTGCTTCCTTAATCCCACCTCCTTAAATCTGTCACCAATGAATTTCATGTATAAATACGGATGTAACCCTGCCATTCTCCGGAGCACTATCTCAATTCATTGAGGTTCTGCTTCCCGGCATATGTCGACAGTTTGGCTCAAATAAACTCACAAAAATTCTTTACAGGTTTCAATGGTTTTTTTACGTTAACACCTTCTTTTCCAGATTACAAACTCAAGCAGAGAAAAGGAATAAAAAGATGCCTTCAAGGTAAGGTGTTTTCTTAGAATATGAGAGAATAGAGCAAACTTCAGTGAATGTGACTAGTAAGACAGGAATTAACAGATCTAAAAAGTTCTCATGGATCCAGAACAGAAATAAATTAAGGTATTTGTTTTCACAAATGCCTCCAAAATAAAGCATGAAAAAGAAAACATCCATTTGTACTTTAAAATGTATTACAAACGCTGATTGCATTCACCCTGAGAGCATGGCAATTTGAAAGGGGGATTATGAATGTACATGCCACCAGGTGCTCTCTTTTCCAAGGGGGGTGGGGTGGGAGTGGGTAATGCACCATGTAGATACTGTGTTAGCACTAGCACATTCAGAAATAGAGCAAAACTGGATGGAAATTAGAATAACATTGGCCTTCTGGAGGGTTAGGAAGGCTGTCCCTACAGCAGGTTGGCAATTTGTCACATCAGCTCCTTCATGAACTATCAACCTCATTACCATGGTTCACTGCACAGTTGGCCCTGGGGAGTCTAATACTAATAGCATGTAGAGGATGATGAGGCTTGTGGTCTCAACTACGCCATTACTGATTCACTTAAAAACATGACACCTACATATTGGGATAAAGTAGGTAATACATTACAGAGGAAGAAATACCAAAAACATCTAAAATCAATTGAAGTAGGGGAAAATAACCAAGACAGGGGCATAGGCAGTAAAAACCCATGAAAGTAAGTCTTCTTGAAAAGATAGGGGGTGAATAATTTTGTGTGACAGCTACCATTTTTTTATGTTATATGAGGCCATATATCAACCAGTAACAGCTATAACTGTGCATTAAATAGGACTACTCAACAAAATAGATCTTGAGAATATTTTAAGACATTGCAAAGACACACAAAAGTAGGGTGTTTGAAGGACATATATTTAACAAAGAAAAAAATGAATTGAGGCTCTTTTCAAGGACTTTAGCCAGAAAAGAGAATGGTTCATTTCTAAAGCTTCAAGCTGATAGGTAATATATGTTGATACATTTGTAAATATTAAATAATTTCATTTTGTGTAGATTCCCCCAAACCAAACATTTAATTGAGGCCCATCTATGCTGAAACAGAACTCACCTGTTAGATGTCATCATCTGGTGGCTTAAGATTCTCTATCCAGCAGCAATGAATTTTAATTTTAATTATATTGTTTTAAGATTTGAAAGAACAGATTATATATATATATATTACTTTATATAAACAAATATGTATAAATGTGTTATAATGCTGTTTCCTTTGTGTTTTATATTTATTGATTCATTGATAATGCAAAAAATACAGAAGCAACAACTTAATATATTTAAATTACTTGTCAAAAGGTTGATATACACTGACAACATATTTTAATGGCTTGGAGACCATAGACTGTATTGTCCCATACAGTGGCCACTAACTTCAAGAGGTCATTTAACTGTAAATTAGTTAAAATTAGATAAAATTTAAAATTCAGTTTCTCTGCCATATTTTAAATGTCAATACCTGTGAGTTGTGGCAAAATGTATCAGCACAGATAGCAATGCTTCTGTTTGCTTTCAAAAAAGCCTTAACCAATATCTCTGAAAAGAAACCCAAAGCAGATTAAAATACATAGAAAATTTGAATTTTCATAAAGTTACACTTTTTTTCTGGCATCACTCACTCACTGTATTTTCGACACCGTCATCTAAAAATATTTTGCACTTAACACATATATTTAAATTACGCATGGTGAACATTTGTAAAATGACTAAAATGTGGTTCTCAGATGTGATCATGCAAATGTCCTTTTCCACATGGAAATATGGATTGAAGCGGCTAAAAGTTTTGGTAGAAGTAGGGAACCTTGAGCTGTAATTGTAATTATAAATAACTGTATTGCCAATCATCACACCTGTGACTATTTAAATAAAGCAGAATGGATTTTCTAGCTGGAAAGTGCCAACTGCTGAAAAACACATCAGACTTTCAAAAGTTTGAAAATGGTTAAAAGCAGAGTCATCTTAAATTTAGAAAGTCCAGCCCTGACTGGTTTGGCTCAGTGGATAGAGCATCGGCCAGCAAACTCAAGGGTCCCAGGTTTGATTCCGGTCAGGGGCATGTACCTTGGTTGCGGGCACATCCCCAGTGGGGGGGGGGCGTGCAGGAGGCAGCTGATTGATGTTTCTCTCTCATCGATGTTTCTAACTCTCTATCCCTCTCCCTTCCTCTCTGTAAAAAATTAATAAAATATATTTTAAAAAATTTAGAAAGTCCATTAAAATGTGCTTTAGCATAGAGCTTTATACTATGCTGCTGTTTCTAAGGTCATCTCTAAGAAGAACAAAGTAGTGAGATAAAAAGTGTGAGTAATGCCCCCTGCAGCAGGATATGAAGCAATCTTTTCTGATATTCTTGAAGATTTTTTGTAACGTTTCCACTCTGTAGGCTTTTTGTCATGCGGAGTGTGTGTGCGCGCACATGTGTGCACTTGTGTTTTAAGATAAGGCAAAGCTGTATTCCAGGCATAAAAGGCATGGCAGTTTTGAAACAGTGTGAACAGTGGTTCAGCATAGCTGGAGGCTACCTGAAATCTTAGGAGGATTTGAATAAAAATATTTGCAGCTCAGTTTGACCGAATTCTGAAGATGGGAATTGCATCAGAACGTTTGAACCCAAGGCTTTGTTCTCTCTGCCCCGTGGGACTGCAATAGGCTTAAGGAAAATGAACTCACGCATCCAAAGTAGCTTGTTTTTGCACTCCACATATTTTTTTCTCAGCCTTTATTGCTGATTTCTTGGAGTTTCTCTTTTTTTATAATTCCTTAGGCGGGAATATCTTAATTTCCCTTTGTAAAGTCTGAAATAGAAGATCCATTTCTCCTTTTGTTCCTATCACTTTCTAAAAAAAATAAAACGTTTTTAGGTCAGCATTCATGATTTCCCCCAATTTTGTCCAAGTTTATGATTCTCTTTTATTCACACTCTGCTTGATCGGACTAGTCTAATATTGTTTCCCAAATCTTGATCCCTTCATACTAGTATTAGACAGACTGTCTGGAATATTCTACACTCTCAAAATACCACCTCATCCTTAAAAATTCCATACAACTTTCATGACCTATTATTATATTTCTAAGTTTTCAGAGGCATATAATCTTTAGGAAGACAATCTTTAAGAAGATTGTAAGTTAGAGGGCTTAAACCAAGCTGGCCCAGGTACTAGCTATGTGACTTAGGCAAGCACTTCAATCTCTTTAGGGCCTCAGATTCATCATCTACATAATTTCAAACTTTATCTCAAAGGATAATAAAAAAGATTTAGTAATGATCTATGCAAAACTCAATGACCAGCCCACTGTGAAGTATAAACAATAAATGCTAACAATTGTAATTGCTCAGTATTTTATCACAGAGTCCCTTGTGACATCACTCATTGCCCAACCAACTGGAATGGAAACTATTCGAAAGCAACTTATTTTATTTATTTTTTCGGTTTTACTGAGTTTATATTTTCCTCCTAACATCTAGTATAACATTAGACACATTGAACTACTCAGAGATGAATCTTACTCAACAGGTATGTTTCAAAATATATTACGTATTTCAAGATTTCTTTTAATTATAGAGCTCTGAAACTATAAGGTAGATAAGGAAAATGTTACAAGACTACCTCTTGCCCTGGCAGGTGTGGCTCAGTGGATAGAGCCTTCACCTGGGCACCTAAAGGTCACAAGTTCCATTACTGGTGGAGGGCAGGTACCTGGGTTGCAGGTTTGATCCCCACCCCTGGTCAGGGCACATGCTGGAGGCAACCACTGGATATGTCTCTCTCATATTGATGTTTCTCTCTCTTCCTCCCTCCCTCCCTTCCATTTTCTCTAAAAATCAATGGATATCCTCAGGTGAGGATTAACAACAACAAAAAGATTACTTCTTGTACGTGTGGTAGCAAATCAGAGCCTGACAAATAATTTAAAAGCTTTAAGAACAATAAAAATTAAAATGGTCAAAAGTTAAGTCCAATAGTCATCTTTATAGTATGAAAAAGTAACAATGTTTGTGGATGCTCTAATTAAATAAAATATGAAGCAGAAGCAGTGGCATAATTTTTTAGAGGAGATAAAATTTTGATTGTTTATATGATTTTCTACTTGGAATTCTCTGAGAATAAAGAAAGTTAATACAATAGTTTATAAAGTGGCTAGATTTAATACAAATATTCCTAACTCAATATTTACACATAATAGCAATAACCAAATAGAAAATATAGTGGAAGAAGAACGATAAAAAATCATTCATATATTATGCGTCAGAAGTTACTTTAATTTATTGAAATTGTGATTCGATGTTTACTATCATAAAAATAAAAAATTACCCCTAAATATTATGAGTATATTTTTATGAATATAAAATAATGGTGGTTTAATAAAATGGAAGATAGAGTCAATATTGACCATTGATGGGAGTAATAGTTGATTTTATAACTTGTGCATTGGCTTAATGCTCCGAATCTAATTAAAAATTAAAATTTTTTATGTGATATGTTTCTGCACACGTTATTAAACCCACAAATATTTGAATATCTGTAATATTAATAATGGACTATTTTTCTTCACAGAAACCCACCCCCTATACTCTTTCAAAGATGCTGAGGCTGGTTTTCTACAAAGTCTTCTTCCTGAACACCCTTCTAAGCTGACTTCTGTTTGGATAGAGAGGGGGAAATGGGCTATTGATTGAGGGTGCGGATAGGAAAGATGGGACTTTTTAAATATTCCAGTTTATGCCAGTGACAAAAGACAGCTATGACCCAAACCTTCAACATCTGTGGCACTCCCAGCCCTGGCCACCAAGATATACAGGCACCAGCTATCTGTGCCCACCTTTGTAACTCATGTACTAGTTGCTCTATCCCCCATTTATTAAACATATGTGTCAGAAAAATCACAAGCTATTTTAGGCCATGTAATCACATTTGTAATCACTTAGATAATAAAGTAAATCAGTTGAAATGATAAACATCTACAATATTTCAATAGAATTTTGAATTATGAGTGTTATATTACACTTTAATGAAACTAGTACAATAAATTTAATGAATATTCTTAATAGGTTTTTATCTTGTCAGATAAAACAAACTCAATTAACAACTTGGACTATGTAACTAGAAATAAACTAACAAAGTTTTAAAATGTAAATGCCTTTGAAGTACACTGGAAAAATGAGAAACAACAAGTAATCACATATACACAGCTACTTACATATTTCTAATAGCCTGTGACTCTTCACAGATTTTCATCTACATGTCAACTTTGTTTTTTGAGACCTGATTTTATCTCTGTTTTGTATTTTGCATTTCACCTAGGAATAGAGTCCTAATCAATCTTTCTTTTATTTATTTTGTTTCTTTCATAATTTGTCTCAAATCCTTATCTGCTTAAGTCTTTTTATATCTATTCCCTCATCATGAAATTATTAATAATGATAAATGAATCAAAATAACTTGAAATATTTTATATGGATATATACAAAAGATAAAATTGTTGCTCCACCCGTGAAAACACGTGTACTAGAATAAAACTGGTTTAAAGACGTTTATGCTTTTATTAGAGTAAATAACAAGTTTACATACTTCAAAATAGCCGATATTTTCCCCAAACATGCATATTTTGGCCTGCAGATAAATGTTTTATTTGTATAAAATATAAGCATATCTGTTACCCAGCTAATATACAATTTTTCCAAAATAAAAAGAATAAAAACAATACTGTAAAAAACAATTTAGAAGAAACTGGAAAATTATATGTATTTTGCTTAACTTGATTCTTTCTTTGCACTCCACAATGCAGATAGAGAAATGATTTTTTATTCTCAACCTGAAGACTCACATTAGCATTTACATTTTTGTGCATTTCCTTGGGGAGTGGAAAATTTACTGGTGAGCAAGGCAAAATGGGAGAAAATGAAATAGCAGTCTCCTTAATTCTTCTCACTTAATGCCTTGGGAGACAGAAACCTTATCTCAAAATAATACTAATATGAATATTTGAGCCAAACCAAAATGTACCCTTTTCTCTGAGATTAACATTTTGCTTAAAATTCTGTATTAAAAGTGAATTATATATTTATATACGATTGAGAAATAGCTCGGATTTTGTTTCGCTTCAGAGTGATCAAAAGGTGACTATATAATAACAAAGATCAGTGATATATAGGATTGTCTCTATCACATTGAAATGTTGAGGTATAATCTTATATTTGGAAGTCTTTAATATTAGTTTTTATCTGTGTTTTATGCTATCAGTGTCCCCAAATGAATAGTCTATTGTTTAGCTACATAAAGGGGACCATTTCACTGACCCCGAGGTGATCAGTCAGAGCCTCAAGTGGGAGAGTTCATTACCAGGGGCTTGGCATGAATGGTAATGAATGCCATTAGTCACCATAAAATTTTCCAACAGCTTTCAAAATTCTAGTCACAGTATTTGGTTCAGTAACCTCTTGTGACAATCAACCCTACGGGCTAACTGTGTACCATGTAATGAAAGATTATTTTTCACTTACTGTATATTAATATACCAAAAAGTTCACATGCATTCGATGGTAATATACACATAATACAAATTGTTAGAATTACCCAAATATTTTCTGGATATGCAATCTTGATGGAATATAGAATTATCTTTGTATCAAGAAACATCTTTTAATAGGAAGTTTATGTTATTACCTATGGACTAGGACCAGGTTTCCTTTGTTTTCAAAATAGAACTTACATTGACACTATATTTATTTTGCACCAAGACTCCATTGTATGATTTACAGACTAATATAAAATTACAAGACATTATTTTCACACAACATGAGCAAAATTTTTGCAACCAAGACAGGCAGTGAGGTCTGTATTTGGTAAATATTCAGTCCCCCCTCTTCTTCCACTGTAGAAAGTTCACTGAACCACTGGTGTTGGGGTTGGCCATGTGACTTGCTTTAGCCAATGGGGTGACTGGCAGAGGTGACACAGGCATCCGTGTGGTGTCAAAGGTGTTTGTCCAGTGTGGCTTGCTTCTTGTGTCCCTTCACATAAAGCCCGGGTAAGCCCACACAAGAACTGCAGTCTAAAGCCAAACAGAGTTGACTATCATCCTGAACCCGACCTGTCCAGCCTATGCTGTCTAGATGAGTTAAACTACTATCAAACTGCAGCCCTGCAGGCACGAGAAGAAATGTTTGTTGTTTGTGGCAAGCCAGAGTTTTCAGATGGTTTGTTGTATAGTATTATTGAAGCAAAAAACTGTCAGATGAACTATGGAGAAGTGGCTGTTTTAGATTTACCAGTCATTCTAAAGCCATGCAAATTCACTTGCCAGCTGTCTTGGAAGGAAAACATCACTGGGCACTGGGCATTTCCAGTTGTAACTGCTGACCCCAGGATGAATTTCAATCATTTTTTTCCCCTGTAAATAACAGGTTAGAAAATGATATAGTTCGACACATGAACTGTACTAGTATTTGACAGTTATGAGAGAGGAAGTGAGATAAATAGGTACAGCAAAATAATGTCCATCAACCATCTGTTAGACATTTTTGTTGTCCAAGAATGTTTCCAAGTTTATCCTCTGCTGTCGTTTTTTAAATTTTTTATGATCAGAGTAATATATTATTCCCCAAATTTCTTGCATTTAAAAAAAGCTAAAAAAAAACACCCACTGACTTTTATCTTCCTGCTTAGGCAAATTGTACTCCATTATGCTGAATTTATTATTTGTAAAGAAATAAAAATAAATCCAAAAATTCTTCTCCATATGTTCTTTTCTATTTTCTAGATCACACAAGCAGTCTTTATTATCAAAAAAGGGGAAAAAAGGTAGGAAAGGCATGGAGGAGAGTATGATAATAACACCACCAATAACTAAAATCAGAGAGCACTGAGAGTTTATAAAGTGTTGTAAATAAAGCTCTTTATTTCATTTGAAACACTGTGATAACATTAAAACATTATAATCACATTTAAAAATTTTTGTAGAACAAGTCTCAGAATATTTAAGTGAGATGTAACATGTTTAGATAGTAGAGATTTTTCTTGAGCTTTCATCCTCTGACCCTATTATTTTCAATTATAAAAGCCACTTTCAATAAAAAATATGAACATACTTTTTCTTATATATCAGAGAATTCCCACCCTATAGTAGTTAAGCAAGGCCCCATTCAAGTATGGTTCAGAGAGAAATTTTTACACATATTTCCATGTGCTCCTAAATTAAACATATATTTCCGTGTCCATCCCTATCAATCTCATTCCCTTCCAAAATATTGCCAGATATAGAGACATGTGGTTCTTTTGTCCTTTGCTGGTTTCTTATTTTACAATCTTGACAAAGTTGTTAATTTATCACTCAGTCCTAGTGTTTCAACACTTCAGGTAGTTCTTGGATCTAACAATTTCTCTGCCTTTATGTTGTATATACCCTATTCCAAACAGTCAGAATGTTTTATGTAAAACTAATTCAATAGCTTTGGCTCTGACATGAGGTTCCCACCATCTTGGTTTGTCTGAGGATTGTGGAGAAATTTCTCTGAGTTCTCTCTTTTGGTCTGTTACTCCAACTTGGGAAGCCAGATGTGGGAATTAAAAACCTTATTTTATAATTTGCTCAGTATTTCTTATTGTTTGCTGGATTTTCTTTATTTCTCTAGCTTCTTATGACTAACCTCATTTAAATTTTTCTCAGTATATTTGACATAAAAAAATGAGAACAGCCCAGCTGGTGTGGCTCAGTGGTTGAGTTTCCACCTATAAATCAGGAGGTCACAGTCCAGTTCCCTGTCATGGCATCTGCCTGGGTTGAAGGCTTGATCCCCAATTGGGCGGGTGTGGGGGGTGTAGGAGGCAGCTGATCAATGATTCTCACTCATTTTGAAGTTTCTGTCTCTATCTCCTTTTCCTTTCCTCTCTCTGAAATCAATAAAAATATATTTATACAAACTAAAACTAAACAAGCAAATAAGCAAAAATAATGAGAATGAGAGAAGACGAAAATGAGAGGAAGAAAGCAACAAGTGAAAAGTCCTTCATTTACCTGAACAGCTGGAAGAGTCCTTACTATTGCTCTTGGATGTTCACGTGCAGATGTCCTGAGGAGAAAGTTTTTAATATATAATGCCTATCAGACTGGATGGTGAAAGTCAGGGTCTATGTAGCTCTATAAGCTTTCTACGTCCTTTTCCAGAAGGCTCTGGAAGTGGGGACAGATTGGTCACTGGAAGACAAGGCATCTAGATACTATACCGAGAAATAAGCACTTTAGTATTATGGTTGTCTGCATATGATTCTATACTTTTCTATGTGATAAACTATAGGTTTTTTAAAAAATACAAACTGCCCTGACATTTTTTTTTTAAAAAAACAATAAAAAAAACAATAACAACAAAACATTTAAATATTTCATGTATCAGAACAGAAATAAAAACGAACTGAGATAAGCAGAGTCTTTCTGGGAGTTCACTCATGGAGGAACCAGGGTCTCAGATCACCCAAGTGGAGGCCCGCCTGGCTTTGGGATCTGGTAGGAGGGTAATTGCTGGGAAATAGTGCTAGGGCAGGGCTTCGCAAGTTACACTAGAAGCTGAAAAGAACTGGGATTAGTGCCCAGAACTGTGTTCTTTGAAGAGCTCCTTGTCTGGAGAGAAGTTTGAAGCAGTAAAGGCAGCACAACAGAGACCAGGCTAACTATGAGACTGACTAGGAGATTTTCTATGACCTGGAAGGTTAAAATCAACAAAATAAAATGTTATTTAGAACTGGGGTCCCTAAAATCTTAGATTGAAGCAACTATAAAATATGTAGACTTGGGGTGAGGCCAAGAAAAAGGAAAACAATTTAAAATTTTTAAAAATCCAGTTCTCTTTCAAAATAAATTTGCAAATGAATACTTCAAAAGGGAGGTAGACAATTAACAAACACCAAAACCTAGCTGACAAACTCAATAAATAAGAGGAGAAATTCTTGGAGCATTGGAAAAAATGTTTGAAATAAACATAGTTTAAGTTCCTCAAAAAGTTATGACAGAAAACCTCTTGATTAATTAAGAATGAAATGAAATAAAAATTAAGCAATTATAAATGTTCAAAATTAAATATATATATATATATATATATCTTTAACATGCTATAAAGAGATATTAAGTAAACTGACAGATAGTACTTATATAGCAACTAATAGAACAGAAAATAAAAAAGTTTCTTAAATGTTACTCAGAAGTTAATGCCACAGTTAATAATCTTGATTTCATAAAAACGCTGAAGCTTGCTCTGGGAATAATCCATATTTATATTGGGGAAAAATATGTAATGCAAAAAATACCATTTTAATAATTTTAAGTCAGCAACATTGAGTATATTCATATTGTTGTTCAACCATCACCGCCATCGCCATACATCTCTAAAACTTTTCATCTTCCCAAACAAATTCTTTAGTCGTTATCCAATAACTCCCATTTTCTCTTTCCCTCAGCTTCTAGCAGCCACCATTTTACTTATATCTCTATAAATTTGCCTAGTTTAGGTACCTAATATGAGTTAAATTACATATACAATATTTGTCCTTTTGTGTCTGGCTAAATTCATTAGCATAAAGTCATCTTCACGGTTGTTTCATGTTGCAATATGTTTCAGAACTTCCTTCCTCTCTAAAGTGGAAAACATTCCATTATATGCATATACCACATTTTGTTTATCCACTTACAAATCATTGGACATTTGGGTTGTTTCTATCTTTTGACGACTCTGAATAATTCAGCTATGAACAGTGGTATACAGTATCTGTTTTATTCCCTGCTTTAATTTATTTTTGGTATATACCCAGAAGCCGAATTGCTAGATCATATGGTAATTCTATGAATTTTGTTTTTGTTTTTTGAGGATCTGCCATACTATTTTTCAGAGTGGCTGAACCATTTTACATTCCCACCAGCAATACACAAGTATTCTGATATCTCCACATCCTTGCCAACACTTTTTTGGGGTCTTTTTTATTGGGGGTTAGGGAGGGGAGGATCACAACCATCTTAATAGGTGTGAAATATTTTATTGTCAATGTGAGTTTGATTTGTATTTTCTTAATGATTAATGATACTGAGCACTTTTTTATGTGTTTATTGGCAATTTGTTCTTTAGAGAAATGTCTTTTGAATTCCTTTGCCATTTTAAAAATTGGTGTTTTGTTGTGGTGGTGGTGGTGAAGTGAAAAAATATTTTAAAATTTAATCAGATTGTGTAATCCTCTTGATTAAAATCCTAGCATGGCTTCCCACAGAAGTAGAATAAAAGTCTTACACTGCCCTAACCAGTTTGGCTCAGTGGATAAAGCGTCAGCCTGTGGACTCAAGGGTCCCAGGTTTAATTCCGGTCAAGGGCATGTATCTTGGTTGCAGGCACATCCCCAGTGGGGAGTGTGCAGGAGGCAGCTGATCGATGTTTCTTCCTCATCGATGTTTCTAACTCTCTATCCCTCTCCCTTCCTCTCTGTAAAAAAATCAATAAAATATATTTTTTTTTAAAAAATCTTACACTGATTGGCATGGTACTATTGTATGATCTGGCTTGGCTGGTTCCCAAGTCGCCCTTTCACATTCTATGCTCCCCACAAATATCCTTCTTTCATAGCCTGCACATTGTCAAGGTCCTCTCACCTCTCAGCACCCACAACAGTTGCCTCTGAGTTTAAGCGTCTTCAGATCACCTTCCAATGACTGTCTCCTTCTCATCCATCAGACCTCTGATTCAACCTATATTATTTGGAGAGGTTTTCCACAAATATTCAATCTAATGTAGAAAACCCATGTTAATGAAACTGGAACCAAGCAATGTCCATGCTGCCTGTTGCTACTGGTCAATAAGTAGAGACAAGGTTGAATCTTTGAGGTTTTTTTATTCAGATGCTGGCGATCCAAGAGTTTAGTGCCCTGAAAGACTGCTCTGACATCTAGTCTCAAGCCATCTCTTATATAGGGTTTGAGGGTGGGAACGAATCTAAAACAATGAGTTCCCAGGGTCTGTTTTCCATCATTGTCCTTGTAAAGATTAGCCCTCAGTTGTTTGTTTCCCTTCAGGCATATCCTGTTCTTGATCTACTTTCAAAATCTATCCTATCCTGAGTGATGGATCCATCTGGTCTTCAAGGCCGCTTATCTTTATGCCTTTTTTTTTCGTACAACACATCCTCCACAATTTTCCAAGGTCTGTAAGAAAAATTTCTTCTCTATAGTGAATGCAGTTAGATAAATGTCTTTTTTATAGCTATTAATCAACTGTGATTCTATTCTTATTGCGTATCCTTCCCCTATCACTAACATTTCTTCTCTCCTTTTTTCTAAAGAGCACTTACAAACATTTTAATTTATATATTCATCTACTTGATTTACTTGTTTAAATCCCATCTCTTCTTCTAGACCATGAGGTTGATAAGTGCTGGGTCCTAGCAAGTTAACACTAAGGGCCTAGACTAGAGTAATACCTGGCATCTCTTCAAAGCTAACTAAATATTCTGAGGAATATTTAATTAAATATCAAATATTATGAAAATTAAATATTTCTGCATCTGTGAATCCCGGTGATGAGGTATGAGTTTGTTTTGTGGGCAGGGAGGAATAGGTGACAGGATTGAAATGACTAATAAAATGATTGTAAGGGACTTCTTAAGAATTAAAAAAATATAAAATATGTACTATAACAGCAATAGTTCCCTTAAAGAAATTAGCATTTCCTTAAAGAAATGCTAATTTTATTTTTACTCTCCACTGGAACAAAAAAAATGTGTCTATCTTAATTAAAAATATATAAAATATATTAAGTAGCTAACAAAAGTAGCAGAAAGAGATATTAATAGATTTTACATAAGCATAGTCAGGTTTGAGTTCTTTTGATGTAGAGAGAAATATATATATTTTTTGTTATAAGCTTATAACTTCCAACTAAGTAGTTCTGGTTCAGGTTTTTAAATCCCACTGTTGGTATTCTCAGAAGTATTTAATGGAATGATTTCATATCTTGCTTTTGAAAACATTGCCACTGGTGGAGTTAATTATAGTAGTTCTCATATCACCATCTAGTTTCTCCTTAGGTTGGGTTTCAAAGAAAAAAAAGTGACTTACTGCCTTGACTAATCAAAGCTTCCCAGAGGGGAGAAGGTGGAAATATAATGGCTACTTCTGCCTCCCATGCACACCTCTTTCATTCCCTCCTACTTTCATGCTCTTTCAGTTATACTGCTGGCTTGAAATGACCACTCTCTCCTAGTCTAATCCCTTCTTCTGATCTTCTGTTAAATGGCATTATCCCCACAGAGCATCCTGTGAGCCCCTGCCCCATGACATTCTCTGCTTCCCCTGAATGCCCTTGGACAGCCACCAGTTATTTTACTACCGGCCATGAAACTGATAAAGCATTATTTTATGTCCCCAAATGAGTTTGTCAGGTCCTTTACATTCCTTATAGCACATAACATAGTGCCTTGTACACAATACATACTCAAAAAATGCTTTTAAAATCAAATTGAATGTTGTTCAGTGCTTAACATTTGTCACACAGTAAAGACTTTATAGTGATGATTATGACTCATTTCTACTTTATGATAAAAAAAAGTATTTGGAAGATTAAGCGACAATCTCATTGACCTTCTCTACTTTTCACTATAGGGGGAAAGTTTCCCTTACCACTTCCATTTTTTTTTCTTACTGTGACTTTTTAATATAAGTGCAAAACTCTGCAGTGTACTTGTTAAAATTGATGTTTAATTGAAATATATAACAGTTCGTGCAAAAGTATCAACACGGGGGAGGATAGAGCATAATCTTTGGTTAAGCAGCAGCATTGCTTTCTCCTTGGGCAGCTGTCTTTAAGTAGATGTTTGTAGTAAGTAATGAACGAGTTATTTGTATATTCATAATGGGCTAAAAATAGCCTTTATTTTACATCTTTTATTTGGGTCAAAGGGGGGGGGGCACACAGATTTTTGAAATCCTTCTTCAGAAAATCAATTTTGAGAAAAGATTATTCTAATGTGTCATTTTTACAGCACATTTGCTCTACACTTTTATCAAATAGGGATGAGAGGATGATCCACCAATGACCACAGACTTTGTCCTACCCTGAAGGCTGATGCTGCTCTTTAGAGTAGCTAGTGGAAGTTGAAATCATCAACAAGAAGCTTTGTAATCAGATTGCAAAACTTTCCCTTCAAAAAGCAGCCCCTTCAGAGTGCTTTAATCAGTCTGATAAAAATTGTTCCAGGTCAGGACACCTAGGAAGCTGAATCTGAAAGGGAGATCAGTGGGCATGAGGTAACTGAGGGGTTCCATCAGGAGTGGCCCCTGTAGGGGGAGGGGAGGAAACTGACTTGGGCAGAGGGAAATGTTGAGTTGTGGCACCCTCACAACAAAGGCCTGAGTGAGCCAAGCCAGGGGGCAGCTCTGGAGCTGGGCTGTATCAGCAGAGGTATCACAAGTTGGTGCAAGGAGGTCAGGCCTTTATTCCCTCATGCTGATCAGTCATTGGATTCTGCTATCCCTGGGAAGGGGCATAAACTTGTGCAAAATGGCTCTTCTGACAAAGGCTGAGAGCTGTTAGCTGTCAATATTCCCAGGAGTTGGGGGAATGAAGGTGGGGAGGAAGTTATAACATGAAAATATATTAAAATATATATTAATATAATATGTAATATAGTTGTATAATTGTGTATCTACTTCTTTTATGTTGTATTTTCTTCCAACTGCGAGAAAATTTTGTTTTTAGAGAGAACCCCTAAAGGTCATAAGTGATAAGTGATAAATTTCATGTTTATCAGAATTAAAGACTTCAAGTAGAAAATAATAGACTATGGTATTTACAAATCCATGAATTTGAACTGAAATAACACATTAATAACAATAGGATCCACATCTGATCTACTTCATTTATTTTATTTTTAAGTCCTCACCCGAGGATATTTTTTAATTGATTTTTAGAGGGTGGAAGAGAGAGGGAAAGACAGAGAGATATAGATGTGAGAGAAATATATGATTGGTTGCCTCTTGCATGTGCCCTTACCAGGTCCTGGGCCGGGAAGGACCTGCAACCAAGGTAAGTGCCCTTGACAGTAATTGAACTCCGGACCCTCTATCCACTGAGCAAAACTGGCTAGGAACATCTGATCTATTTTATATTCTCATCAATGTTTTAAATATTCACACTATTATTGATTTTGGATTTAGAAGTGATCATTTCTTTTATTTATGGAATGATACAATTTAGGAAAATTTGCCAAAAGTTATATATATATATATATATATATATATATATATATATATACTCACTTAATGCAAGATAACTTATATACTCATAACTATCATTTACAAAAATGAAAATATTAATAAATTTTTTAAAATGCCAAATTTAGGTGAATAAATATATATTAACTAAAAACTACTTGGAGGAAAGATACAAGGAGTAGGGTGGACGGGATGTGAAGAAATATTAAATTGAACAAAAATATGTATAAACACATATCTGTATATAGAAAGGTATATGTTTGTTTAAATGTATATGTATACATGTAAAAGTGGAAGGAATTTCACTGAAATGTTCATTGTAATAACCAAACAACAACATAAATCTCTGACTAAAAAGAACGTTTAACTTTTATTTTCTATAATTCTTTCATTTTCTACAAAATTATATGTGTAATAAAATACAAATAGTTACATATATGTGTATATACATATACATCTACATATACATATACATATACATATACATATACATCTATCCATTTATTCATAGAATGTAGTTTTTCCTGGCGGCTGGCATGTGCTGAAGCACAGGAGAGGGAACTCTGGACAGTTCTGGCAACTTGAGACAGCAGAAAAGAATACATTCCATACAAACGGTAATAAAGACCATAATGTATGTGTGTTTTAAGATGCCTGTCACATTTTCTCTGGTAGAAGATGTTTACATGACAAAGGCGAATAACCGAATGAAGTATTAAAATAGCTTTATCTTCTCTCCAACTCAAATGAATAGTCATTTAGTTTTAGGGTTTAGCTGTTATTGGCATTATGATGTCTTCCGTTTTTATTTTTTCCATTTGAAATAATATTTCTTATTTACATCCTTTGAACCTCAGTTCAGATGTCTCTGTTTTTATTTACTGTTATTGATTTTTTAAAATTCTCACCCAAGGATATTTTTTCCATTGACATTTAGAGAAAGTGAAGAGAGAGAGAGAAGAGAAGAGAAGAGAAGAGAAGAGAAGAGAAGAGAAGAGAAGAGAAGAGAAGAGAAGAAATGCATGGATGTGAGAGAGCCATATCAATTTGTTGAAGCACCTTGACTGGGGCCAGGGATCAAACTTGCAATCCTTCAGTGAGTGGAGCAACACTCTAACCACTGAGCACACCAGCCAGTGCTACTCAGTTATTTTTTGAATTGTGAATTTTTAACTTGATTTTACCTGTGTTTGTATTATTATCAGAACATTTAACAGAAGAGATGTGCTTAAGAACAATGTCTGCAAATATTTCTGAAGTAGCTGAATATTCTTTCCTCACATTTCATATCTTTGGCTACTTGTCACTTAAAGAATTACTAAATGATGCTTTCGAATCTCTTTATTTTCCTCTCGGCACTCCTTTACCTCTTCTACTGATAGCACTTTACAGATTGGCTTTTCAGGTAGTGGAATATAGTCAACACTGATGCTTTTCTGATCGATCAAACCAGCTTCTTTTGTTGCTCACTGGCGACAGGGTTAGTGATTTTGCTCACATCACTGTCAAATACAATAACATTGAAGTTTTAAAAAATATATTTTCAACCAATTTATAGACCAATTTAAAGACTGAGGAAAAGCTATAAACATGCAATCATTTTGCAAAAATTCCTGCCCTAAAAGATTCAACATTGAGGTGAGGCTACCTTTCCTATTGCTTCAGGAAGTTATTCACCAATTCTGACAAATCTCTTACATCAGAGCTCAGTGGTTGCAAAGCAGAGGGATGACTGTCCCTTGGTAAACAAAGGAACTCATTCTGTACTGAGACCCCAACCACGAGATTCCCCACCATGTGAATTCTGGGCCTCAGCTTTCCAGGCTTCAGAACTCACCTTATCTGTTTCCTAAATTTGATCAGACTCTGTGATTCTTAGATTTACCAAGTTCATTGGAGAGCTACCGAGTGCATTGTGAATGCCTGTGTCTTAATTTACAGTGAGAATTTTATCAAGTGGAAAAACTACTCACATCAGTTTAACAAGAGGACTTTCCCTTGTAGCATGACAAATATCAGTGGATTACTGGGTGATCATAGATTCAGAACTCAGTAGGTTCCAGAAGTAGAATTTTCAATGATATCAGGATAAGATTAGACATTAAGGTAAGGCTTTTGGTAAAGGTTATAGCTTATATGTTTATTTTTCCTGAAGACATATCCTTCCCAATAAAATTCTAGTCTTTGATGCTCCTGGTAACCATTTCCTCTCTGCTACATTATTGTTGCAAGAACACTATACCTTTCTTGTATTACTCTCCACTTTCTATTCTTCCATTAATTACTAACACTTTTCCTAGTAGATATATACTTTCTCTAGAGGTAGTAATGGCTTCATTAAGGTACAGTCACCTCTTGGCCCCAATATATTATGTGTCAGTTTGTAGTTTAACTTTCAGAGGATAATATTCTATTCTAAATTCTAAGCATCACTATATTTTTGTTTCCCCAATGACCTGCTTAATAATGTCAATAATTTTAACCTGCTAGGTTTACCATGGTTTTTCATCCTGGATACACATGGAAACCACATAGGAAATTTAAAAATACAGATACCTTGGACTCATGCCATTCCAACTAAATTTGAATCTCAAAGTAAAATGGGGAAGTCTATTTTAAAAATCCCCACAAGTTATTCTGATGAACCACCATGGTATAAAACCACTAGTTTATACACTTAACTACTCAATTATCAATGTGTATGGTATTCTGCAAAGAGGAAATCTGCTACAGTATTTAGTCAATTGCTATATTTGATATATTTCTCTCCCAAACTGAGCTATTTCACTTTCGAGTTAAAAATAAATGTACCATCATTGGGTTTCTTCTCTATCATACACTGAAACATCATATCAACAGTGATGTATTGAGCTTCATAGAGATAGTTTTGAATGCCAGCAAAAGCTCCCCTTTACCATGAGCTGACCACATGCCAGTTACCAGGTAATTTACCTCATGAACCTCTCCATTCATTTTCTTTTTGTTTCATTTGGCAGATGTGTTCTAAGAAAAAGTTTTCCACATCCTTACCAGCATTTGTTGTTTATTGATTTATTGATAGTAGCTAATCTGACAGGTGTGAGGTAATATCTTGATGTAGTTTTAATTTGCATGTCTCTGATGATTAGTGACATTAAGCATCTTTTCATATGACTCTTGACCATCCGTAGTATGTCTTCTTTGGAGAAGTGTCTATTCAGGCCTTCTGCCCATTTGTAAATTGGATGTGTGTGTGTGTGTGTGTGTGTGTGTGTTTGTTGACTTGTACATATTTACAATTTTTGCCTATTAACACCTTATCAGATGTGTTATTGGTGAGCATGTTCTCCCCTTCAGTGGGTTGTCTCTTCATGTTGTTTTGCTCTAGCATTTTTGGGGCTTGCTGCGGCAGTGACCATCACAGTTGGTGCTAAAACCAGGCCAGAGGTTCCAAATAGTGCCAGCAGCAAAACCACTGAAGTCAGCATGGAAACGACCTCAGAGGTTATGGAGGCAGCTCTGGGTGAAGCCATTGCCATCAATAATGAAAAAGGTACAACAGAGAACGAAGGCTCTGGTGAATATGTGAAATCAGAAGAAGGGAATTCTCCAGTTGGGTCTGAATGCTCTGCTGGGGAGATTTACAGGAAGAAGCCATATTGGTGTTGGGGCTACCTCGGCTCAAGCTAATCTCAGGCAGGTTGACACTTCAGCAAAAAATGCTACGGAGAGGCTGATGGGTGCCTTTGAACTTTTAGTAATCTTAGTTTTTGTTTTTTTAAATGTCTTTTCTAGAAAACTTGAATGTGCCTTAAAAATCTTGTATGTACTGATAAGCTTTAGTGCAGAACGTTTTCTCATCTCTGATATTAGAATAACATATTGCAATATAAGCTTCAAGAGTTTCTTCTTTGGATTTAAAGTCTCATCACAGGAATTGAGCTCTCTCTACAACCTACACTCACTTGAGTTTTTCTGTACATTTACTTTACTGTAATGTATTAAATCTGGGTTCTTGAGTTTTGATTTCAATTCATTTAAATAAAATTGGAAAATCTTTTTAAAAAATTACTGAAAGGAAAAATGGAAAAAGAAAAGCTTGAAAACCAGAGTGTTCTGCCCTGTTAAGGACATGCTTTATTTTCATCCCAATCTTGCAGTAAAGTGAATGGGAAACCAGACAAATCCAGTAACTGTCCAAAGTGCCAGAGCTTGTAAGTGATGAGTATATTCAAATCTTCTCAGTTTACCTCCAGAAAAAAAAAGAATGTTTTGTTCATCCATTCTTCTAAACAAGGAACAATACAACTCAACAACAATGCACATTCCTGGAAAAACACAACTATAGCTATAACTCAGATATTAAGAAGAATGACTGCTCATCACATTTTAAAAATCACAGAAATAAAAATTAATTTACTACACAAAATAAATTAAAACAGAAATACAAACTGTTTCAGTTCAAACATATACAAAAGTCAGAGTAATAAATTCTAAAAAATCAAGTCTGTTATAAGAAAGATAACTAAAATTTGAAAATTTTAATAAGTTGTCATACTTAGAAAAGGGGTTATTTTTTAGTAGTGTGTGTGCGTGCGCGCATGTGTGTGTGTGTGTGTGTGTGTGTGTGTGTGTGTACTATATCTTTCAGAAAGCCTGGTAAAATCAGTGGTTAGAGAGAACAAGGTCTGATGTTAGAAAATTAATCATTATTCTGTATTGCCTCTCATTCACTCAGTAGGCACAGCGGATAAAACAAAGTGAAACAATTATAAACATGAAACTAAACAGAAGACTTGGTTTCTTCTCTCCAGGAACACATTATCTCTCTATAAACTAGAAGCTAATATGTAAAGAAATTCATTACTATGCTAGAGATTTGCATAAACTTTTATAGATAAGTACTGAGAAAATTAAGTGGCAAAGGTTCAAGGAAGAATGTAATCTTTAGTAGCAATGACGAAAATGGGGGTTTGGATTAGAGAAATAGAGAACACTGGCAGGTGTTGGGGGAAATAGATCTTCAGTTCTGAAGGCAGCCTGAGTGGTGCTTCCCTGTGTTGTGAGATTGCTCTCTGATAGAGCAGTAATCGTAAACTTCAGAATTAACTCAGTTAAAAAAGTGGGGTGTCCACTAAATCAGGATCTCCCAAGATGGAGCCCAGATGACTGAATTAAAAAATAAATCTCTACAGGAAATTCTGTTGATCATCCAGGTGTGGGGATCACTGATCTAAAGGATGTGTGTTAGTCTCACAGCGCTTCAGAAATAATAAAGCTTTTCTCTCTCCAATATTCAGTAATCTCACACAGCATACACCGTTCTTAATGGGCAGAGCAGGAGGATGAACGAAGAAACCACATTATGAATAACTCTGGATTCAACAAAAGGGCACACAGGCATTTTAAGTGTATTCTACATTATATATTAACAAAGAGATGAAGTACAATAGGAAGCCCATTTAATTGCTAGTGCATTTAGAAGAAATTAAAGGTTTTGTTTACACCATTATAGAATAGACATAAAATTATGTTATTTCATACATTCTTCACACAGATACATAATGACCTACCAGGGCAAGCAGGGAACATAAATAAAACTAATTGATAATTTTACATTGCAGGGA
Organism: Myotis lucifugus; assembly: GCF_000147115.1. Classification (NCBI taxonomy): domain Eukaryota; kingdom Metazoa; phylum Chordata; class Mammalia; order Chiroptera; family Vespertilionidae; genus Myotis; species Myotis lucifugus. The sequence goes on from NW_005871060.1 coordinate 15,200,705, forward strand.
TTCCTTTAATGTAGAAATAGCATGTTATCTGTACAATTTTAGTTCTAATACTTGAGAACAGGCATTTAGAAAAAAATGCATGTTAAAACATGCATAATTGGGTCTTTTGTCTGTGTTTGTGGCCTATTGCTTAGAATCTATTACTAGAAGGACTTGATGTCACTCTTTGCTCCAAATATTTGTCAGTATTTGATGTTTACTGTTACATGTTTTGGGGTAGTGCCCTTCACCCTCAAATACCTTTTGCCTCCAGAAATGTGGGTCTTCTCTCTCCCCACCTTCTCCCCTTTCCCCAGTGCATTCCAGTTATGTGACAAAGTGTTTGGCCGACTGGGGTAGATCTGACTGAGACAGGATGACTGAATAGAACAGGGCGTGTCTCTTTTCATAATCCATGTTCAGCTGTGGGTGAGGTGGATCTGATCGATACCTGAGTGCTGGATGGAACACCAGGTCCCTGCCTTTTTAGACACAGCGTGCAACTGGCAGGCATTCATCTCTGCCCTGAATCAGTGATGCTTGCTCATGGAGGTAATGTGTGAACATTGAGCAATTTAGAAAAGCTGAGCAATGAACAAAAAACTATTTAACACTTGGGGCCCAGCCTGTTTTTCTGTGGAATACTCATGAGCAAGAGCTAGGATAGAGAGAGGAAATATTTCTTCCTCAACTCTGTGGAACATTTTTTATCTATACCAGGAAGGAGTAGGAGAGATTCCAGCAGCTTCAGCAGAATTGGTGTCGGGTTTTCAGCTTCTGAGGGTGGTAGAGGCTTCTGTTGAACTTGATTCCTCCAATGACAGTTCAGTGCAGTGTCCTGATGCAGTTCACAGGAGAAGGGGCAGGTTTTTGAGGTGAGCAGGAGTGGATCAAGTCCGGGAACCAGTGAGCTCCGAGTGACCTTGAGAAGCACCTCTGACTTCCGGTGAGAGAAGCTACAGGTGGTGAGTAGGACAGATGCTATGAGAAATGCTTGCTGGGTAGCTTTGGTGCCATGAAGAGAAAGCCTTTTGAAAAGACAGAATTTGTTTGTTAACTAAGCACTGCCATGTAGGATATCGATAAAGTGACCTCATTCTAGGAGCAGAGTGATGAAGCCTGCCTGTATTATTTGTATGAGGAATCTCATGTAGCTCATAAAAGATGCTGAAATGCTCTTTAGAGAAGGCAATTAATGCAGGGCTTGCATTATGGAATAAAGAATATGCAAATTTTCTGTCAGTTTGAAACTCTCCTAAGAAATTATTTTACCATGTTCCAAGGTACAATAGTTTGGTGTTAAACATAATTAAGCAAATTATTTCCCTGGCTAAGAACAGTTATATAAATTGTTGACTTGAGATCATGAGCAATGAAATATAAACATAAAGCTGTTCTTTAAATAGCGATAGCCGCTGTGTTCTTTTCATTAGAGCAAACGTTTTAAATAGGAAAATATAGCAATTATTTCAGGCCATACCGTCTAGTGCATGGCACGGATGGGGTGGTCTGATCGTCTGCAATGTGTGACTCTTGAGCTACAGTCACTGGGTTCTCCTGACACTTCAAAGAACAGAGCTGAGACAGTAAGTTCTTCCTCTGAGACTTCCAGGGAGATCAGAGGCTGAGGGCAGACAGCCACTCATGCACAAGAGCACAAACCCCTCCATCCCAGGAACAGCACCTACCTACTGGCAGATGTGAAAAGAATGCTCCCCGGGGAAAACATGGCTGTCTGGGTCCAATTCCCAGGCGGCCAAACTCTGCAATTCTCTTTTCCTGAAATGTCCAAAGAGAGAGAGGCTTTTGCTGCAATAGTATGCAGTTTATTTTCAAACTTTACCTTTTCCCACAATGATGTCAATCCTGTATCCACTGGGGACTCTTAAGGTATTATCACAGTCCACCGGTACATGCACCTTCCAAAGAACTGAGGTGACTCAGATTCAGCAGTTCTAATTATGTCGTGGGTGTGTGTGTGTGTGTGTGTGTGTGTGTGTGTGTGTGTGTGTGAGAGAGAGAGAGAGAGAGAGAGAGAGAGAGAGAGAGAGCTCTTTGAAAGTCTCAGAATTTTGTATTTGAACAAAATCATTTGAATAGAACCCCCTTAGATGTGATGCACAGTAAATGCCTCAACCACTCTTCCTGTCTTTGTGCCCAGTGTGGCCAAGAATTATTGACACCAGGTAAGCTCAGTTGACCACCTGTGTCTCCTTTTGAGCAGAAAGGTTCCCCTAAAATGCCAGGGGAAGAATTGTTTCAGTGTAAAGGCCTCTCCTCTAGATACTGAATTCTCTGAAAAGCTGTTGGCTGTCATGCCAGCGAGATTCTGTCCTGGCTTCGCCCTCCTCCTGGGCTGGGTTGCTGTGAGCCCTCTCCCTGAGATCTTACTCATCAGCACTTACAAAGCAAACAAAGTGTGAGCTGCTGCTCAGGAAGCAGGGTTTCAACCTAACCGGTTTGGCTCAGTGGATAGAGCATCGGCCTGCGGACTCAAGGGTCCCAGGTTTGATTCTGGTCAAGGGCATGTACCTTGGTTGTGGGCACATACCCAGTAGGGAGTGTTCAGGAGGCAGCTGATCAATGTTTCTCTCTCATCAGTGTTTCTAGCTCTCTATCCTTCTCCCTTCCTCTCTGTAAAAAATCAATAATATATATATATTTTTTAAAAAAAGGAAGCAGGGTTTCAAAGGCAGGCACTGTGAAGCTCTTCTCCAAGAACATTTTGCCTAAGCCTTACACGTTGTCTTTCCTTTTGATTTATTGTGATGTTCCTGATTACATTACATCAATCCCTTGAGTGGACAACAACTTCTAGGTTTTCGTGTTCAGCATAGCATTACAATCCACAGATATTAACTGAGGAGGGAGGGAGATTCTGAAGCTTTATTTTACTTTTCCATCAGGCAGTACTAATATGTACATTCTTAGCTAATTGCCATTTTAAAAGTCACTGGATGGCTGAGATCCAGGACTGCTAAGCCTCAATGAGTAAGTGTGAGTGTGAGGAGTTCACATTAACGTGTTAATCATCTATTGTGGCAGTCATTTAGTTTTAACACATAAATTTGGCAGCAGTTGGTTGCCCATGTTTAAACATGAGCACTTAAAGGGGTAGAGACAACTAGTGCACAAGAAATTCAAAGTAGTTGCAGAACGAGGAGCAGAGATGAGAGGCATCCATGCGACAAAAGTAGTAACTGTCTGAGGTTTTGATGAATTTCTAGTTCTCATCCATCCTACAGCCTGGTCCCTAATTCTGATTTGTCCTACAGACTGGCAGCAAGAGGTATTCACAGGTAGATATCTGTAATTATTAGGAGTATATTACACCTAGGACAATGCTTTCGCTCGGGATATATTGAACAAATACAGAAAGACAATGTGGCTAGATGGTGGAAATGAAATCGGAAAAGACAGGATGGAAACCAGAGATTTGTGAAAAAAAATACCTAAAGGACTTGGCAAGTGATGAAATACAAGTGAGAGGACTGATGCCTATGGTGAGGATTCAAGCTAGAGAGAACTACCTCTAGAGGTAGGTGATCTGTCACTTTTTTTTCCAAATAATCTCATTTCAATAAGCTTTTTGTAAAATAAATCAAAGAACATGGTAACTAATGGAAAAGCACAGACAAAAATAAACAGTAATATAAGTAATACATAAAGCATTTGCAATTTTAAAACATTGGTCTCTTTCCATGCATTTGAAGAGAGAAACACCCCGCCCCTTTCGTATCTTTTGCTTTGTTAATACAGATTAATGTTTTTAGGCATTAAAAATGGAAGCTAAAGAGCGCTTTCTTTAGAAGGGAATTTTTTTGCTATTTAATGCACATCAATTTAGGCCTACACAATGCGATTGAAAATGGGATGTTTATTTCAGTGAAGATGTTGGGAAGAGAGTGAGTGTAAGGGACTTAGTTGTGAATTGGCTCAGACAAGGCAAGTCATAACTGAAGGACAGTGTATGCATTTATGTAGGATGGGAAGGACCATTAGTCACACATCTATCTTTTAAGTCACTGAGAGAACAATCCCCATTAGTAACATCATTTTGAATAATAAGAAAAATGTATGTATGTCCTTGGAATTTCAATAAATAGTGAATCATACAGCTGAGACATTTGCAGGCACCTGGGAAAGTTAATTAACTCCATAATTTTATTGGATATTTTCTACATTACTAGAATAATATATTAAAATATATGTTGGTGACTATGAAGCATAAATAGAGCCCCATAAGAAAAAGCTGAGAGTGAAAATGAATTAACACAGTCTGTGCACAAGTAAATTGCTTACAGTAAGTCAATAAAGGAAGGAACGTCTTCCCAATCCATTCTGAGTTGACGCATGGCAGTAGCTAGCCTTGTCTCTGTTTTGATCATAGCTGTGGTCTAGTCTGGAGGACCTTAGACTCACTGTGTGCTGATCTTGTTCCATCTCAGTGTCATACTACTGGCTTCTCTGGTTTGCACTCAGGGTCTTCTCCAGTGCTCTGCCCACTGAATCTGGGCTCAAGCTCAGCCTGAAATGATGAAGAATTGATATCCCTAATGTCAACACTAAAATCGGAGAGGAAACCAATGGAAAAAGGCCCTTGTCCTTCAGGTGAACAATGCATCTAGGTGTTGTGCATGATTTCCAGGTTTAACAGAAAAAAGGTATGAAGCAAAGCTAACAAATATATTTAAATGTATTATAAAGTATTAAAATAGTACTAAAACCACATAAAATCAATAGGTGAGATATGGGAAAGGAGGCTATTGAAACGAGAGAAATTAAGTCAGGGAAAGATATTCTATTAAAAGAAATAGAATTTTAAAAAAAATAGGAAAGAGCAAGCCATACAGTTTGAACATTTGCCCAGAATATTGTTGGGAAATGAATTATTTGACCATATTGTAGAGGTTCCTGATTATCATGGAAATGAGTACTTAGTTTGATAGGAAAGAGGAAAGGATGAGAACTTTGAGACTGGGTTGGTATTGAGAAGTACAGAGGATATACATATTCAAATCTACAATATGGGGAAAATAGTTCAAAAGTCATATGGAGAAAACCATCATGTTCTTCTGTGATTCACTGTGAATTCTCTGATGGCAGAAACCATAGCACATTACACATTGCTCCCTGCCCCATTTCTTTCTTTCTTTCTGACATAGAAACTCAATAGCTGTTGAATGAAGAGACCAAGGCCGCCTTTTACAAATAAAGTCTAGTGGAGACAACTATTCATTTCACTGACTCCTCTCTCTGCTTTCAGTCTTGCTTGATGACTGATACTGTCTACATTAACCTCAACTCAGTGCCAAATGGAAGACCCTTCTGAAGCAAAGCTGTTTCTGTGCCTGTCTTATTACCTGTCATTTATTACCTGTTTCTGGGACATCTGCTTTTGCCTATAGCTTAAGTGCTTTCAGAGCGTCCTCCTTGGTTCATGCCCAGCTTGCCACCAAATAAGCCCTAACTAGTTCCCTAGGGAAGGATATTATTCCCAAATTCATCACTTGTGTGGTTGGTATTCACTTATGTTTATCAAGTAATACTTCATTCAAATGTCATCCTATATAATAAAAGGCTAATATGCAAATTGACCGAACGGCAGACTGACCAGTCACTATGATGCGCACTGACCACCAGGGGGCAGACACTCAATGCAGGAGCTGCCCCTGGTGGTCAGTGCACTCCCACAGGGGGAGCGCCGCTCAGCCAGAAGCCGGGCTCACCGCTGGCGAGCACAGAGGCAGTGGCAGGAGCCTCTTCTGCCTCTGCGGCAGTGCTAAGGATGTCTAACTGCCAGCTTAGGCCTGCTCTGGGACTGCGAGAGGGCGCAGGCTGGGCTGAGGGACCCCCCCACCCCCGAGTGCACGAATTTCATGCATCGGGCCTCTAGTTTGTAATAATATGCTTAAGATTTAAAAATTTGCCTAGCTCTAGCTGGTTTGGCTCAGTGGATATAGCATCTGCCTGTGGACTGGAGGGTCCCAGGTTTGATTTGGGTCAAGGGCACAGGCCCAGGTTTCAGGTTTGATCCCCAATAGGGGGCATGCAGGAGGCGGCCGGTCAGTGATTCTCTCTCATCATTGATGTTTTTTTCTCTCTCTCCCTCTCCCTTCCTCTCTGAAATCAATAAAAATACATTTAAAAATTTTTCCCAAATAAACTCTTATTTTTTTCTAATCAGGGAGGTTTACTTAATACAAAAGTAGTGACAACATTATATCTGTCCAGACCATATAATGCTATTGAGCAGAAAATCTTTTTGTCTGACATAAATTCACTTGCAGTAGCTCTGATGTTGGTTGTAAAGTGATAATTTTCCAATTTATTTTTTAAGTAAAATGTCTGCTTTATAGAAAAGGAAAGGGACACATTCAAAGCATTGCCATTCTGTCAAACATTATAAATTTTCAGCATTATTAGGAAGGTGAAAAGGTGATCTTGTTATGGAATATTGAATGCCCCCCAAAATGTCTTATGCTCCCCCTCAATCTTATACTTGTGTTTTGATACTGTGTGTTTGCTTCCCTATAGTAGCTTGGAGATAAATTTGGCAAAGGAACCAGAAACCAAGTTGTCCTGAGAGGTAGAAAGTCAAGAGGAGCCCTGTGACATTTTTCAAAATAAGTGCAATGTGAATAATAATAATTTTAAAAAGATAAATAAAAATGTCTAAAAAATTCCTTCCTGTTCTGGCCCTTTTCTCTGCTTGATTGGTCAGGAATGATGATGTGATTCATCATCTTCACTTCACTGTGGGATTAAAACTTCCAGAAATGCTGACAGGATCAGGAGGGCATCCCTTCCCTTCCTCTCCTCTAACACTCAGTCATGGTTAATTTAGCCGTGGTGAAAGGCGCCAACATAAAGTCTAAAGCAACGTTGCTTCACACACATTACACTGTTTATTCCTTCCAGATGCCAAAATTGATAAAAGTAAACCATAGTCAATTCACAACAATGAAATCATGAGGAAGCATTATACATGAAACTTACAAAATTATGCTTGTTCCAAAATAGCGGACTCCCTCAGGAAGACTGCTTTGCATGAGGACAAAGAAAACACACTGAGACTTTGTCATTCCGAAACAGCCATCATGTTTTCTTATCTTTTCCTTTTAAAAAGAGGAGACAATTATATCTTGTAGGCGATGCTATTACGATCTACAATTTTAAATCTCCAATTTTTCTTTCAGTCTGTGAATAAGCTTGGATTCACGTCTTTGATCAGTTTAAAAACTCCTGCTGTCATCCTGGGAAACATTAGCTTTCGCCTGGAGGCTCTTGTATGAACTTTTCAAGGATGTTTGAATTTCAAGCTGTAACTATCTAAAATGGATAGAATATGGAGTAACCCAGGTAAAAAAAAATAGCACCTAGAATATTATAACTTTTCTGAGAGATAAAAAGGAAGACTCAAATAATGAAGTGGGGTAAGCATGGTTCTTGGGTAAGAAAGCAGAGTATTAAAAAAATTTGTTTTTCTAAAATAAATTGATAAAGTGAAATAAATTTTATTTTGAATGTATTGAAACCATTCTTAAGTTTCTATTGAATAAGAAAAAAATAGAGAAAAATTAAAAATAGAATACTAACAATCCAGGGCAATTTCCTTCAGGTATTAAAAAGTTATAATGAGATTCAGTTCCAAGACTGAGTAGAATGAACAGTATAAATGAGACAAAAAACTGAAGCAAGCTTAAGTATATAGAATTTAATGCAATAAAAAATAAATTCATTGATCAGCAGATTTTTAATAAAATCCTACCATTTGCAACAGCATGGATGGAGCTGGAGAGCATTATGCTAAGTGAAATAAGCCAGTCAGAGAAAGATAAATATCACATGATCTCACTCATTTGTGGAATATAATGAACAACATAATGATGAACAAAAACAGATCCAGAGACAGAAGCATTGATCAGACCGTCAAACCTCAGAGGGAAGGCAGGGGAGGGTGGGAGTAAGGGGGAGAGAAGGACTTGTATGCATGCATTTAAGCCTAACCAATGACCACAGACACCAGGGGGGTGAGGGTATGAGCAGGGGCGTGAGGGGCAATTGGGGGATAAGGACACATATGTAATACCTTAATCAAGAAAGAAAGAAAAATAATAAAAGGAAACCAAATCATTGGAATAATTTAACTCTATTTTGAGCAAATGTAGATCACATATCAGACAATATCCAAATAAGTTTCAGCTGAACGGAAGTGTTTAATGAATGATAAAAATTCTAAAAACTGAAAAAAATTAAGCCCTTTTGGTCAGAGGAAAAGTTATTCATGGTCTGAAATTGTAAAAGCACAAAAGAAATACAGATGTTAGATTACATGATCATTTGAGAGACTTTATTATGACAAACTAAAATAAAAAGGCAAATTATAAATTAGCAAAGATTCTAATAACTTAAAGAAAATATTATAGATATATAGTTAAAATTTAACATAAGAAAATTATACTAACATGCAATAATGTATAACTAAAGAAGAAATTACAAATTTACAAAATACAAAAAGTTAGAAAATTCAGCAAAAACAAATTTTGTATGTTTATACTAGAAGTTCAACACAAAAATTTAAATGAAAGTCTTTTTTTGTACAGTAAAGCAGCCATTTATAAAAGTTTATACAAAATATTGAAGAGGATGTACTAAAGAAGATGTTTTATTACATCTTGATTTTATTTTATTGATTTTAGAATATGAATTGGGAAAAATATTTAGAATGAAATTTGACTATATCAAGAATCATAAAAGGAATAATGCCTAAGTACTATAGTCTAAGCATCTTCTCTAAGAAAATGACTAAATTACAAAAGACATTTATGTACAAAAGTATTTTAACAAATTACCTATAATAGTTAAACTTGAGAATAATATCAAGTGTTTAAGATGTTTAGAAAGTGAATCTAGATTTATATAGCTTTCAATAATAGTGTCTATATTGCATTAAAGGAAAACATTAAAATATCACATATAGCTTTTCTCAGTTATATAAAACATACAGCAAATGCAAACAAAAAAGAAATAAAACAACACTTAAGAACTTATTTTTTATATCTGCACATGGGTCTTCTCTAAACTTTAATAAGTATATAATCCTTTCATAATGACAACATGTAATAACCAAAACTAATAGAAGAATGCAAATGGCTTATTTAATTAAAGTAAAAATACCATGATTATATATTTTACAGATAAGAATATTTAATAAATGCAAATTTTCAATTTTTTTATAAATTAATGTGCTTTACTGATTATAATAAAAGATGAGTTTTTATATTGAATAAATTAGTTTCATTGATTATAATTCAAAATATTTTTTTCTCCTGCCTAACAATATTGTTCTAAATGTCACTTGTATGACTATACAGATGAAAACAGGAATATTTTTTCAACATTTTAGATGGAATAATCCTATTGAATATTAAGTCATAATTATAAAACTACAACTATTTATTTTCCATAGCCAGTAAAAGAGAAAGAACATTAATGGAATCCATAAAGAGCACATACTTCAAATGTTTTTTTTTTATATATAACTTTCATAGCCTGGATTTCCAATAAAACAGTCTGAGGAGAAGTTTGGGATTAATCTTCAAGAGGTTCAATGTCAGGCTAACAAGAGTAAGAGACACAGGAACTAAGTCAGGGAAGGAAGGAAAATCATGAAAGATGATGTATTATCTTTCTGGCCACTACCTCACAATTACCTCTTAAGACAAAGCCAATCATTTGGCAGTTTTTTCTGTTGGACAACTATATACAGAATTCATAGTGTTGTTGTCCATTGGAAGGAGAAAGAACAGGGCTTCTGTTTGCCAGTCATCAAATTTTCACCCACAGGAAGTTACACACACACACACACACACACACACACACACACACACTTTCCAGTTGCATTATTAGGCCCCTTTTGTGTTTGCTTGGGGAACTGGACCTGTTGCCCTAGAGTGCGGTGTATTATTCAAGTTCAAAAGGAAGGAAACAAAAATTGAGGCCAAATGGCTGAGTAGCCTGACTCTGCAAGGCTTCGTGGACCTAAGTGGACGAGCTCAACCACAGGGTGGCTGAGGGGGAGCAAGCAGGGAACCTAGTTCTGAGGCTTTTGAGAGGTGTGTACATCTCATATAATGGCTGTCCCTTACATCTTCAAATATGCTATCATTTCTTCTATTAAAAAACAAAAACTAAACTCAATAAAAAGGTAGTGAGCCCTCATTCATCTTTATCTACCCTACTTTCGCCCCTTTAGAGTTAACATTCTCAAAAGGATTATCTGTAATTGTTGTGACATTTCTAAAATCTCGATTTCCTTCCAGCTATTACTCAGGAGTTCTATTATATCAATCTTTTAAAATGTCATTGGAAGTTCTGATGTGTTAGCTCCAACGTTCTTTCACTATCCCCCACCGCCACATTCTTTTTCAGCTTGGATCTCATCTTTAAAACACCCTGGTATTCCTTCTCTGTTTTTATCTCACAAGCATTTGGCACAACTAATCACCCTCTCCTTTTTCTTCAGCATTTCTCTTCTTAGCTTGATTGATGATTTCCCCAGGTTTTTCTCCAGTCTCATGAGTCATTTTATCTCTGTCTGTTTTTTGGGTTTGTCTCCTCTGCTCAATTTCTAAATGCTGTCTGCTGCAGGGTGTTGTCCTAACCCACACAGTGATGGTTGAGTACTACTTCTTGCTGTGAATCATCGCTATCACAGGACCTTCTCTACTTTGCTGGTAGCCATGTTGCTTACCCTAACCACATGCTAATATTTTGGTTTCTCAGAAATGCCAAGATCTGGTCATTCTAGGGGATTGAGCACTAGCTGTTTCCTCTGCCTGGAAATAATTTTTCCCAGATCTTCAAAGGGTGACTTTTCTTATACTTTGGATCTAAATTTAAAATATCATCTGGGAGGACTTCTTCAACAAATCCTATATAATAAAAGCCTAATATGCTAAGTGTCCAGTCATCTTGTCATCTGTCCAACCAATCAAAGCATAATATGCTAATGATATGCCAAGGCTGCACAACTGCTCGCTATGGTGTGCACTGACTACCAGGGAGCAGACAGTCAACTGGTTGACCAGTCGATATGATGTACACTGACCACCAGGGGGCAGATGCTCTGACCAGTAGGTTAGACTGCTGCTGCGGTCCAGCTGTTTGGGACTGAACTATATGGGCCAGACACACCCTGGAGCCCTACCATGGTCCCTCCCCAGCTGACCAACCTCCCGCATTCCTCCCTGGCCCCAATCATGCACTGGTGGGGTCCCTCGGCCTGGCCGGCACCCTCTTGCAATCTGGGAACCCTCAGGGGATGTCGGAGAGCCAGTTTAGGCCTGATCTCGCAGGCCAGGCCGAGGGACCCCACTGGTGCATGAATTCATGCATCAAGGCTCTAGTAATGCATAAGATTCTCCAATTTCAAACACATTTCCTGTTAATTTTACTCATTAGCATTTGAAAGAATATGGCACTATTTTTATTTTTCTATTTGAGTAGGATCTATCTCTCCCCAATAAGACCATCTGTTGAGAGCAAATGGGCATAATCTGTCCTGCTCACTAGAGGATATGAAGGAGCCATAATAATGCCTAACTCACAGTCAGCACTAAATGAACAGCTTTTAATAAAAAATACAAAAATAACATTATAAAGCATTTTTACTGACCAAATAATCTAACATTTATTCAAAGTAAATACCAAGGCTGCTAGAATAGTATAAGTATTGTATGATAGTCACTCACACTTTGAGGTTGAATTGTGACTTGTTTTAAAAGAGCAATATACACCAAACACTTAATTACATGTATGCTCTTTGATCAATTATAATTAATAACCAACACATTAATTATTGATTGACTTTTAACAGTATAGGAGCTTATTCCTATAACAATCATAGTTTTTCAATGGGGAAAAAATATACATATACCTTATACAATTGTTTTGAGCTTGCTTTGGAATATTTAGTGTGTTTTCTTCTTCTTTTAAAAAAATATATTTTATTGACTTTTTTACAGAGAAGAAGGGAGAGGGATAGAGAGTTAGAAACATCAATGAGAGGGAAACATCAATCAGCTGCCTCCTGCACACCTCCTACTGGGGATGTGCCCGCAACCATGGTACATGCCCTTGACTGGAATCGAACATGGGACCTTTCCGTCCGCAGACTGACGCTCTATCCACTGAGCCAAACCAGTCAGGGGTGGTGTGTTTTATTCTTGTTTCCTGCTTTATTGAGGTATAATTGGCAAATAAAAATTGTATATATTTATGGTATACTAGAGGCCTGGTGCATGAAATTCGTGCATGGGTAGGGTCCCTAGGCCTGGCCGGTGATCCGGGCCGATCTGTGGGGTGATCGGCAGGGCAATAGAGGGGGCCCCCCACTGGCACCGGCCTTGGCCTGCGGGCTGGGGACAGCTCTGCGTTGAGCATCTGCTCCCTGGTGGTAGGTGCCCATCATAGCAACTGGTCATTCCACTGGTCGTTCTGCTGTTTGGTTGATTTGCATATTAGGCTTTTTTTAAATATATAGAATGATACTCTTACATATGTACACATTGTGAAATAATGTCCACAATCAAGCTAATTAGCCATCACCTTACATAGTTATCATTTTCTTCTTTTTCTTTGTAAGGTAATAACACTAAAGATCTACCCTATAGGCAAATTTCAAGAATACTATACAGTATTATTCACTATAGTTTCATTCCTGTACATTAGATGTCTAGAACTTATTCAACTTGCATATTTGAAACTTTGTACCTTTTAACCAATATCTCCCAATTTCCCTCCAGCCCCTGAAAACCACCATTCTACTCTCTGCTTTTATGCATTTCACTCTTTAGAGTCCTCATGTAAATGAGATCATGCAGTATTTATCTTTCTGTCTCTGGCTTATTTAACTTAGAATATATCCTCTAGGTTCATGAATGTTGTCACAAATATTTCTGTGTGTGTGTGTGTGAGTATGTACCTCACATTTTTAAATCTATTTATCTGTCAAAGGACATTTAGGTTGTTTCCATATCTTGGCAATTTTGAACATTATTGCAACAAACATGGGAGTGCAGGAGTCTCTTCCAGATCCTGATTTCATATCCTTTGGATAGATACCCAGAGTAAAATGGTTGAGTCACATGGTAGTTCTATTTTTAATTTTTTGAAGAACCTCTACACTGTTTCCCATAAAGGCTGGACCAGTTTACATCACCACCAGCAGTGTGCATGAGTTACTTTTGAAAAATTTTATTCAAGTCCATTGCCCATTTTATTTAGTTTATTTATTTATTTGCTTGGCATGTAAATATTAAGTATATAATTTGCCGGTATAAATTAGAAGAATATTTTAGATCACTACATAAATAGTATGTTTACAAATATCTGAATTCAACTGCCTAGCAAAGAATATTATGTAAAATACATTTTAATTAATAGTTTCTTTTGTCCTTTTCCCAGTGTGTGTGTGTGTGTGTGTGTGTGTGCATGCACCTACCTAAATAGTCTGTTTTCATTTTATCTTCCAACATTCCAATTTTATAAGACACAGTAAATATACATAAACATATACCATAGTAAATACAATAAATTGAGCTTTAAATTAAAAATGAAAGTTTGCTTGAAACAATAAATGTCTACTAACCTACTAATGAAATAAATCATAAAAGATTGGCATGGAGATATAGTATTTGAGAGCAAAAGGGGCTTTAAATACTTGCTTATTTTAAGTAATATGTACTGTGTATACTAACACAGATATATTGTGATGTCTTGGGCAAGTTATTTTATATTTCTTGTGTATATCTAGGTAATGTTGCAACAAATAAATAAAAACAGTTGTTTAGCAACTTTGATCATATAAAGTCCTACATTAGCAGTTAATAAGCATAAAGAGAAATGAAAGAGGCTCAACTCACTTTTAAATACCATAACCTCTCAAGATATATTATAGATTCTACTTCTCATTTCTTAACAATTCCTTAATGAATATAGGTATATAATCATCATCAGCATTTTATATGACTACTTATAGAATTAATTTTACTGAAGTCATTTTCATATAAGTTAAACTGTTGAATCCATACTTAAAAATCAATATTATATCTTTTAATAATGAGAAATACATATTCAACATAGTACTAATATTAAAACCTGACTGCTTTGCTCTTCATCAGCTTATCCTTTGATATATTGAAAAGACCTTCATATGATTTAGGATACTAAGAGTTTTTATTAATAATGGATTTTAATTTTTTGTTAAATTGTACTTACCTGCACCTTTATCAAAGCTCATGTTTATTGTTTGAATTTGTTAATAATTTGAAGTATAATGGTTTTTAAAAGTTAATCTTACTTTTAATTTTGTGTTTATTTTAATGTTTTCTTTTTACATTTTGACTCTTCTCGTTTTTTGCCAGCAATATAAAATACTTGTTTTTATAATGATAAGTATCAATGTGTTCTTTGGATAAACCGAATGTTGTTAAATTATTTTTTTAAAAAACATATGTGTTGCATTCAATTTGCTAAAATTTTGTGTACTACTATAGCATCTACATTCACATTCAAAATTGATCCATACATTTGCCCTTATAGGTAGTTTTTGCTTGGTTATTGAAATTGACTGAGTATTTGTGCCCCAAAAAACGCATATGGTAGAACCTAATCTTCAGTGTGATACTTATTAGGTGTAGAACTTTGGGAAGAAATTAGATCATGAATAGAATTAATTATAAGTCAATCAGAGAAAGGTAAGTATCATATGATGTCACTTAGATGAGGAATATAATGAACAAAATCAACTGACAAAATAGATTCAGAGTCATGGAAGCATAGAACAGACTTATGAACCTCAGAGGGAAGTGGGGAGGGCCTACAACACTAGGGCAGGTACAGAGTAGAGGGAGCCAAAGGGGGAAAATATGGAGAATATATGTAATACTTTGAACAACAAAGGTAAATTATAAAGAAAAAACTTCCCCCAAATCAAAATGACACATAAAAATAAATAAATAAATAAATAAAAGTGGCCCCCGAGAGACCCCTCAATCTTTTTTATCATTTGAAGTCACAATGAAAAGACAATGGCCAATAAAGAATAGTGCCTCAATTTTAAATTAATTTAATAAGTGCATTATCATTTGTGTTCCAGTTTATTTTTGAACCAGTTTTAAACTGGTTTGGCTCAGTGGATAGAGCGTCGGCCTACGGACTCAAGGGTCCCAGGTTCGATTCCGGTCAGGGGCATGTACCTGGGTTGCGGGCACATCCCCAGTAGGAGATGTGCAGGAGGCAGCTGATCGATGTTTCTCTCTCATCGATGTTTCTAACTCTCTATCTCTCTCCCTTCCTCTCTGTAAAAAATCAATAAAATATATTTAAAAAAAATAAGTGCATTATCATTTGTGTTCCAGTTTATTTTTGAACCAGTTTTATATATTATTTTTCTATAAATTGTCTACTTGGTTTAAATTTTAAAGTGGATTAGTATAAAAGTATGACAATATCATCTTTTAAAAATTTATCTTTATTATTCAAAGTATTACAGATGCCACCCCCATTGATACCCTTCAATCCCCCTTCCCAAGGCCTACCACACAATTGTGCGTGTCCATGGGTTATGCATATAAATTCTTTAGTCAATCTCTTCCCATCCTTATTTGTCAGTTTGTTGCATGCTTCCAATTCTCTGGATCTCTTTTGTTTCTCAGTTTTTGTTCATTATACGTATTTCTCAGTTTTTGTTCATTATACGTAAGATCATGTGATACATATCTTTTTCTGATTGGCTAATTTTGCTTAAAATCTGCAACATTTAAGGTCACATTCCATATCTATTTGTTTTTTTTAAATATTTAAAAATTGATTTTTAGAGAGAGAGGAAGGGAGAGGGAGAGGGAGAAAGAAACATTAATGTGAAACTGAAACAGATGGGCTGCCTCCTGCATGCCTCCTACCACACTGGCCAGGGCTACATTTCATATTTCAATGTCCATACTTTCTCATGTTCTTTTATTTACTTATTTATTTTTAAATTTATCTAACTAGAATCTATGCTTTCTCTCTATTGTTTTGGAAGTTACACATAATTTCTACAGTTTTGTGTTCATTATTCATTTTATTTTTATTTTTTCACATCTTAAATGGTATGATTAATATCTTAATTTGTAGTTTCCTTTTCTAATATCAGCAATTAAGTCTTGTAAAATTTTTTCAGTTGACTGAATATTTTGGTATGTGATATTCATTGTTCTGTCTTAAATGTTTTATAATTTCTGTATGTTGACTACATTAAAACACAAGCCAGTGGGTATATAGGTTTTTATATTGTTTGTGTTTTTTATTATTAATACTTCTTTTTATTACATTTTGGTCAGATAATTTGGTCTGTATAAAGCAGAACGAATTGAAATATGTTGGCACTTGATCTTTGACCAATGCTTGGTCATTTAATATCATTTTATGTGAGCTTGAGATAGACTGCTGAGTGCATGCTCTATGTAAGCTCATTATATTAACTCTATAATTCTTGTTGCTTAAATATTCTATACCCTTACATCCTTACAGTTACCTGTTTATTTGGTTATACCAATTAGAGACAGAAGTATATTAACATTTGTATATGGATGAATTCCTCCTTTGATTGTGTCCATATTTTCATACTATTTATTAATTGCATACATGTTAAGAGTTGACAATTTTTTTATAGTAGAATATAAGTTCTCCACGAGGACAGGGTTTCGCATCTGTTTTTCACTATTTATGTGTTTGATATCTGGAACTGTGTCTGACTCCAGAAATATTTTTTGACAACTAAAGGAATCATTTTGGTGAATTAGATGTTTTATCATTAGATGACAACTTTATAAAACACTAGAAATGCTTTTCTCCTTTGAAATATTTTTGTCTGTTTTTAATATATTGAAAAAAATTTTGACTTGTGGTAACTCATATTTTCATCAATTTTTAGTGTTAAGTGTGTTTGTTGTTAATAGCACATAGTTTAGAACATATGATTGAAGCTTTGCTAGCTAAAGAATTAATTCATTAATTGGGATAAATCACATGTATGCATGTCTTTATTTTTTAACTTTATGATCTTTGACTAATTTTGTTCCATAATTATTTTTCTGTTTTCTTGAATTATTTTGATTTGCTTGATTTTCCCTTTATATTGCTTTTCTCCTATTATTCTGGAAGTTACAGATTTTCATAGACATTTTACTGCAATGAATATTATAACAACATTTAATATTAAATAATATGCTTATTGTCCTTGTAGATTTAAAAGGAACCTATAGTATTTAAATTCTGATTATTGTTAATACTAAAATTTTTGCTGGTATATTTTGATTCTATGTTTTTCAACCTCACTAACTAAGTAATATTACTATTATCATTTTCAGCCAACATTTCTTTAGATTTTTCCTGATGTTTACCTTTTTTTTTTACTACCATTTAAATTTTTTTGTATTCACCATTTCTTCTCTCATAGCTTCTTCCTCTTAGGATTATTTTCTATTTTCCTAATATATATCTTTTGGGGTTTTCTTCAGTTAAGGATCTAAGGCAAATTCTGTCAGTATTTTCTTGTTGTTTGTTTTATCTTAAGCCATCTTTATTTCATTCTCATTCCTCAAAGTTAGTTTTTCCTGCGTATAAAATTTGAAGTTAATAAAGTCCCCCCCCCTGATAAATTATTCCATACTATTCTGATTTCCAATTTTGTTTTGTTTTTTGTGTGAAATCTATCATTGGTATAATTATTGTAACAAGGTTAATTGATACTTTTCTTCTGGTATTTTGAATATATTATTTATATTATATATTATTTATTGATATGACAATGAATTACTGATGTATGAACTTACTACAGGAATTTCAAATCTTCAAGTCATATTCTACATACCCAATGAGTTGTTTAGAATAACTTGAATAATTATATTCTAGTCCTAAAAAACTCACGGTAGTTTCTTATTTCCCAATAATGACTGGTTATTAATGAGGTAGACATAAGAATCATAGCCCTTAGGAATGTCTTGTCTTTCTATATAGATTATAAAGATATGATGGTCTTCATAATTTCTAACAGTCTTCATATCCATGAATCACCTTAGTGCTAGACTCATCTAGATTTTAGTTCTTGTCCTCTGCCAAAACTGCTATTTCTATACCTTCACAGTGGTATGTTCTAAGAATAATTCCATGTCTCTTTCTCTGATTCTTATCACAGTATCCTCCTGGAATTGCTCCAGCTTCTCTTAGTCATTTTTACTATAGTTCTGACCCTGCTTGATTGTATGTCCCACAGTATCAGCAAAATTCTTTTGAGATCTGGAGATATCTGTCTGGTCTAGGTAGAAGTATGAACAGGTATGAGCAGAACTGCAATTTATCTCTCTTCTCCATCCAAAAAGACTAGACAATAACCTGGATTAAAAATTACTTTCTGCCCTGACTGGTTTGGCTCAGTGGATAAAGCATCGGCCTGCGGACTGAAGGGTCCCAGGTTCGATTCCAGTCAAGGGCATGTACCTTGGTTGCAGGCACATCCCCAGGAGGGGGTGTGCAGGAGGCAGCTGATCGATATTTCTCTCTCATCGATGTTTCTAACTCTCTATCCCTCTCCCTTCCTCTCTGTAAAAAATCAATAAAATATATTTTTAAAAAATTACTTTTCAATTTGCCAATTTACACTGAATATTTAATGCATAATAAATCAGTTTTCTCCATCTCAGTGTGCACACTCTACTCCAATATGGCATTTCTCATTTTAGCATTGGTACCAGGATATTTATTAAATCTTTTGTTAAATACTAAAAGCCACAACACTCATGTCTGAAGAATGTATGTGCCTAAAAAAAAATAAACCCAATAGTTAGGAAGACATGACAAATACGATATATACCCTAAATACCCTAATTCATTACTGAGCAGATTATTTAAAATGAGATGTGTCTCCAATTAATACCTTTGATGTGTCTCTAATTTGGAAGTCTCTGAAGTGTGACTTAAAAAAATCATGCGTCTCAGTATCCCTCAATCTCTGCTCAATGCCACTTTCAAAGGAACTACTATTCACCTACAGAAACTATAGTATATCTTTTAAAATGCGTTTCACATAAAAACAAATCTTCCACAAAGTCTTCAATTTCTCCAGAAAAGTACACGAACATTTTTTAAAGGGGCATCAATCTGCCTACTGTTAAAGAAAAATATTGCCATTACACTTGCTAAAGAAGAGTAAGGAACACTTTTTGCAAGGGAGCTACTACAATAGGATTGCGTGGTAGGGAAGAGAGATAGGACTCAATACAAGAAAAAGTGGGAATTTATAGCTAAGGAGCAAGGGAGGGGGCAGTAATGCAAAAGTACTAAGAAGAAACATGGGGGGTTAGTTAGGGGGGTTTCTATCTAAACAAACCTAAGAGAATTCCTACTGAAGGCAGGTCAGATGATCAGACACACCTGGGAGATGGTGGAGGCTGTGGTACCCAATCAGATACTCAGGGTGCAGGATTCTGGCTACACTGACAGAATTCTTGCTCATATTGGGATAGGCAGAGACTGACACAGAACCCCAAAGTTGAGAAATTGGTTCAGAGGAGTCTGACTCTAGTTGATCAAGAAGTGAACCTTTATCACTACCACAGAGATCATATCATTTTATATTACTAACACTTTCAAAGAAACAGGAGTGTGTATGTTCTCAGAGGATGCTGAAGTGTTTATTTAATGTACCTCCCTTTTGTCTTAGGTTATTTTTTAAAATAACATTTATTACTATTCTAATTACACAAGTAAATTATGTTCATAGTGAAAATTTTTAAATAGAGAAATAAAGAAAACTAGAGTCAAAACAATCTTGCCAATTAGATATCAACTTTTAATGATTTTGAAAATATACTTTATATACAAACCATATCTTTGTATCCAAATGTTTTCATTACAATCTCATCTGGATAGTGTATAATCAGTTAATCAATCTGTATGTTGGACTGATGGAATTGTTCCTAGTGTGATTAGGAGACAGATTAGAACACAAAGACAAATTGGAGTATTGTGAGTGGAAGTAAGGGTGGATGTCTTTGACAATGTAATCATCTGGAAAAACCAGAGGGTTAGTCATGGCAACAGTATTCCAACTTCATGCTCTTGCCTTTGCTTGCTCCTGTCTACATTCAGTCGTGGTGGAGTAAATGAATTTCTAGGTGAGCATAGATGTGCATAAGATAGGAGTGGGGACTGTTCTGTTGGACCTGCCATAAGAGCAGGCCAATAATTTTTGCAGGATTTATGAAAAGCACTGTCTCTTTTTTTTCTAATTTAGAAGTTTTATTCCTCAACAGAGTATAAATCAAACCCAGAAATATAAAGGTCATACTGTGGTTAATTATACCAATTGTATCATTAATGTGGTATGGAAGAGACGAGGTGCATTTTCTAGCAACCAGTTATTATTTCTGGAAGGTTAATCCTACAATTCCAGGTAAGAGAACACAAATGGAAATAAAATCTTATTCATTTTTTTGACTAAACAACTAAACATGGTAACTGAAAGATGGTATAAATCATGACCCAGATGTTATAAAGCATGAAATTAAGAGAAGAAATACTCCTTCCCCTGCTTTTCTCCTGCAGACCACCTCCTCTCTATCTATCTTCGATAGCATGGTGCAAGGTCTCCTTATATCACACTTCACAAGTGGCATCCTGGCTACAACAGTTCTCATTCCAATACCTGGCATCCATGACTAGTAATGGTAACAAAATGATTTTGTTCTAAAATTCAAATATTACATGTTTCTCTTAATTTAGACTGATTAATGCAGTCAAGAATAAACTACATTTCTTAGTTAATTAGAAGATCTTCAGAATATGCCGCCTTATTCATTCTACCTTAGCCCTTGCCACTCTCTTGCCAGCACTCTCCATCTAGCCTTATTACACTATTTGCAAATTTAAGAATATTACACAGTTTCAAAGCACTGTGCTTTTCCACAGGCTGCCATATCTCCAGAAAAAGGCCAGCATTCCATTTTTCTTTTAGATCAAACTTCCACATATATTATTTCATAGCTTAAACATCTTTTCTTTCATGAATTTTCCATGACCACAAGCCCATTCAAAAATGTCTTTTCTGAATTCCTGTAAATCATTGTGCAAAATAGAAACAATATACTTATCAGTAATATTACTGTTGATTTTTATTTTCTCTCTTCTATTAGTATCTAATCTTCTTGAAAAGGCACTATATCTTATTTTACTTAAAATTCAGATATGCATAGTTCCAAAATTAAGAATAATTTCTCATCCCAAAACATATTAATCAGTCATTGAGTCATTGTTTTACATTCAAAAGTTATTACCCCCACAGAATCTGTTTTACATACTTCAAAGATAGTCTTTATGAAATGTACTTTTCTGGAGAAATTGAAGACTTTGTGGAAGATTTGTTTTTATGTGAAATGCATTTTAAAAGATATACTATAGTTTCTGTAGGTGAATATGCTAGAGTTTATATGGCAAAGTTGAATTAAGTTTGCAGATGAAAACAAAGGTGCACATCAACCAACTTTAAAAAGAGGGACTTTAGATGTACCGGAGCTTTCCAATCCACTCATCTGCTGATGGGCACTTAGGCTATTTCCAAATCTTAGCTATTGTAAATTGTGCTGCTGTGAACATAGGGGTGCATATGTCCTTTCTGATTGGTGTTTCTGGTTTCTTGGGATATATTCCTAAAAGTGGGATTACTGGGTCAAAGGAAGTTCCATTTTTAATTTTTTGAGGAAACTCCATACTGTTTTTCACAGTGGCTGCACCAGTCTGCATTCCCACCAGCAGTGCATGAGGGTTCCTTTTTCTTCACATCCTCACCAGCACTTGTCCTTTGTTGATTTGTTGATGATAGCCATTCTGGCAGGTGTGAGATGGTATCTCATTGTTGTTTTGATTTGCATCTCTCAGATGATTAGTGACTTTGAGCATGTTTTCATATGTCTCTTGGCCTTCTGTATGTCCTCTTTCAAAAAGTATCTAAGTCCTTTGCCCATTTTTTTTAATAGATATATATTTTTAAAATTCTTTATTGTTTAAAATATTACATAAGTCTCCTTTTTCCCCCATTGACCTCTCCCAGGCCCCCACCTCCCAGGATATGCCCTCCCCCACTCCCCCCATCTGTGTCCATTGGTTATGCTCATATGCATGCATATATGTCTTTTGGTTGATCTCTTACCCCCTCACCCCCACCTTCATAGGTTGGACAGTCTGTTCGATGCTTCTATGACTATGGTTCTATTTTTGTTCATCAGTTTATGTTGTTCATTATATTCCACAAATGAGTGAGATCATGTGATATTTATCTTTCTCTGACTGGCTTATTTTGCTTAGCATAATGCTCTCCAGTTCCATCCATGCTGTTGCAAATGGTAAGAATTCCTTCTTTTTTACAGCAGCATAGTATTCCATTGTGTAGATGTACCACAGTTTTCTAATCCACTCATCTGCTGATGGGCACTTAGGCTATTTCCAAATCTTAGCTATTGTAAATTATGCTGCTATGAACATAGGGGTGCACATACCCTTTCTGATTGGTGTTTCTGTTTCCTTGGGATATATTCCTAGAATTGATATTACTGGGCCAAATGGGAGTTCCATTTTTAGTTTTTTGAGGAAACTCCATACTGTTTTCTACAGTGGCTGCACCAGTCTGCATTCCCACCAGCAGTGCACGAGGGTTCCTTTTTCTCCCCATCCTTGTCGTTTGTTGATTTGTTGTTGATAAAAGCCATTCTGACAGGTGTGAGATGGTACTTCATTGTTGTTTTGATTTGCATCTCTTGGATGATTAGTGACTTTGACCATGTTTTCATATGTCTCTTAGCCTTATGTATGTCTTCTTTCAAAAAGTGTCTGTTTAGGTCCTTTGCCCATTTTTTGATTGGATTGTTTATCTTCCTTTTGTTAAGTTGTATGAGTTCCCTATAAATTTTGGAGATTAAACCCTTATCAGAGATAACATTGGAAAATATGTTCTCCCATGCAGTGGGGTTTCTTGTTGTTTTGTTGATGGTTTCTTTTGTTGTGCAGAAGCTTTTTATTTTGATGGAATACTACACTGCTATAAAAAAGAAGAAATTCTTAGTATTTGCAACTGCATACATGGAACCAGAGAGCATTATGCTAAGCAAAATAAGCCAGTCAGAGAAAGATAAATATCACATGATCTCACCTCTTTTGTGGAATATGATGCACAACATAAACTGATGAACAAAAATAGAATCAGAGACAGAGAAGCATGGAACAGACTGTCCAACCTATGAGGGAAGGCAAGGGGTGAGGGGGTAAGAGATCAACCAAAGGACTTGTATGCATGCATATGAGCATAACCAATGGCCACAGACAGTAGCATGGTGAGAGCATGTGCTGGGGGCATGGGAGTAGCTGGGGAGAAGTCAATCGATGAAAAAAGAGACTCATATGATACTTTAAACAATAAAGAATTTAAATTTAAAAAAGAGGGATGTTATCTTGAATTATCCAGGTAAAGTATCAGTGTTAGAACATGCCCTTAAGAGGGAATGAGAGAGACTGATAGGAACCAGAAGGATGGTTGAATTTGCAAGCTTTGAAGGTGAAGGAAGGGGCCTGAGCCAAGGAATAAAAACAGCTTGTAGGAGCTGGGAAATGCAAGGAAATGAATTCTGTTCTGGAGCTTCTAGAAGGAACACAGTCCTGTCTGTACCTTGATTTCAACCCATTAACACTGTGTTGAACTTTTGTTCTACAGAACTGTAAGATAATAAACTTCTATTGCTAGACTCATAGATACAGAGAACAAACAGAGGGTTGCCAGAGGGGATTGGAGGGAAAAGGTAAAGGGATTGAGAAGTACAAATTGGTAGCTACAGAATAGTCACAGGGATGTAAAGTACAGCATAGGGAATATAGTCAACGGTAATGTAATAACTACATATGGTGCCAGACAGGTACTAGGATTATCAGGGGGATCACTTTGTAAATCATAGTTCAGACACTATACTAGTAAACTAATACTGTATAAAATAAGATTGAATGTCAGTTGTAATGAAAAAATAAAATAAAACAAACTTCTATTGTTTTAAGCCCTTAAGTTTTTATTATTTTTCGCAGCAGCAATAGAAAACAAATACCATCTCCATGTGGTTTGGCTAGAAATCAGAGGTGAGTTCTTTAGAACAGTTTGAAGGCATCTGAGGAGGAGATAGAACAACAGTATTTCTATTGACTCCTAGGAAGGTTGCACTAATTGGCACGTTTACCCCTCCCTCTGTTTAGTGGATCTCCTTCCCCTAAAGAAGCAGAGTAAGTTTTATTAACCTTTGACTTTGGAATTGACCCTGTGACTTACCTTAGCCACTACACTGTAGAGGAAGACATAAGAGGATGCCTGTTCAGACCACATCTGAAGAAACCATGGAGGTTTCCTTTGCTGTGACATCACTATGAGAAGGTATGTGCTAGCTGGCTGCTGGTCTCCAGGGGCGGACAAATGTCAAGGATAAAGGGTGAATAGGCTGAGCCAAGCTCAACCATGATCAGCCAACCCAACTGACCTTCCAACATGTGAAAAAAAATTGCTGTTTTAAACCACTAAATTTTGGAGGACTTTACTATGTTGCAGCCGCAAAGTCATCTAGCTTCTATTTAAACCATTTTGTTTGTGAGTGACAAAACATCATAGCAACTTGCATGCTTTAATGGCCAGCTGTTTACTTGGAGAACAAATCTAGAAGCGGCTGAAGCTCAATTTTTCCCACCAACCATCTTTCCTCTAAACTGACAATCTGCAAGGATTTCTCATGTTCCTCCTTTAGAAAGAGCAGGCTTTTATTAAACTTAAGTGCCCTCCAACACACCCAGAGGATCTTACATCTGTATTTTCTGAGTTTGGGCAGAAAGTATACTATTTTAGTCAGTATTTAAATGTCATATTTGTGCCATAATCCCCTCTGCTGATATCCTGGATGTCTGCCTATGTTATATATACCGTATTCTTTCAATAAGGTTTCTGAAAAGAATTGGTGCCAGGTGATGACCAAATGCTTTTGCGTCCCTGAGGTAAGCACTGAGAACTGAGGAACGTTTCCAACAATTGCGAAGTTTCTATTTTAGCAGGGGAGGAAAGAAAAGTCTGTCCCTGTCAATATTTTGTTCAGCTCTCAATCTAATGCGCGCTATTTTACATAAAGATTGCCGGTCAGCTTCACCCTACAATTGTGAGCGTCACTGTAGTGCTGGTAGTCTGCTCTTTCATTCCAGAGGGATGAACCGTGAACAAGCAGGTTGGGGAAAACTGAACCAAAGTTCATCCGTTTTTTAATTGTGCTCATATATTAAATAGTTTTTAAAGATTTAACATGCTCTACAAATGGGCTTCTTAAATTACTAAACACTTGCCAAATTATATAAAGCAACAGCAGAAAATGGGATGCATATAAAAAGATATCTGCAAGCTCAGATGAGCTGTGATGTTTTGAACTTCTGTGCTTCTCTTCTACTACCTGTGGTCGGCAAACTGCGGCTCCGAAGCCACATGCGGCTCTTTGTCCCCTTGAGTGTGGCTCTTCCTAAGCCTTAGGAGTACCCTAATTAAGTTAATAACAATGTACTTACCTATATAGTTTAAGTTTAAAAAATTTGGCTCTCAAAAGAAATTTCAATCGTACTGTTGATATTTGGCTCTGTTGACTAATGAGTTTGCCCACCACTGTACTAGACCATAAACTCTAGGTATGTTGATTGTTTGTTTTGCCCACAATGACTAAGCCGGGGACTAAAACACATATCAGTGATCAAAAATATTTTGGTGAATTAGATTTTATGAATGATAGAGTTGTCCTTTAGCTATGATGACCCATTTTGTATAATACAACACTCTTCCCACCAAAATTGATAATTCTGTAACTGTAATTTGGGTAAGATTCTCTTTTCACTCAATAAAAAAACGTGGCTATACAAATGGGAAAACTGAAGAGAATGTAAGAGAAAGATCAGGAATCAGATATGAACTCTGGGAAGTGTATAAGCTACTTTTAACCTTTGTTCAAATTGTCCCTTTGAGGAACCATATCAAATTGAATGTCACAGTTGCAAAGAGAGTTAGATATGTAGTTGAAAATCAGCAATAATTCATTATGGGTGATGAGCAAGGGTTTGCTATTCATGAGTTCAATAATAACAACTTTGTAGAATATTTTTAAAATCCCTGGTTCTTTTTTAAAATAAAACTGGTGGCAGGTATATAATCATTTTAAACTCTAAGCTATGGTGAAACAAGAACAAAAATGTTGGTATTTTCCTTTAACATTTTCTCTTTTAACACATAAAGAGAATTTGTGTATAGCATCCATGGATAAAATTAAGGCTTTTCTCGTTGTCTATAGAGGGAAGATGAGATATCCTGAAAGGCAGAGCCAGTACATTGCCATTGCACTGGCTCATTGTGCATTAGATCAGACAGTAAATTAGATATTGATAGAACTATTTTGAACAGTCGATAAGCTTTCTGATGATTGATATCTTTATGCTGCCTGGTAATATCAATGCTGACATTTAGAAACTAGAGAAAGAAACTGTAATATAATATTCTCTTTGTGGAATCCTTATGTGTAACCCAAGCTCACAAGTCTCATTACATAGATAGCAGGATTTACACAGTTGACTTTCAAAGGAACAAGGGAAAGAAAATTAAAACATCACCCTTTCCTTTGTGCAAGAAACTGTCCTTCCAATCACCCTTCAATCTGAATCAGGAGACCAATGAGTCAAGTTTGTTAAAGTTCTCCTTGTTTGAGTAAAGAAAAAGTGGTTCACAGAAGCAGTCAGAAGAAAAGTGCATCTTAGAGGACAAAAATAAACCAAATGTAAAGTAAATGGTTCATTTCATTAGATGACCATTTCTAGTAGGACATTCAGCTTAAAACTTAATGCTCAGGAAACCACAAGTTATATCACTGTCCACTTCTAAGTAATATTTTCTGAAATGTAATCAGGAAAGTGGAAGATGATAAAAAGAAAGTACTGTGATTTATACAACAGCCTCTGTTCTAGCTTCTTCTATCTCCTCTCATCCTCCATTTTACCTTTCAAAAAGAACTTTTGCAAAAATCAATCAGTTAATTAATTAAACATTTGTTTATTCATTCATCAAAGTTTTTGAAAACTCCAATATGTGTTGGGATTGTGGGCTCTGAAATACAGCAGTGGGAAAATCAGGTGCAAATACCCTCACAGAGCTTACTTTCTGGTGGGAGAAGACGGGTTATTAACAATTAACTCCATGAAGGACATAGGAGGTTTATTGGGGATCAGTGCTTAGTATGTAAATAAAATTAGTAAAGTAGTTAGGAAATGTCATGAGGTGCAGTTTGCTATTAGGAATGCCAGATAAAATACAGGACACTCAGTTGAATTTCAATTTTAAAAAGAGAAATAACTATTTTAGTATAAATATATCCCAAATATTATTTGGTGAACAAAGGGAATGTAATTAAAGGTGAGGTTTATGGATTGAGTGAGCAAATGATGCATGGTCTTGTATGGGTGATAAAAAGTTAGAGGAAATATTAAACAAGTTGAGATATAAGTAGATATAAAAATGCAAGTTGCAATTTTAGGTGTGAAGACTAAAATGTCTACGATGAAATATAGACTAGATGGGATTAATGAAGGAAAAATAAAAAACTTAAACACACAACAATAGAAAATAGCCCAAATAAAATACAAATAGACAAAAAAAATTAAAAAGATAAGTAAAGCATCAGTAAGCTGTGGAGAAAAAAGTAAGTGACCTAATGTAAATTTAACTGGAGTCCTCTAAGGAAAGGAGAGCAATGCAATTAATAAAAGAGAAGAAACAATAGGTGAACACTTCAAATATGATGAAAACTGTTAACCCACAGATAAAACCAGACTCAACACAACCTAAGCACCGGAATCTTATCGGGGCATTATAATCAAAGTGCTTAAACCAGGGATAAAGAACATATTTTAAAACCATCTAGAACAAAGTGACTGATTACATGTGTAGAGACAAAGAAAGGAATCACAGCAGATTTAAATCAGAAATAACACAGCACAAAAGACAGAATACATTGCATTATTCTGATTAGACATTGTGCTAAGAGAAAATAAAAACAAAATAATACAAATTAAAAAAAACAACCCTGACAGCCTATAAATGTATACCCAGGAAAAATACTTGTTAAAGTATAAAGGAGAAATAAAGATATTTTCAGACATACAAAAGCTTAAAGAATTAATAAACAGTCAACTAGCAATACCAAATATATTGAATGAAGTCCTTCAAGGAGAAGGAAAAGGATATACATAAAGAGATAAAGATTACTGGAAATGGTAGCTATGCATATAAATATAAATACTTTTTATCTTGTTAAAAGATGTTATTGTTTCAAATGAAAATAATAACTTTATTATAAAAACAATATCTACTTTGTAATCTATGTAGAAATAAAGTACATGGCAAAAATATCACAAAGGCCAGGAGAAGAGAGATCAAAGTATACTGTTGGGGGATTCTTATGTTATACCTGAAGTGGTGTAATAGAACCTGAATTTTAACTGTGATAACCAGACAGCTTTCATGTCAGCCCTATAAGAATCTCTTACTTCTCATTGCCACGGGGCTGATATTGCTGAAAATCAAACACAATTTTCATTCACGGGGGTTGCTGTAATACAATGACAGTTGAATTAAGTCTCTCTTAGTTTTTCATGTCAAAATTAAGGCATTAATCAGGAACTAATTAAATCCGGAAACTCAAAAAGGAGACATCTCATTGGACCCAGATGAAACTAATTCTGAAAGCCCTCATCATGCTGAGACGCCCTATGAGTAGGGGCTTTCCCTCCAAGGGCCAAGGAGATTAGACAGCCTCGTGTTGAAAACTCTGCAATAACCCATCACTATGAAAGACATTGTTCATTTTCCTCAAGACACATTACAGCCATCCTGTTGCCACTATGCTTATAGCTTGCGTTAAATCTCATCATCCTCAAGTAGCACAGGTATGCCTTTTCTTCACACTCCAGGAGGAAATGGAAATAGCTTATACATTGAAAGGTTCCAAGAGCTTGCTAAACTATATCAGCAGAAATATGTGCAAGTATATTTTAAGGATATTAAACCAAAGAGGGCATAATAGAACACTAGATTGAGCTGAATTAATTGATATGAATGCACTTAATGTTTCCAGATTTAATGCATTAACTTGTGCAGTTGGGTGTGGCTCTAACCACTTAGTTGGTTATTTGAGTGCATATAAACTCGACTGTAAAATCCATTAATGAGACTGAGGTGCCAGAGCTTTCCTGACGTGAAATGAGGAGAGAATTCAAAGTCTCGGGGAGATGGAAATATTGGACTAAATATGTGACCAGTGCACCCATCCCATAACTTTGTTTCATGAAAAGACCTAGAAATACTCTCCTTACTCAGGCATTGATAAATACACTCGTGGCAGGAACATCTCTGAAAAGCGCTGTGGGTGCTTTCCATTGTGGATCAGCTGTCTCTATAGGGGATGCCACCATTCAAATTGGCTCCTCAACTTCAAAAAAGAATGGCAGAATCCCAGAATAGCAGAGGCCAAGCAGCAGCTCTTAATTCTCAAAGGGAAGGTGGTCACATTAACCATAGAGGGAAACAGGGACCTGCCAGTAATTAGAACGCATTGACCGGCAGAGATCGTTAGTGGTGGCTAATTGATCACAATGTCTCCAGGAATGACGTAAATGAACAGCCCACTGGCATATTGCTTGATGTACATATTATGACAAACTCTAAATCTAGTAAAACAAAACTTTTCTTGGGTTGGAGAATTATATCCTCTCACCAAGTTTCCAGATGCAAATCAATTCACAGACCCAGGGGTCCTGACTGTAGGAATTCTGGTCCCCTGGAAGGAGGACATTGAACTATTGATGCAAGAACACACTGCAAATCCTCCTTCAAGCCTCCCTGAAGGAGATCGTCAGCCATCCATTTACTAAGTGAATTTGTGTCGGGTGAAAGAAATACTTAGATCTGTCAGTGATTACTAGACACTGGCTCTGCACTGAGTCTTATTCCTGGTGACTTGAAGTGCTTTTTACTCTGGCATCAGTGGTCTCTGCTGGCTTGAAGATCTTAGTCTCTAAGAGGAGAATGCTTCCACCTTGCAGAATAATGGCTTCATTGAATCAGAAGTTGAAGCTTTCATCTGGCCATTTTGGGTTGTTTTTGACATTGAATCAAAAGGGTAAAAAAGGAGATAATGTGCTGGCTGAAATGATTGATACTAATTATCAAGAAGAACTCAAGGCTTCTACCGCACATGCAGGTACAGAGGACTGTATCTGAACCAAGGGGATTCTCTGGGGTGTCCCTCGGACTGCCATGCCTAACAGTAAATGTTAACGGGAAACTACAGTGACAAGAAAAGGCAGGGTAACTCAGAACTCCAAACCATTTGGAAATCAGTATATAGGTCACTCTCACTCCTCCAGCTAAAGAAAACAGAGGAGCGGAGATTCTGGTGGAAGGCAAGGGAAATATTGGATGGCTAGTTAAAGAAGAAAGCCATAAAGATCAACTATGATCTTGAGACAAATAAGAGAAATAGGGACTACAGCTACCTTGCATATTTTTCCTATGCTTTTTATATGCATCTTCATATTTGTATATATTAATAATTCTATTCTTTTTCCTTCCTATTTCTTAATAAAAATGTATTTTCTGCAGAGGTTTCGGGAGCTTAACTTTATGGTTTAGTCTTTAGGTAGTACAATACTCAATGGGACCATGACTAAATTTGGGGAGCAATTAATATTGTCTTCAATGGAAATAAAATCTGTTGGGACTATGTGTCATTACATTTTAGGGAAGAGTGAGAACTTCTCCTGAGAGAAGGATATATGTACCTTGTTAGGTTGTGCTGTTGCAAGGGAGTGAAAATGTAAATGGAAGAGTGCATATATAAACTGAATAGCCAAGTGGGGGGGTAGATCAGTTATCAATTTATTGCCTCTCAGCTCTCAACACATACTTCAATATACGCTCTGTGAAAAACAGGATATTTCTTTCACCATGTCTCCATTCAAGTCAGTCTACCTCCTAATTGGTCCCAGACTGCTACAGCCATATTAACTATTGGATGTCCTCTGTCAGCCATTCAGGAGTTATTAAATTGGAAATTGGTATTTATACTCAAATGCTTTGTTGATGAAACTGATAGGTTTAGCATTGATTTTTGACAGGTTCTTTCTCAATAATTACAGAACAAAAACATTAAAAATATTCATCAACTACCAATAAAAACTTTCAGAAAACTAAGAATAAAACTTTTTCAACCTGGTGGTGCATTCTGCAAAAAATTATACTTAATGCTTTTTCTCCTAATGTCAAACCAAGAAGTTGATCTCTGCTCTCACTAATTTTATTTGATGTTGTACTGAGAGTTCTAGCTAGTGCAAAAGAAATTAGTAAAAAGACATCCAGGATGGGAAAAAGTAACACTGTCCTTATTTGTAGATGACATAATTATCTGTGTAGAAAATTCTACAAAATATCTAATGGAAGCCATAAGTGAGTTTGACAAAGTTGTAGAATACAAGATCAGTACAAAAATCAATATTATGTCCATATACTAGCAATGGATAACTACAGCATGTAAGTTTAATAACAGTATTATTTAAAACAACATCAAATAAATAAAGTTCTTAGAGGTATGTATGACAAAAATGTTTAAGAACTGAAAACTACAAAACATTGGTGAGAAAAAACTACAGATGACCCAAATAAATGATCAGATTGTTTACTTAACAAATGTTGCTAAAGCAACACCTTAATTCACAACAATAATCATACAGAAAAAAGTAACTCAAAGTGAATCATGGACCTAAATGTAAAACATAATATTATATAACTTATAGAACAAAATGTAGGAGAAAATGTTGTGATTTGGGTCAGACAAATATATATATACTAGAGGCCTGGTGCACAAAAATTTGTGTACTAGGGGGGTAGGGGTGGGGTCCCTCAGTCTGGCCTGTGCCCTCTTGCAGTCTAGGACCGCTCAGGGGATGACCACCTGCTGGCATAGGCCCGCTCCCCGGGGGATTGGGCCTAAGATGGCAATCAGACATCCCTCTGGCAGCCTGGCAGCCCTTGTAGAATGTCCACTTGCCAGCGGGGAGCAGGCCTAAACTGCAGTCGGACATCCTTAGCGCTGCTGAGGAGGCAGGAGAGGCTCCCACCACCACCGCTGTACTGGCAGCCATCAGCCTGGCTTGTGGCTGACCAGAGCTCCTCCCATGTGAGAGCGCCCTGACCACCAGAGGGCAGCACCTGCATTGAGCGTCTGCCCCCTGGTGGTCAGTGTGTGTCATAGTGACCAGTCATTCCCAGTCTTTCTGCTGTTAGGGTCAGTTTGCATATTACCCTTTTACTATATAGGATAGAGGCCTGGTGTATAGGTGGGGGCCGGCTGGTTTGCCCTGAAGGGTGTCCCGGATTAGGTTGGGGGACCTGCGTGGGTGCCTGGCCAGCCTGGATGAGTGGATGATGGCTGTTTGCAGCTGGTCACACCCCCTTCAGGGTGGGGGTCCCCACTGGGGTGCCTGGCCAGTCTGGGTAAGGGCCGGAGGGCCGTTTTCAGGCTGGCGGGTGACTGAAGCTCCCAACCTCTCCTTTTTTTCTTTTTTCTTTTTTATTCTGGGATTTATTTACCTTCTATGGCTGTCACTGAAACTGAGAGCCGGCTTTCTCTCTGAGGCTCGGCTGCAGCTCTGAGACCTCGGCTGCTAAAAGCAGGTATCTGGGTTTGTCTGGCTTCTATAATTGAAACAGTTACAGCTCCAGCTCTGAGGCCCAGCTGGCTGAAAGCAGGTTTCTGGGTTTGTTTAGCTTCTATAATTGCAACATTGTTTCTTAGAGTGTAGCTCAGAGGCCAGCAGTGGCAGGCGGGGAACCTTGGCTTCCTCCATCACTGGAGCAAGCAAGCCTCCTATTCGCTTCAGCTGCGTGGCTGCCAGCCGCCATCTTGGTTGCCAGTTAATTTGCATATCTTGCTGATTAGCCAATGGGAAGGGTAGTGAAGTTACGGTTAATTACCATGTTTGTCTATTATTAGATAGGATATTTATAAAGAGCACCAAAAGCATGACCACATGGCAAAGGATTAATAAATTTGATTTTATCAAAATTAATAAATTTTGCTCTTATAAAGACACTAGTTAGAGACAAAATACTGGTTGGGAGAAAATATCTGCCAATTCAATGTCTGATAAAGGACTTGTTCCCTAAATATATAAAGATTTCTCACAAACCATTAATAAAAAAACAAGCTGCTTACAAATGCAGTATAGATTTGGGTAGGAACTTCACTAAGCATGCTATGCAGATACAAGTAAGTACATGAAAAGTTAGTGAAGGAAATGCAAACTAAAATTACATTAAGATAACCCTATACACTTGTTTAAATGTCTAAAATTGAAAAGTCTGACCATACCAATCATACCAAGTTTTGGCTTGGATATGGAATAAAAGAGTTTGGATACATTCCTGGTAGATTTTAAAGGGTTTAACAACTTTTTTTTTTGCAGTTTTTAAAAGGAAATTTTATTAGACAAGTTTCACTCAGCACAATACACCTAAAAATAAATCTCAATACAATGAAAAATTTAAATCAAGGCCTCGGAATTTCATACAAGCACCAAGACCAAAATCCTAAAGTATTGGTATTGCGCCTCAAAATTTCCCCATTAACTTAAAAATAGCTTAAGCTTATATGCCTTAGAAGTTATTAAATGAAACTAGAATTAACATGCCAAATGTTTCAGTTTTAATTGTAGACACAGTCCCTATATTGAGTTTTACCAAAAAAGCATGTTTTTCAACATGCTTCCACAAACAGTGTTCAATGTGATGTGGTGTAAGAGCAACATTTAACATAATTCAACCTATTTCACCTAAATATACTTACTGCTTAAGTACATCCTACAACAGAACTAACTTGAGAAAAGCTAAAAATTGTTTAACAGTTATAGTTTACTCAACTTAGTTTTTACATCCTATAACAAACTTTTTAAACAGGGGTCCTCAAACTTTTTAAACAGGGGGCCAGTTCACTGTCCCTCAGACCGTTGGAGGGCCAGAATATAGTTTTAAAAAAAAACTATGAACAAATTCCTATGCACACTGCACATATTTTATTTTGAATTAAAAAAACAAAACGGGAACAAATACAATATTTGTATCTGCATGTGGCCCCCGGGCCATAATTTGAGGACCCCTGTCCTAGATGAATCTTTGTGTTCAAAAATAATGAACCTTTAAGTCTTTAATTCAACCCTGATTTCCACTTAGAGTAAGCATAAATCACAAGCTGGTATTGCAAAACTGTTAAGTTTTGTTTTTTTCTTCTTTAAAATAATGTTGACCAAGAGCCAGTGATAAGGATCAATTACATTCCCCACCCACCACTCATACTAGACATGCTAGACAGCTCTCGCATTCCATTCACTCCCACAGATGCACGGCTCCCACTGCTGTAGTAGCTGCTGTTCACTGCTCCTTGGCTGCCATATCCACTCATGCTGCTCTGGCCGCCATAGCCACCTCCATAACCCCCACTCAGCTGCTGGCTGGTTGGGCCACCATAACTGGGCTGGTTTGACAAAACCATGCCTCCTAGCATTTGGCTACTGTAACCACCACCGCTTGCTCCTGCTGTGGAATTCAAGAAGAGTTCTACATAGCTGTGTTGCATATTTGCTTTGTCTTTCGAAGCAACATCTTCGTGAGTTGCAAACTCGACATCTGCTTCACCAGTTACTCTGCCATCAGAACCAATTTCAATATGTACTCTCACAGGGTTGAGCAGTGAAAAAAATTATAAATGTCATTCTCTGTAGCTCTGTAAGGTAATCCCCGCATGTGTGCACAGTGTCCAGTTGTGCTCTGGAAAGTAGAGCCACCATCCCCCTATCTGTGGTCAGACATTCCTGAAAAACAGTAATTGAGGTCTCTTCCAAATATATCTGACCCAAAACCATGGCCATCATTATAGCCATTATAATGATCATAGCCTCCATAACCTCCACCATAGGCACCTAGCCTCATCCTTTCAAACCCAGCTCCCTGCCAATGCTGCTATGCCCTCTGCCGGCCCCAGGTCTGTCATAGGGACCTGGCCGCTGCATGGCCATAAGCTTTCATGGTGGGTCACAGTGAGTTCTGACTTCTGCTCAACTGCTCTTAAAAATTTCCATATACCTGTGCCCTATTCTTTCCTTGTGTGTCTTTAGAGACTTTTCAGCTACTTCCTGTGAAGCAAACTGCACGAAGGCCTCCCCCGTACTCCTCCCCTGGAAGTCCACCGGCAATGTTATCCATTTGGCACGATTTCCAATCCTGAGAAGAACTGAACAATTCCTTCCTTGCTACATCCATAGGGGAGTCCTCTAAGCCGTACAAAGCCATCCTTGGCCGTGTCAGGACTATCTGGACCAGTCTGCTTCAACACCCAGTCCATTTCAACATTGTTTGACTTGAATACTTCAACATATCTGTGTCCCATGGTTTCTCTGTCTTTTCTCAGGGCCAATTTGACTTCATCTTCTGATTCAAGTTCAACAAAAGCCTCGCCACTCGGTCTGCCTTCTCTGGTGTAGATGAAACGTACACCTGGAGCCCCATTTTGAATTTTGCAGTCAGAATAAAAACACTCCACTTCATTAGCCAAGCAAGACGAGGGCAAGCCGCGGACCTCCACCACGAGTCCCTCTCCGCCTTGGGTACCCAACAGCATCGTCTCTTAGTGGATCCTGACGTCGAAGCAGACTGATCACACGACTTCTGCGTGGCTGAGCAAATCAATGGTTTGACAACTTTGAAAAGAAATTTGGGAACTTTTAAAAAAACTTAAACATGCAACTAACATCACCCAGTCATTTCAATTCTTGGTATTTACACAGGAAAAACGAAAGTACATATCCATATAGAGACGTGTACACAGATGTTCTTAGCAGCTTTATTTGCAACAACAAAAAAACTGGAAACAACTCAAATGTCATTCAAGAGATAAAAGCATAAACAAATTGTGGCACTTGAAGGAAGAAAGAAGAATTGTTGATACATGCAACCATGTAGATAAATTTCACAATAAGTAGATGAATTTCACAATAAGTATGTAGCCAGATGGCAAAGGAACAGGCTATATTACTCCATTTATATAACATTTTAGAAAAGTAAAGCTAAGCAATAATGACTGCATGCTGATTAATGATTACTTAGGAATGAGAGGGAGGCACAGGGGCTGAAGGGAAGGATTCCAAAGAGGAATTAGGAAACTTTTGAGAGTAATGAATTCGTGCATTATCTCAAATGTAGAGATGTGTTACTGGTAGATGCATAGGTCAAAACTTATTGAATAGTATACTTTAAATATGTGAAATTTATTATTGTGTATCTCAGTATAGCTGCTGTGGCAAAGTCAACACAAGAGTTTCAGACAAAATGGCAGGAAAGGATTAGGAAGAAAACTAAAAGCAGGCACTATCACAGTTGTTCAGGAAATAAATTGTTTCAAAAGGGAAAAAAGCCCCATCCTGCTTTGCTCAGTGGATAGAGCATCGGACTGCCAACTGAAGGGTGGTGGGTTTGATTCTGGTCAAGAGCACATGCCTGGGTTGCAGGCTCAATCCCCAGTAGGGGGTATCCAGGAGGCAGCCGATCAATGATTCTCTCTCATCATTGATGTTTCTATCTCTCTCTCCTTCTCCTTTCCTCTCTGAAATCAATAAAAATATATTTTTAAAAAAGGAAAAGAATCTCAAAACAATGTTGAATGTTGTTAAAAAATAAAAGGCAAGAAAGGATTAAAAATGTTCATCACATACAGAAACAAAGTCCTTAGAAAGGATTGATCCAGACTCCTGCTCTTTGCACATAGTTCTATGCCCTTCAGTTTTTAAAAGCTGGTCTGTGGAGTCCTGTTGAAAATATAAATTGATGATATTTGGAAGCTGGAGAGGTAACTCTATTCTAAATTGGGACTATATGCCTGGCTGCTTCAAATATTAATCATAAGGCAGTTCTTAAATTAACTGAAAACTGTTGCAATTCCAATCACGCTTTAAAAGAATAAGTTAAAATATCAAAAATGGCTTGGTGGATGCTAAGTTTTGCTTTTCATATTTGCTTATCTTTTGCATTAATAAAGCTTGTACATTAGGACAAGTTTTTCATTAGTTCTTTAGCTACCATTTTTTCTGACGGTTCACTCATTTCCAAACTGAATGAGCATACCTGTCAATATGAAACTTAGAGCATAGTTTTGAATATCAGACAACCAATTTCTTTGACTCATAGTGACCTTTGTATACTATAATGTGTTTGATAAGGAGCTTCCACTAAATTTACTTTTCAAAGAGAAAGACAGATTTGGAAACACTGTTAATTATATGAACATTTCCAAGGTAATAAATTTGGACTATCACTGGGTAGCTGACTCAGCCCTGTGTAGCCTGAGAGAGCACTGAAAGGTATATTTTACTTTAGGATCTCCTCATATTTAAAACTAGAGGCCCAGTGCATGAAATTTGTGCACTCAGGAAGGGGGGCGTCCCTCAGCCCAGATTGTAAGAGGGTGCAGGTCAGGCCAAGGGAGCCCACTGGTGCATGATTGGGGCCAGGGAGGGACACAGGAGGGCTCCAGGGCGTGTCCAGCCCATCTTGCTCAGTCCCGATCGGCCAGACTCCAGCAGCAAACTAACCTATCGGTCGGCGCATCTGCCCTCTGGTGGTCAGTGCACGTCATAGTGAGTGGTTGAGCAGCCTTAACATATTAGCATATTATGCTTTGATTGGTTGAATTGCTGACCCGACCACCGGGCACTTAGCATATTAAGTTTTTACTATATAGGATACATTTCTTTCAGTTGTGCCTTAGAATAGTTCAGAGAGTTTGGGAAAGCCATAAGCAAAATTACCAAATGTTAATTTTAAGCATTTAGATGCTCTTTACCATAATTGCAAGAGAAGAAAATAATGACATAACTAATACTGATACAATTTCAATGCTTTATTTAGTCTGCATGAAACTTTTCTTCTGGGAATTACAGAATGCTCCATCCTATTTAACATAGCATATGGACATAGCATATACTATTATTGTAGTCTTCTTTTTCTATTAAAATGCTAATGAATAAAAGGGATTTCATTCTTATTAAGGAGAGTAGAGGTACAAGTGTGGGAGAGTGAATTAAAAACAAACCTACTGGGAGAAGAGATAAGAATTCCAGACATCTGTGTGATTCTTCCTCCCACATATCAAACTGAGAATCACACATCCACAGGGAAGAGGGATATTAAAATATAAAACAGAACCCAAACTTATAAAAAATAGCAGACTATGGCAAAGGGGTTTAATAAAAGCAAACAAATTTCTTATTTTATTCATAAAACATCATTGATGTTCATAAAATCTAGAGGCCCACATAGTGGGTGGTTTAATAGTTTGTTCTTTTTCATTTTAAGAAATTTACTTAAGAAAAATATAATTTTATTATTTTGGCTTTTTCTGTCATGTCCCAGGTTTTTCTTGCTGACTTGCCTTTGGTTAATTCAATATTCATTACTGTCTCCCTGTGCCTGCAAAAATGTTTATGAAACTAATCCTACCTTAATCTACATCACAAATCCATACCTCCCTTCCATGTTTCAGATCCATTCAAGCATTTCTCTTACAGAGTCATTCAGGTGGATAAATTAAGTACTGTACCCTGAAATACAATCAGATGACTTGGCTCTTTATTAGTTTTGTCAGAAAATTATAGCCTGGTGCACCTCCTTAAAATAAAGATGTGTTTGCTCTTACACTCAGCTTCACTGTTTGAGAGAATTTATTTTTATGTTGATCATTAAAAAAGGTGAAGGGCATGGATGAAACTGTGCTATTTATCATGATCCTAGAGGTGACAGAAAAAGGAAGCTATTGGAAACTTGGATGTCCCAAATGGATTTCACAAGGTGGTTTATCTTTTATAGCTGTGTACTTACAACCTTTAAAAATAAAAATTCTGAAATAATAAACAAAAGCTTTCATATTTAAAACTCCTCCTAAAAGGCAACCTTGCTTTGAAGATTTAAAACTTTTTAGCTTTAATTACTCTTTAACCTTGATATTAGAGTTTTTTAAAATGCAAATAAGAAAACATGCATATCCAAACTTAGCTTGTCAACTAGATGTCCCACAAATTCAAAAAATCCAAAATAAAGAAATGCCTTTTCCCTTTCAGTGTTTTCTTATCCCAGATTAACTCTCTAGGTAGATGGATGATGTGTTGATTTATTCTAGTTCCCAAACAAAAGAGAACCATCTTATATGAATTCTTCCTACCTCATAGCTCACTATTCAACAAATCGCTATTTCTCTTGTTTTCTTTAGCTTTGTATCCCCACTGTCACTTTTTTACCAAGAAATAATCCATAATTCATTCTACTGTCAAGAAACATCCCAAACTGGAGTCTGGTCTTTCCCCGCTCGCTGCTGGGGAAGACACCAACTCCTGCCATCCTGACAGCTGATGCTTTTTTATTATTTCACCTCTAGATACCAAAACCACATTCCACAGGCCCAATGCTTCATACTTTGTGTGTTTTTTTTCTTTTTAATTTTTTTTCTTTTTATATATATTTTTATTGTTGACAGTATTACAGATGTCCCCCGCCGCCCCCTCCTCCAGCCAGCCCCTACCTCCCCTCAGGCCTTCAACACTCTATTGTCTGTGTCCATGGCCTATGCATTTAAGTATATAAGCTCTTTGGATTTTTGTTTTATGCTTCAGAAAAATCTGATTTTTTTCAAGTTTCCTAAAGGTTTTGTTCATTTTCTATTTTCATATTTTTGCACTATTTGCTAATTCTTCCCAGAATGTTTTTCTACCCTTTCTATTTACATTTATCACCCAGCACACACAAACACTTTTAGCAGCCTCTCCAACTATGAGTTCTGGATGAATAACATAGTCTGTTACATTTCTG
This sequence comes from Myotis lucifugus, assembly GCF_000147115.1. Taxonomy (NCBI): domain Eukaryota; kingdom Metazoa; phylum Chordata; class Mammalia; order Chiroptera; family Vespertilionidae; genus Myotis; species Myotis lucifugus. Next base: position 15,240,786 of record NW_005871060.1, read on the forward strand.
TCTTCACAATCAAACAAGGTTTATGAATGGAATAAATAAGAAAATTACTGGAAAAAATGTGATGCACACATTAGGAACAGGTACATATAAGTGTATTGAAATCATGAAGAATAAGAGAATGACAATATCTTAGGATAGAAGAAGGAACAATAGTTATTAAAGGCTTAGTAGGGTATGATTTTTAAAACATTATGCTGCCCCCTTTGGGTTGCACCCGTTCTGTGAGTTGTTAAGAGACTCATGTGCTTATTGCCGACTTAGCTAAGTGAATTCCTTTCTTCTCATGTTCTCTGATAACTTCCTATAATAATTAGGGTAGAACAGTTCACAGTTAAGAGACTGCTCAAGATTTTCTGAGTCAGATGGATTTGACCATTGTGTAAAGCACTTTCTTAAGTGCTCTCTCAGGTTTTATCTTAGTTCCAGCTCATTTGACTTGTTGGTACTCTCTCTCCTCTCTTGTGACTAAAACACAGTGTTGCTTTTCATTGTAATTTTATTCAGTGCTGCATTCTTATTTTTCATAGGTATATTTTTTGTTTGGCTTAAGAGGTGGCAGAGAAGTTAAGATTTAATATTTAACCTGTTTGAAGTAGATAGAAAACATAACACTACTTATAGATGAATACTGTTTAAATAGGATGGTCTCTCAAATGAGAACATCTACACATTTTCATCTACATTTAAGTAGTGTTATATATTACCATAATACAAATTTTAAAAGGTATTAATAATTGACACTTTCAATGTAAGAAATTATTATAAAAGATCCATACTTAATAGGTAAGTTATTATTTTTCTCATCAGATTTGGTTTTAGACTTAAATTTGTGAATGACTTAGAATTATAAATGCAATAATAATAAAAATAATAATTTCCAATAATGTTTGACACAAAGTTATATATATGTTAATTATTAAATTATATGTGATTTTTAAATTATTAACTAAAGGACTATATTTGTATATTTTCCTGTCTTCACCACATCTGAAAACAAACATTCAAAAGTGTTTTTTGACTTATAGTTGCAATAAAAGTAGCAGAAAGCAATGGTTTTAGAAAAATTCCTTTTCATATTTTCCAATTGTTTCAGGTTCTCAGAAAACTTTGTGAGAATTAATATACATTTTCTTAGAAACTTTGATGCTCTATAAGGGCTTCACTTTTAAACATAATTCATTTTAATTAAACTTTGTTTTTAAAGAAATCTTTTAATTTTCTTTTAAACCCACTATAAAATGACAACTAAGACTTCAGTGCTTGGTAATAAAAATAGGTATTTTCGAACTTGAGGTTTTGCTATTGTCAGATATATATATATATTCAATCTATGGATCATATCAAGCATGTATCTGTCCAATTATCCACGTATCTATACATCAATTCACTTATCCAACAAACATATATTGAGTATCCACTGTGTGAAATTGGTCATTGCTGAATATCCTATCTAATAAAAGGGTGATATGCAAATTAACCATCACTCTGTCACAAAAGATGGCGGCGCCCATAGTCAAAAGATGGCTGCGCCCAGTTCTGTCAGCCTCGCTGGAGTCCCCCAGTCCTGGAGGGGCAGCCACTGAGAGCGGGCAGCATGAGTGGCCTGGCAGAATGCTTGCTTCACTGCCACAGCGACGAGGCAAGCGTTCCATCCCGGCCGCGGAGGGCCTCTGACAAGGCCGGGCACGGAACGCTTGCGTCATTGCAGGCTGGGACACCCCCCCCCTGCACAAATTTTGTGCACCGGGCCTCTAGTTATATTATAAATCAGCATATGTTTTATCCTTAAAAAGCTTATACTCTGATAGATTCAATAATATGCATATATAATCATAAGGGCAAGTAACATTTGTTAAGCAGTGTAATAAATGTAAAGATTGGTTGCCATGAAATTACAAAGGAGGGTAAACTTCTTTCTAATAGGAGAAGGGAAATTTTAATTGAGGAAATATACAAATTTGGCCTTATGGGGGGAAAAAAGCTAGGAGTAAAAAGACCTGAGGAAATAAGATGAGGAAGAGAAGACCACTATAGGTATGAGAAATGGACCACTGGTGTGTGTTAGTACATGCCATTCAGGATTGCTGGTGTGCATTGTGGAATAGGGAGGCTCTCAACAATAAGGTGGAAGAAAGTCATGAGATTGTAGGGATCATCTTTCTAGTACTCCCCTCACTATCACAGTTTTGTAGTCCTTCATTTTTATTTAAATATGTCCCTTTACTTTTTTTCACCACCATAATCAATTTTATTATTCCAGTGGCACTAATAGAGCTTTGAGGTGCTCATGGTGACATTGCACAAAATTCCCTGCCTTCTAGCTTCTGTCCAAACAGAAATGTCTAACTGCTTGTTCTTTCTCCCTTTCTGGGAGAAAATCCACTATGGATCATTTACCCAAATAAACCTCTTAATGCATTTTAATTGTTTGGGTTTTTTTTTTTGACATTTGAGTTTTCCTCAGAAATGGAAAGAAGTGTTGGGTGTCTCATCCCACCTCCCCCACCAGCCAAATAAGACCCTGTAGCCAGGGCATTTCTGTTGCCTCTGAAATCTTGAAATAAGTATAGAAAGAAACAACATCAAGTGTTCATGTTGAGTGATGGCACAGAGTGGCCCCAGAACCAGCCAGGTGAGCGGCACTGTATCTGGACAGTCTCAAGATGTTGTGGAGAATGAAGACTTGTTGTGCTTGATCATGAGCCAGTGAGGGGGATGGCACCTGGGTGGCAGGCTGCAGGAAGAGCAACCTACAATTTGTCCAGGAAGTTGTCCAGAGCTGAGATGCCTTCTTTCAACCTTTGAGCTTACGTGTCTTGGACACCACCTGGCTGGGGCGGCTGGTGTTGTCAAAGGGGTCTCAGGGCAGGATCTGCCAGTGGTCAAACACACACTGCGAAAAAGTCTGGCCACCTGTGTTGGATCTCAGGTCTGCGGTGAAGCCAAAGGACTCATTGATGGGCAGCTAGGTCTTCACAACAAACATGGGGGTGCCAGCCACCTGGGACTCCTCAAAGACATGGCCCCACTTCCTGTTCAGGACTCAGTAGATACCACCAACCACTTGCTCTGGACACTGGATTTCCACAAGGTAGATGGGCTCCATGAGTGGGGACTGGGCAGTTAGCACGTTGGCATAGAGGCAGCACCGGGCTGTGGGGATGATCTGGCCACCCCCTCAGTGGATAGCATCAGCATGCAGTGTTACATCATGGACCTCAAGTGTACACCTGGCATGTTCTCCTCACACAGTGCCCCCTCTTTTGTGGTCCACTGGAAACCAGCCACTATGCTGTCCTTGATCTTGTTGAGATACTGCACACCTTTGGTGATGTCAGTAAGGATATTGGGCTCAGTGCATGTCCCTTTACTTCTTTCCCTCCATTCAGTCAAGGTTTTGTATTGATGACATTATTCAGCAGTCACTTCCCTCTTTAATTGTGTTTCATGAAGACAAAGGAGTGACACAGTGAGGCTGGGACACAGCAATTCATTTTCTCTAACATTTTGAAGCACCTCATTTTAAACCAGGCAGCGTTTTATTGTGTGTGTGTATGTTGTTGTTTTGTTTTTTTTTCCAAATCTATTAAGAGCTTAGCACTGTGTCAGAAGCAGTTGGAGAAGAGAAAGGGTGTTCTGAATTTAATTCACTAAAAGGAGCAAAATTCACTCAGGAAACATTTAAAGATATCAATTTGGACATAGAATGAGATTGAGTACTGAAATATATGGTTTACCAAGAAAATATTCCAGGTTTATTGTATTTAAGTTAAACATGAAGAATAACTACTTCACTTATTCACAAATATTTATTCAGTGTTTTCCATGTGTCAGGCTTTGTTGCAACCAGGGGATATGAAGTAATTAATAAAAGCACATAAATGCATGCCTCCCTGCTTCATAAAGTCTTAATTGAAAAGGAGAAACCCAGACAATAAAACACAAATAACCTTTACATTGTATCAGATAGTGATAAGCGCCATGGAGGAAATTTTTTCAAAGTAAAGGGAAGTTGGGAATATAGAGTCAGAAATGGCATTTTAAAATAGGGTGGTGGGGAAAGTTCTCTCGGATGTGATATAAGAAAATCCGTAAAGATCTTGAGAAAGAGTATTCCAGACAAATGTAATATCAAGTCCAACAGCCTCAAGATGGGAGTAGTTGAACTCAATTGTCTACTAGAAAAGAGCAAATAAGATAGTGTGTCTGGACCTGAGAGGGGTAGAGGAAGAGGAGAGGAGAAGAGAGGAGAGAGAGAGAGAGAGAGAGAGAGAGAGAGAGAGAGAGAGAGAGAAAAGAAGAAGAAGAAGAAGAAGAAGAAGAAGAAGAAGAAGAAGAAGAAGAAGAAGAAGAAGAAGAAGAAGAAGAGGAAGAAGAAGAAGAGGAGAAGAAGAAGGAGAAGAAGAAGAAGGCAGAGGAGGAAGAGGAGAAAGAAGAAGAAGAGGAGGAGAAGGAATAGGAGGAGGAGGAGAAGGAGAAGAAGGAGGAGGAGGAGGAGGAGGAGGAGGAGGAGGAGAAGCCACCAAGAACTGACACAGGATCCTGGAGTAAGGGCCTTAAGGACCATGACAAGGACTATGGCTTCTACTCTGAGTAAGATAGAAGGCACTGTAGGACTACCAGAAGAGTGTCAGGATCTGACTTAAATTTTAAGGGTGACCTTGTTTGAGAACAGACCATGGAGAACAGAAAACAGGGTATGTGGTTGAGGGCAATGTTGAGTGAGAATAAATCTTATGGCACATTGAACAGTCCAGAGCAAGAGTTCACAGTCAGTGGGACACGAGTCCCAGAGAAAGAGCATCCAACAGTTCCTATCACACAAAGCATTGTCATTCTGGTCTTAATTTAGCTCTCCTAAAATATGCAGCATGAATAATGGATATGAACTCACAGATATTAATAAAACGTACATTCTTTAAACTCATACTGATTTTATGAGAAGTATTGTATGAGAAGTATGAATGATCTTAAACAATGGATTCTAATAACTACTACATTAGAGGGGACCCATAAAGTTTGTCATTAAAATAAGTTTATGACTTAAAAAATTGGAAGCCACTGTGCTAAATAAGGGGACTTGACCTCCAGATGCAGGCTTTCTTCATTTTCATAAGGAAGACATGAGAAGTGGTCAACTTCCTGATGTAAGTTGGTAGATTGTCCAGTACTGGCAGATTTCCTGCTGTATTCAAACTTTGTCCTCTATATCCCTCTTTGCAGGAATTAAAGGTGATTGTGGAGGGGAAGGAATACCTGCAGGGATACTGGAGAGGCTGGCTGAAGTACTAGTACTTGTCAGTGCTATTGAGTCCCATCCTTATTAAACCTCAAGATCTGGTAGCACTGCAGGTATCAGAGTTTTCCCAAAGCAATAATCTATGTCCATTCAGATATAACCTATAGCTCCTCCTCCATGTATCTTTATAGCAATTACTGCATTACACAAATATGAAGAAAGAATTTAAATAATAAATACACATATGTATTATTTTACATAGACACTGAAAAAATGTGATTGCTACTGGTTAACCAAACTATGTCTTATAGTTTATTGTGGACCTTAAGAACAAAACATATTTTGAAATGGTGCTCTCTTTATTATCTTTTATAATTATCAGAAAATTAGTATGCTGATAATAAATAACACTGGACTGGTATCATTAATTATTCTCAGTTTGAGAAAACTTATGGGACATTGATAGAACTGATTAGATTAAATTAAAATTATCAACCTCTTTATTATTTCTAATAAGTAAATAAACATAGGTATGTGAGCTTTTGTTAATATTTAAGTTAAATCCTCAGATTATTGGTCAGAATGTTATATTTGTCTACAGTTTCATTTGCAATGCTCCCAGCCTCTATTATTTCCTAGTGTCCCCTAGGAAAATAAATCACCCTGTAACTAGTATCAATATATAGTTGTTTCCCCAGAGAGCCCCTATTTACCAAGGCTTGTCCTCTATTTCAAGGTCAGTGCATTAATGACAACACATGACTCTGGTGAGTTCAACCTCTTAGCTTGCAAATTGCTGAATTTTTGCTAAAAGCAATTCTTGAATTAATTGTAACTATTTGGCTAGTTCAGACTCAAATGATGCCATCTGGGTTGGCCAAATTGGACTGTGCAGAAGAAAGGGAAGAGCTTTTTAAACACTAGGCTGTATTCCATTTTGCTCTAGAAATGGCCACAGAATATAGCCTTTGTTTTTGCCTCCTGATTCACTCATGGCACAACAAGGGTAACCCTCCCTATTATTACTCATGCTCTCTTCTTTGTCGTCTGACACTGGAATTTTTCTATTTGTCCAGTATTTCCATTCCATAATCATGTTAATTTATATTCTCCCCTCAACTTATCTTCTTTCAAAACTTCGCTTTAATTAGAAACAAATCTTTGTATTAGATAAGCCACAAAGACAGCAATGTAGAAGAAGAGCTTGATGTTGGAATCTGTCCACATTATTTACCAAATGGTTCAGCATTTCCAAGCAGCTGATGACAGACCAGCCATCAATCCAAATTCATTTCCAGAGAGACACATAAAAACTTTACTGCTTAGCAGAGCTCAAAATATCCACCTGTCTCTCTGACTAAAGTGCAAGCAGGGACCATTCTGCTGATTCTGGGGTCGTCTTTAATCTTTTACATTGGGCATCACCATCTGATGCTAATTATATTGTTGATGTTTCTAATTCCTCTTTAGACTGGGAGATTTTATCACTTTAGATTGGGTGATTGAATTTGGGGGACAAAAAAGCAGATTATGGAGAATGTGTATAAACTCATGTATAACTGTATGAACTCGTGTATAGCTGTAATTCACTCCACCCCTCTATCTAGAGATGCACTCACATCTTTTCTGCATTTCCTTTTAATTGCTTGAACACCTTACTTATCATTAATTGGAAGTTTGTTATTTTCTCCTTGAGGAGCCCCTCTCCCGGTACTGCAAGCACTTACCCAGTTGAGCTTCCACAGTCAAATGCTGAGAAAACTGGAGCCTGATTAGTTTGTCACTATCACAGCTACAGTGTGTGCACAGGCTGCTGAGTAAGGTCACCTTTCACTCAGGCTCTCAAAAGGCAGACTTTTCCAGAAATACACTCACATGAATATAATCAACTGATCTTTGACAAAGGTGCAAGGGTGATACAAGGGAGAAAATATAACCTTTTCAACAAATGATTCTGGAAAAACTGGATATCTACAAACAAAATGAACCTAGACACATGTCTTACATTCTTTAAAAATTAACTCAAGCCCAGCCAGTGTGGCTCACTGGTTGAGCATCAACTCATGAATCAGGAAGTTGTGGTTCGATTTCTGGTCAGGGCACATGCCCCAGTGATGGGCTGGATCACCAGCAGGAGGCATGCAGGAGGCAGCTGATTGATGCTTCTCTCTCATCATTGATGTTCCCATCTCTCTCTCCCTCTCCGTTTTTCTTCTGGAACCAATAAAAACATATTTTTAAAAATTTAACTCAAAATGGATCACAGATCTAAATGTAAAATATAAAACTTTCAGAAAATAATACCAGAGAAACTTTGGGTTTTATGATAATTTTTTAGCTAAGACAACAAAATCATAATCTATGTATTTAAGAATTTATAAACTGTGCATTAAAATTAAAATTTCTGCTCTGCAAAAGATTCCGTCAAAAGAATAAAAGGACAAGCCACAGATTTGGAGACAATGTTTTTTATCTGAATAAGGATTATTGTCCAAAATATACAAATAACTAATAAATGTCAACAATAAGAAAACAACCTGATTAAAAATGAGCCAGCGACATTAACACTACCTCATCAATGATGTACAAAAGGTAAATAAGCATATGGAATGATGCTCCTCATCATATTTCATCAGGGAAATGCAAATTAAATAACAATGTGATACCACTCACTACACATCTATTAGAATGGCCCAAATCCACAACACTGATAACACCAAATGATGGTGAGAATGTGGAACAACAGTAACTCTCATCCATTGCTGATAGAAATACAAAATGGTACAGACACTTTGGAAGACAGTTTGGCACTTTCATAGAAAATTAAGCATATTCTTACAAAATGATCCAATAATCATGCTCCTTGGTATTTACCCAAAGGAGTTAAAACCTTATGTTCACACAAAAACCTGCATATGGATGTTTATAGCAGCTTTATTCATAATTTCCAGAACTTGGAAGCAGCGAAGTTGCTCTTCAGGAGGTGAATGGATAAACTGTGGTACAACCAGACAATGGAATATTGTCAGTGCTAAAGAGAAATCAAGCCATGAAAGAATGATTACAGAGGAAACCTAAATGCATGTTGTTAAGTGAAGGAAGCCAATTGAGAAAGCTGCATACTGTATGATTCTACCTATATGACATTCTAGAAAGAGCAAAACTATGGGGAAAAAAACACACCAGTGGCTGCCTGGGGTTAGAAGTGCAGGGGGGGGTGGTGGCTAAGTAGGCAGAGCATAGAGAGTTTTCAGGGCAGTAAAACTTGTCTGTACATTGTTATAATGATGGATACAGATCATTATGAATTTATCTAAATTCATAGAATGTATACCACCAAGAGTGAACCTTAAAGTAAACAAAATGGACTTTGGGTGATAATAAGATGTCAGTGTAGGTTCATTAATTATAATAAATTTACCACGCTAATTGGGATGTCAATAATGTGGGAGGTTATGCTTTTATATGCACAGGGGATACATGGGAAATCTCTGTACTTTCTGCTCATTAATGCTATAAACATAAAACCACCTAAAAATCTATTTTTTGCCCTGGCTGGTGTGGCTCAGTTGGTTGGAGAGTTGTCCAGTACACCAGAAGGTGGCAGATTTGATTGGTGAGGGCACATACCCAGATTGCAGATTTAATTCCTGGTTGGGAATGGGCAGGAAGCAACCACACAAATGTCTCTCTCTCTCTCTCTCTCTCTCTCTCTCTCTCTCTCTCTCTCCCTCCTCCTCAACAAATATATTTTAAACAAAGAAAGTTTTTTTTTCTATTATGGTGACACTGTGATGGAGATAAGAGCTCAGGAGTAGGCCTGGCATTCTCACTTTTCATCTGAGACTCAGTGTTCTCTTGGCCTCCATGGGTTTCCCACCTAGAAGAGTCAGGGGCGTTACCCTACAAAGGAACACTCTTAAAATTAGTCTCCAGTGATTTCTCATGTCCCTAGAACATTAAAGCTATGTATATATTTGTGCACATTTTTATCAATTCATATCTAAACACATATTCTATATTATATATGTCCTCATTAAATAATTAGATCCATCATGTCACTTGCATTTTTTGGCAATTAAATTATAACATTATAATATGCATAACACTGAAAGTATTGATATTTTTCTCCTAATCTGCATCAAAGGGAACAAATTATTATTAGTACTACTCAAATATGTATTCTGAACTCTTGAAGTGCCATCCTATACTGTATGCAACTCTGGGCACCAATCTTATTTATATACATTTTTAATGCAATCATCCATTTTAAATTGTTTGTGGCCATTAGATGAGAAGAGATATGTGCAGCAAAATTGGATCCTGTCTAAAAATCCAGTAATGATTTAAAAAAATTATTCTGTGACACATTAAGCTTTTATACAAAGTGAAACCACTGTGCCAGAACCATGGGCATTTAATAAAAATCAAGGAAACCTGTTAAAGGCAAATACCTTGGTATATAGTAATATCCTTTCACCTTTCCTTGCAATTTCTCCAGTTGGCACAAAGGATCTTGATGCTTTTAAGTGTTTTTATGTAGCAGGTAGAATGGATTTTTCAATATATCTTGATTCCCAGAGGCTTTACGGGTTTTGCAAACCTATGTTAAACCATAATTTGTTTAAGTGTTATTTTCTTATATGAATGGCATTATTCCATAGAGATGGTCTTGCTGAGTGTATGGAGTATTGAATTTTCTTTTCTGTGATATATTCAAAATCCATTGCAGATCTAAAGACTAAAAAGTTGAATAAATGAAGAACAGGATAAAAATTAACAGAGCAGAGAAGCCCCAGCTGAAGGAGAAATAAATGGCTTCATAAACTTTGAAATGTGCAGCATAAGAGGTCTCTGCACAGCAAAAGAAACCATCAGCAAAATAAAAAGAGAACCCACTGTATGGGAGAACATATTTACCAATGATACATCTCAGAAGGGGTTAATTTCCAAATAAAGAACCCATATAGCTCAACACCAGGAAAACAAACAATCCAATTTAAAAATAGAAATACAGATGGCTAATAGATGTATTAAAAAATGCTCAAGGTCACCAATCATCAGAGATGCAAATACAAACGACAATGAGGTATCACCTCACACCTGTCAAAACCTCTACTATCAATAAATCAACAAACAAGTGCTGGCGAGAATGTGGAGAAAAGGGAACCCTAGTGCACTGTTGGTAGGAATACAGATTGGTGCAGCCACTGTGGAAAACAGTGTGGAGTTTCCTCGAAAATTTAAAAATGTAACTGCCTTTTGACCCAGTGATCCACTTATGGGACTATATCCCAAGAATCCCAAAGCACCAATCAGAAAGAATATATGCACCCCTATGTTTATAGCATCAGTATTTACAATAGCCAAGATCTGGAAACAGCTCAAGTGCCCATCAGTAGATGAATGGATAAAAAAGATTTGGTACATTTATACCATGGAATACTATGTGGCTATAAAAAAGAAGGAATTCTTACCTTTTGAGGCAGCATACATGGACCTGGAGAGTATTATTCTAAGCAAAGTAAGCAAGTCAGAGAAAGACAAGTATCACATGATCTCACTCATATGTGGAATCTAATGAACACAATAAACAATGAACAAAATGGAACCAGGATACATGGAACAAAATGGAAGCATAGATACATGGAACAGACTGGCAGGTTCCTGAAGGGAGGGCAGTGGGGGTGACTGGATAAAGAAGGGGAATGGATTAGCTAAAGAACATATACATACCCATGGACATGGATAATAGTTTGGTGAAGGCCAAGGGAGGGGGATGATGGGTGGGTGGAGCAGGAGAAGTAGGGGGGAGAGGGAAGGGGGACACCTGCAATTATGTCAATGAAAATGGCACAAGGCATAAGTGATGAGTTTAGGCTGGACCTTGGTTCAGCAACCTTAGTACTTGAGTTCAGCTTGAAAGAATTCAAAGCCAAATTATAAGGAAAAGTTTATTTGAAAAGTTGAGGTAGTAGAAGAGCTCTTGGAGCTTAGGAGAAAGAGAGGGAGAGAAATGTGCCTCTTTAGAGACACAGGAGTGGGTCCTCTGTCCTGTCCTGAGGACTTTTATCTGGAGTCCCAAGGAAGGAGCTCAATAGAATACCCATCAGATTTCCAGATGTGTGCCCTCATGGTCTCCACTGATTGGTGGTACCAGGGGGGTCATTAGTCAATGCTGGTCCTGATGTCACCATGGCCTCGCTCAGTCTGATTTTTCTGCTTCCCTAGGGCTGAAGCTGAAACATAGCAGAAGCTTAGATGTCATCTTCCAGAGGTTAATGCTTAAGAGAGTGGGCACACAAGGGCTTAGAGTTTTGCCTTTTCCTGGGCACCTGGTTTTCTCTGCACCTGACATATTCCTACTACAATCAGCCACACTTAAAAGTAAAAGGAGTGGGAAATGTCTCTCACAGTGCCCAAGAAGAAAAGCTGAACAGATTTTTGGTAACTGTTTGCAGACTGAATGGATTCCAAGTCTTTAAGCTAAATGTCTAACTGCCACTTCCTTCTGACTTCTTAGAAAGTAGGTCCTTTAATAGAGACAGAAAGGTCATTGGTTATTTATTCTAGAAACATCTACAAAATCTCTTAACACTATGTTTAAGAAGTCAAAATGAATTAACAAAAGGTGAATTATCAGCTTATAGCTTTTGATTTCAGAGAAATATTCTCCCCTTTTCAACTATAAACCTTCCTAATAACCTAAGCATGAGGGGGAAAAACAACCTTTTTTCATTCATTGAAGTAGTTCCCTTTTTTATTCTAAGAAAAACCCATTGTCTATGACAAAGAGCCTTTTGACCCAGGGAGAGAATACTAATTTAAGGGATAAATTAATGTATGTTCCCTTGTGCAGTGGGTCAGAAACCAGATGAATGGGAAGGCCCCTTTGTTAAATAGTTTTCTAAACTATTGTAATCTTAGCAAAGCAGGAAGGAAGATTTGTTCCTTTTTATTGAATGAGCATGAGAATATGGGAACATTGTATATAATAAATGTTTTTTGAGTCATTCCATATGGCAAATTTGTCTGGTCTCAAAGGCAGTGTGAGGACCATCTTCCTGTAGGAAATGTGATAAGAAAATGAACATTCTCTAGTATTTGCTATCTTTTGATTATAACAGACGTTGCCTCAGAATGAACAGACTTCAATTTTCACTGAGTGTACTAAAATATATTTTGAGGTTACTGTTAAGAATTCAGGAAAGCTTATAAGAAAATGTGAGGGCATTTCTCTGTGAATTGCTCTGCACCTAGGGTCCATATTAATTTTAGGTATTGTAGGTAGCGCAATTCAGGGAAACTCACCTATGCATATCTGCTTTAAGCTAAATGGCTATGGGAAACAGTTCATTTTATAATTTTAGTAATATAGCTCCAAACTGCTATAATTAGGAACACTAGCAATCATGTTTTGATTGCATGGTTAGATCAAATGAAATTCTACTCAGAACTTACATTGATTTTATCTGAGATATTCAAAGTGTTGGCTAATATTAGTCAATTATATAATATTATATAATAGTTACTTCATAAGGCACAGAAAGGAAGATTCCCACAGCCATCTGGACATTCTTTTTTATTCTGTGCCCTTGACTGTTGATTTTAAGAGTAGATGGATGTTCTAGTATGTGGTTGGACCCAGTAGTCAACACTGCATATCCCTAAGAGTAAATTTAAATGTCATTAGAGTGAATGTTTAAAACTAACATGTTTGTCACTAACCCCTCTTAGGTAGACACTGTACCAAAAACTAGGAATTAAGTACTATTTTGTTTAACTTTAAATCTAAGAGATATGAGAAACTAAAAAAATTAATTTTCCAGCTCCATACAAGTAGTAACTAAAGTAGTGCTAGTACTCCAAGTCTAGCAGACCCCAATTTCTTCCCCAATCCACCACAGAAATTTTTTTTACCACAAACTTAAATTATGAGAGAAAGCAGAGGAAGTTTAAACTGAACAAGTAGTGGCTTTATTTATTCCCTAGAGGCCCGGTGCATGAAATTTGTGCACAGGGGTTGGTGTCCCTCAGTCCGGCCTGCATCCTCTCCAATCTGGAACCCCTTGGGGGATGTCTGACTACCGGCAGTCGGACATCCCTCTCACAATCCGGGACTGCTGGCTCCTAACCACTCACCTGCCTGCCTGCCTGCCTGATTGCCCCTAACCAACTCTGCTGGCTTGACTGCCACCTAACCGCTCCCCTGCCAGCCTGATTGCCCCCAATTGCCCTGCCCTGCTGGCCTGATCGCTCCCAACTGCCTTGTCTTGCCAGCCTGATTGCCCCCACTGCCCTGCCCTGCTGGCCTAATTGCCCCTAATCACCTCTGCCTTGGCTCCCACCACAGTGGCTTTGTCCGGAAGGAAGTTGGACATCCAAAAGATGGCTGGTCACCCGGTCTAATTAGCATATAACCCTTTTATTAGTAGAGATTTTAAGGAATTAGACTCTAAAGATAAGGGCCCAACAGTCTAAAGTACCTCTTTGGATCATTAGTTATTTGGTAGCACTATCAAGGTCTCCCATGCAGTGTCTTCATGGGGATAGTTTCTTCTCTAGAGTACCTTTTCCCCCTTCTCTGCCTGATAAACTCCCACTCTTCTTGTACGTTTCTTCACATTTCCTTTCAATCCTTGGAATAATTCATTGCTCCTATTGTGTTCTCTTTGAATATTGTATCTACTAGAAAATTGTTGCATTATTGTTTGCTATTTAAATGTTCATATTCCCAACTGGACTGTGAGTTTCTTGAGGCACTCCTCCATGCCCTTCATAATTGTTGCTCAGAGTTTGTGGGATAATAAAAGAGTGATAGCTATCTCTCGTTTATGTGGATTAAAGGGATAGTGAATTATAATAAAGAGAACACTGTCATTGTGTATCTCTTAATTGGACTTCTATTTTTTTTTTCTTCTGTAAATTGAGGATGTTGAGCTAGATAACTTCCAATGTCATTTCTAAATTTATTGGTGTCTGATATATCCAAGTGCGATTTTCACTGTCAGTAGGAAACATATATAGAAATCGACAGAGAACTTTTGATATATATATTGTCTCATATATATACTAGAGGCCCAGTGCAAGGATTTGAGCACCGGTCCAGTCCCTCAGCCTGGCCTGCACCCTCTTGCAATCCGGGACCCCTTGGGGGATGTTGGACTGATGGTTTTACTCCAATCCCCAGAGGGCCTGCGGGGATTGGGCCGAAACTGGCAGTCCAACATCCCCTGAGGGATGTAGTAGTGTGTAAAGCAGCAGGCAGCCGGGGAGGAGCCTGAGCCCAGGCTGGGTGCCGTGCCACCCCCACTCATCCCTGCTACATCTGCCTCTGCTTCCTCTCGTAGTACTGCCTCAGAGGCAGGAGAGGCTCCAGCTGCTGCAGCTGCGCTCACCAGCCATGAGCACAGCATCTGGCGCCTTCAGCTGAGTGGTGCTCCCACTGTGGGAGCACACTGACAACCAGGGGCAGCTCCTGCATTAAGCATCTTCCTTCTAGTTGTCAGTGCATGTCATAGCGACCAGTCAAACAGTCAACTGGTCAAACGGTCAACCGGTCTCTTAGGTTTTTATATATATATATAGATATATCAAAATGATATATATCATTTCATATATATCAAAATATTCCTACTGTGTGGAACAATATGAAAACTCTTACCTTCTCTATCATGATAAAAATAAATGTCTACCAATATAGTATGGGAATAAAACATAATTTTCTGCATGCAATTCTGCCTCCTTTTTGCTAAGATAATTGAGAATCCATCAGTAAAAATAAACTTTCTAATATAAATATGTATGTATACAGTTAATGTTCCTTTTCAAAGGCTCATTTTAAGACCTAAAATTTATTCCTGATATTGATATATAGCTTAGCATCAAAAAACAAGCTGGATTACACACTCGTAATTTTCAATATTTTATTAGTTCCATCTTTGCCATTCTCTTGCTCTGTGAGCTTGGGCAAATCATTTGAAATTAACAACCTGCTTCCCATTAGGAACAGGTAAAATGAATCAACTAGCTCTAAAGTACTTTGATTTTAAAATTGCAATATTTAGGTAGAAATGTTAACTAATTAAAATTTATCATTTTAGCGATTTCCTACAAAATTATATGATAATTGCTTGAAAATGAACTGAGTAAAAGTAATATTCTATTCATTCTGTCAATAAAAATACAGATATATTACAGATAATGTGATACACAGAAGAAAATAGTTTCACCTAAAATGACCCAAAGTACAGAAACCATAATAACTGGCCATATGTTAATCTAAAATACTTGATTTCAAGTGCTCCAGGGCAGGGGTGAAGGACGCAATAAAATATTTCTTGCTTGACCCAAGTAATGTATTAAATATATTAAAATACTTATTTTCTCCACACGAATAAACCTCACACAATCTCTGGTTTTCAAGGTCTTTTATTTATACTATGATGGCAAATCTTCAATGCTCTCAGGAAAAGACTATACATGTGCAAGCATAAACATGATAAGGCTTCCACAATTATGTCTGCAAGCCTAATGGATAAGAGATTCGTCTTTGTTGCCTTTCAGCAAAAGCTAATTTGACCCAGAATGTACTGCTCATGAGCTTCCAGCTGTTGATTCTCAGATGAATAAACTGGACACACAAACTTTTGTGGAGTGAGAAGTATACCAAGGAATACACAAAGGGACTTAGTGTGTGGTTTTTATTACCTACCCATTATAGTGTATTCACTTGGTAGTGACAGGTAAATGATAACATATGTATCTCCTTAAATTAGCACGAATAAAGTTAGGAAGGTTAAGCAGCAAGAAGTGGAAAACTAAAGGCCAAAACTATTTTTTTTTCTTCACTAAGTTAAGACCGAGTTGCTAAAGTGGCTGTTATCAAGTGCTATTTATAGCACAGTATAAACCATATTACTGACTTGAGTTTTAGATGCAAAAGCTTTGGTTAATATTACTGTCTGCATTCAAAGCAGAGCTCAGTGCCTAAAAGCTGGTCAATAAACATTTTAGTACTGCTCTTTTCCAGTGATCTGAATTCAATAATGTTACCTTTCTAGAAGCTGCAAAATGGAAAGTGAAAGCATGATTTATGAAGCTTGGCTATGCATGGCCAGCTAAGAAAGCTTTAACGGATGCTTTCAGGATTCTCTTTAATGAAGTACAAGTTGCCAAGATAAGTTTAGGTAAATGAAGCCTCTGTCACATTACGTTACAGTGAAAGAAATGACAGACATAGCCCAGCAGGTGGAAGTTAATGCAGAATGGTGGTGTCAAGCCATGTCGTCTAGGTAACTGCACAATGATGGAGCAGATGCATTAGTGTTATTACTATAAACAAGTTCATAATGCCACAGCACATTCGTGGAATCCCTTCAAATTAAGCGTAGCAGCTCTCTTTGTTTAAGTTGTCACTTAGCACACATGCAGATCATATTTCTGAGCCATCAATGCCTTCCAAGTAAAAGCTTCCTTATTCAGTACCAACTCCTATTTAGATGGTACTGTTAACCTTAAAACCTCTGATGTTTTGCATTTTCAATAACTTATTGAGGCACTGCCTGAATATTTGGTTGAAAATGTTACTTTCAGGGCTATGATTGAATGGATTGTCACCCTTCTATACCATGGGTTTCCTCAGTCTGAATGCAAACCAGAATCCTGAATACAGTGGATTGTAAGAACTCAGCTGTGTCCCTCAGCAAAACAATAGGGACGGGTCTGGTAGTTTAAAATGTTATTGTGATTTCAGTTCAGGAGGGTTTAGGGGTTTGACTTTGCTTGAAAGGAGTAATTGCCTTACATCCAGCTTGGCATTCCTCGGTGGGAGCCCACCACTACACGTAGAAATAGTCAAGGATGGAAGAAAACAGTTAATTGTTCTGTGACATTTGACAGTGAACTTACCTAACAAATAAATATTGGATTTCCCTTAGTAATTAAACTCTCTCAGTTCTAGAGTTCTATGTATAATTACAAAGAAAACACATGGAGAAATATATACTATAATATGTATACACACAGGTTGAGAAGAAAAATATAACATCAAATCCAAGTGTGTTGGGCAATCATTATAAGAAAATATCTGAATTTTATTCCTTACATTGAAAAGATAAATCTTCTTAGGACTTGCTTATATTGCAAACCCAGATGCACTCTGAGAAATACATGGACCACTCTTCTTGTAGAGGATGTGTGAGCCAGCTCCTAAAGAGAAGATGCAAGACCATGCAGCTATATTTCTGAAATGGGAAGTGGACTGTACAGTTAAATTGTTCCATTTTTTAATTTTTTTATTTTAAGATTTTAAAATTGATTTTTAGAGAGAGAGGTCGAGAGAGAGAGAGAGAGAGAGAGAGAGAGAGAGAGAGAGAGAGAAACATCAATGTGAGCAGGAAACATTGACCAGCTGCCTCCTTGCACTCTGGGGACCTAGCCCTCAACCTGGGCATTTGCTCTAACTGGGAATTGAAACAGCAACCTTTCAGGGCACAGGACAATCCCAACTAACTGAGCCACATTGTCTAGGGCTAACTTGTTCCATTAAAAAATGTTATTTGTATATATTTTCTTAATATCTGATTTTTAAATGTAAATTTTCTGTATTATTGTGACTTTTCTTATCGAGACTTTAAAAAGAAATTATTTAGTCCCTTTACATTAGAATCTCCAAATATTTTGGGGGATGGGATATTGGAAGCTACCCATCATCTTAACGATCAGAGAAGTGTGAACAAGGAGTCCAGAACGCTGGTGAACCTTGATCCTTGGCAAGGGCCAGAGCTATGCACTGATTGTTTAGTCGAGACAATGGGGCTCAAGCTATTTCCTGACCAAATAGTCTCAGAGTAAATCTTTACTTATATTTACTGACCTTTCAGATAGTCTGTCTGTTATTGGAATTACCTGCCTGACTAAGGGTTATATGTGTATCCAAAAAAAAGAATAAAAAGTTGGCAAGACCTGGGCACCAGGGAAGTCCTTCCTTTTGCATTGGGCTCTCCGCCTGGCCCCCAATTTCCAAATTATTATTTCTTGTCTTGTCTCGTCATTTGCGCCCAGCCCTTCTCCAGATCCCGAACTCTAAGCCATGCAGGATGTGGCTTGCACAGTGGGAGGACTTGCAAATCTTTTATCATGGGTCAGGGCAGAAGATGGTTGGGAAATATTAAAAATGGAAATTTGGATTTGGGTTTATCTGCAAATACTTACATGATAGAGCAAAAATATACTAGTTGCAAATGAGACATTACTTGTAGCTGATAGATGCCAGATAATGGGCCATATGGGCAAGCAAAGTAGTTCAGAATACTTCATTTGCAAAATAAAATATTAGGGGAAAGTACAATATCCAAGCTCTAAAATAGAAACAGTTGGCACATATAAACATTACACCATCCTCCCTTGTTTCCCATTTTTAGAAACCCTCGACCCAGTTAGATCTTAGTTTGTTAAGTGCAGGTATCAAGCCTGTTCTATTATAAAGTTTTTTCACTAAATCATTAAAGAACCAAAATGTAGACTCCAGTATGAGATAGAGAAAATAAATCCCCTCGCAGCATGTGGTCAGCGACAGAACAGCATTCACTCCAGGCTCTTACACCACTTCTGAGAGGCCTCCAAGTTCTACCTACTTAGTAATCCCTCCCTCTTCTCCTTACTGATATTTCACAAGCAGCCCATGGTAAATACTGTGACCCACAGTTTCCCCTCACACTCTCTTCCCTATGTCTTAGGTAGACTCTCTATGGGGCTATGGCCAACCCCCTGTTGTTGCAGGATCATCTCATTTCTACTCTGTTGTAGGCATGTAGTTGCTTCTAAACAATGGAGATCAAGTTAGAAAATATACGTTATCTTTCTGTGTTCATTCTGGCGCCCTTATAGCATCATTCACAGGCTTCAGACTCACCAAACTTATTGACTGTCCTTCTCAAGGCTCTTGGGCTCAACTGACATGAGCCTTCAAATCTCCACATGCCCTATTCGGCATCAGTCACTGACCTGTCAAAGTTTTCCCTGTGTCTGACTCTGAGTTACAGCTTTATTTGCTTCCATTGCATTTCATTCTCCTGAGCTCACCAGGCCCTTCCATGCTATAGGATTTCCATTATGCTCTTAATTGGATGGATCAGGCCACCTTCCTTCATCTTTAGGGTTTCAGCTTGAAATTCACTTCCCCTTCTTTGACAATCTAGACAAATTTAATCCTTTCTGTATTCCTTCTTCATAGCAATCATCACAAGAACAATTATTAAAAACAATTAAACATCTGTTTTCTCCACTACACTTTAAGCTTCATGGTATCAAGGAAAAATATTTGCCATACTTACTGCTACATTTCTAGTCCTATAAACTCTGTATGAGAATATTTGCTGGATGAATGAAGGAAGGAATGGATGCATTGATGGATGAATAAGATGTTTTTGATTTATGTTACCAAGTGCTTTCTAAACTTTTTGTAAGTCAATGTATACTTTCCTTGCAGATGTGAAATGCCCATTAACCTGTACCCTTAGCTGCAATGAGTGTTAGCATTATAAAATGTTTACTAGATAGGTAAAAAATGTGTAAGTTCCCTATATTTCTTTGATCATTAATGATGTCAATATTTTTCAAGTTTATTATTGATCTATTTATCTGTTTATGTCCTTAGTATGTTTGAAATTTTCATTATTTTAATCATTGGGATACCATTGTAATTAGCTAGTTATTAATAATACAAAAGGTGCAAAAGGAAAGCCAGACATTATGAGCATAGTTCTTTGGGTAGCTTCACCAGAGCTGCTTCACACTCCCCAGAGAACCACTGGTCTATTCCCTGAAGATTACTGGAGGAAGAGACTGGACTAAGGGGAGGATGGTCCACAAGCACAATGAGTCAGAGTGATGTAGTCAAACCTGGGAATAGAGAGCTTTGGCTAGAGGGGCAGGGTACATATTCCCCCAAACAAAGGAGCGTGCACCTTGGCTCTCTTGGCTCTCTTGGCTCTCTTGGCTCTCTTGGCTCTCTGGTTCCTTTGATCTTGCTCCTGTTCCCTTGCATTCCTCCATGTTCCCCCATAGCAACGTGGCCCTGAGAACCCCACACTCAATGGCCTGATGAACCGCAGTGGGGAACACAATCTAAGCGAGACTAATGATGGATTGGACTGTGTCCCAACATGAAACAGGAGCTCTGGGCAAGGGTTTTAACCCTAGAACTATTAAAGGCACAGCTGGACTTCTTCCTTGGTGGGATGTCCAGAGAGGGGACCTTAGAACCTCAGGGATTTAATTCCATGCAAATAAATATCATTCATGCTCCCATGCAAGTCTCAAAAATGCTTTTCCTTGTTACGTGGCAAAAAAAAACCCCACAATCCCCAGCAAGTGGTGGGGACAAGGAGCACTCCCCACAGTTAACAACTGGTTTATTTGACCTGAGTTTAACCATTCATTGTCAATGTCTTGCAAAAATTTCCCCCAATCTGTCATTTTCATTTAAAATAGACTTTATTTTTTTTAGAGTGGTTTTACCTTACAGAAAAAAATAAGTAGAAAGTTCAAGTAATTCATTTGCATCCCGCCTCCTCAGTTTCCATTGTTTTAACAACTTGCATTAAGGTGGTACGTTTGTTGAAACCGATGAACCAATGTCTGATATTATACTATCTAATAAAAGAGAAACATGGTAATTAGCTGTATATCCGCTACCCTTCCCATTGGCTAATCAAGGCAATATGCAAATTAACTGGCAGCCAAGATGGCATCCGGCAGCCAGGCAGCTGACGCAAACAGGGAGGCTTGCTTGCTCCAGTGACAGAGGACTCCAACATTCCCCGCCTGACTTGCCGGCCTCTCAGCTGCAACTCTAAGCAACTATGTTGCAAATATAGAAGCTAAACGAAACCCCAGAAACCTGCTTTAGTCAGCCAGGCTTCAGCCAGCCAGACTGCAACATTGTATCAAATACAGAAGGTAAACAAAGGCCAGAAACCTGTTTCAGCAGCCGAGGCCTCAGAGCTAAAGCTGGCCCAGAATAAAAAAGAAAAAAAAGAAAAAAAGGAGCAGTTGGGAGCTTCAGTCACCTGCCAGCCTGAAAACGGCCCTCAGCCCCTCACCCAGACTGGCCAGGCACCCCAGTGGGGACCCCCACCCTGATCCAGGACACCCTTCAGGGCAAACCAGCCAGCCCCCAACCGTGCACCAGGCCTCTATTCTATATAGTAAAAGGGTAATATGCCTCCCGGCACCGGGATCAGCGGAGCCGCAAGGCCTCCCAGCACCTGGATCAGCATGACAGGGGGCAGCGCCCAAACCCCCTGATCGCCCTGAGGCTCTGTGTGTGACAGGGCGCAGGGCCACAACCTCCCTATCCGCCCTGCTCTGTTCATGACAGGGGAAGGCGCCCCAACCCCCTGATCAGCCCTGCTCTGTGCCTGATATGGGGGGAGCTCCCCAACCCCCTGATCGCCCTGCGGCTCTGTGAGTGACAGGGGGAGCTCCTCAACCCCCTGATCGGCCCTGCTCTGTGCGTGACAGGGGGTGGTGCCGCAACCTCCCTATCGACCCTGCCTTGAGTGTGACAGGGGGCAGTGCCCCAACCCCCCAATTGGCTGTACCCTGAGCGTGACTAGGGGTGGCATCGCAACCTCCCGATCCGCCCTGCTCTGTGCATGACAGTGGGCAGTGCCCCAACTCCCCAATCGGCCCTGCTCTGAGCCCGACCAGAGGCTGCACCTAGGGATTGAGCCTGCCCTCTGCCAACCTGGAGTAGGCCTAAGCCAGCAGGTCGTTATCTCCTGAGGGGTCCCAGACTGCGAGAGGGCACAGGATGGGCTGAGGGACCCCCTCTCCCCCCCGAGTGCACAAATTTTTGTGCACTGGGCCTCTAGTATTAAATAAAAGTTTATAGTTTGAATAGGGTTCTAAGAATTTTGCCAAGCATATAATGCATGATATGCATCCACTATTATAGTATCATATAGAATAATGTTACTGCCCTAAAAATATCCTGTGCTCCACCTGTGCACCCCTGCCCTTCCCCTATTCCCCACTATTCAATAGTTCAGTTGGTAAAGTGGAGGACTTCATCGTCAGTTTTATTTTATTTATACTTTCAAGTGGAATAGAGAAGTTTTGTTATTTTATATGGTGACATCTAGGATATGAGAATTTCCTCCCACATACCTAATCATTACATATAATAAGGCATTCTAACAGGAATGGAATTGTTTTTGTGTCTTGTTTACTATTTTTAAATAAATTCCCTAAGTAGAAAATAAGGAGCTGGGGAGTAGAAACTGGCCATAACACACAAAATATGCCCAAGCAGGAACTATGTTTTTATACACACCACAGAGCCTCGAATTGTAGCCACACATATGCCCTGCGCAGAACACAATAAAGAGAACATTCAGGCCAGTGAACAAAGTGCATCACTAACTTCCTTGACAGGGGAGGGCGGAAAACAAAGCCTGGTGTTTCTCTTGCTCACTTGTCTTTCTGATGCCTCTTTGACAACGTTGGTGTCTTTTCATTGGCGTGCCCAAGACTGATCCTACTAGTCTTTTTTTTGCAGTTGCATTCCCACCCAATTTTGTAATCATCTCATATTTTTGCCTTTCTTCATTGCTAAATCAAGAGCTGCTTGAGGGCTGAAATGATGACTGATCCACATTTGCTTCTTCTATTTTCCTAGTACTGAATTTTACATAGACCAAGACCTCTATTCCTTGGGCTCTCCATCTGAAACAATAAGTTCAATAAAAAATATGAAATACTGAAGTACATTCAGCATAAAATACATTTCATTTTGTCATTGGCATTCTCACAAAATATTCATGAATCACCTTGTATTTCATTTTTTAGCGTCTCCAGAAAAGTAAAGAGGTGGAAAAAAAGGAAATTATGTTAAAACAAAGCACACATGTTTAGGAGAGTTATAAAATTATTATATTAAAATTATGCTTTCACAGCCATATTTCTACATAGCAGTTTTACTTCTTTCAAATTCGCTAACTTGTTAACTGCAGCTTGATTAGGCAAAATAAAGAGATTCCCACACATTCTTGGAAAGTATGAGTATAATGATACAAGAATATCACAGTTCTTGTTATAACTCATAAACCCAGAGATTTTTCTGTATTTCTCTAGAGGAAAGAGTGTTAAAATACATTGCATTTAAAAAGCTGTTTTATTGGTGTTTCTTCCTTTAACAAATCACTGTTTTCTTATCTACGTACCTATCTATCCTATATAATAAAAGCCTAATATGCAAATTGTCCCCTCGACCAGGAGTTCCACTGGGAGTTCAACCAAGGGTGGGGCTGGCCAACCGCTCCTAGCCCCTCCCGCTCCCCCCCACCACCCCTGCTGGCCCTTCCCTGGCTGCCTGTGGTGGCAGCAGTGGCAGCAGGTAGCCAGGGGAAAGGAGGCCCTGGCCAGCAGCTAGCAGCTGCTAGAGACCCTACCCATGCATGAATTTCATGCACTGGGCCTCTAGTGTACATATAACAGAAAAGCTGTTCTGTATTGCATACTTATGATAGGCCAAGAGCTAAGTGGGTCTTCATATTTTTTCATTATCCTCACAACAAATCTACTAGGTAATACTGTTATTTTTTGTCTCATTTTACAGATAAGAAAAATCAAAGCTCAGAGAGCCTAAGTTGCCCAATATCATGTGAACAAATACATAGTATACTAAGAATTACAAATGGAGTATGTGTGAATCAAGTGCCTTAAAATAAAAAGTCTCTCTATTTGACTAAAAACATTATTGACTAATTGTCCAGCACAAACTCTGACTTAAAAGTGACATTGAATGTTGGTTAGTAGACCAAAACAATGGAGTTAAAATCTTTATTTAAAGTGTACTGGACGAATGTCCTGATTTCGTCACTTATGAGGTTGTAACACGGTGTGTGTATTTCCTTATTTAGTGTACATATTTAAATTGCACATTTCCTCTTATCTCTGTTTAGACCTTTGTGATATTTAAAAGTAATGGTTACTAGTTAAAAGCATGGAGCTTGAAGAAAGATTTCCTGGCTTGAATGCCAGTTTTGTAACTTATTAGCTTTTAATAAGTTACTTCACCTCTCTGTGCCGTAGCCTCCACATTTATGTAAATAAAATAATAATAGCACCTGCATTATAGTGTTGTTTTGATGCTAATTTAAGTTAGCTTTCATATTTATATTTAAAGTATTTAGAATATTTCCAGGGCATAGAAAAATAATCAACAAGTATGTTTTTCTTATCCAAAAGTAACAGAATCCAGCTTTTGCCTGCAAATAGCATGAATGGGAGAAGAAAAGGATGGAGAGTAAAAAGGGAAAAAAAAGCAACACGAAGTACACATAAAGCTTAAGCAGAACAGTAACTCGGTGAGACCACAAAGACATAGATTAGTTTAACTGTTTTCATTTTGGAATGCTGTTGTACACGAGCAGTGGCTGTCTACCAGGAGTCAACACTCAATTCTCAGTTTCTAGCTGTGGCCTGACTGGCAAGTGTGTCCAAGTGAGAACCCATTGCAGACCTTTCATAGCAATTTACCAGTTCCTGAGGGCTTTCTACTCCCCCTGGCATTCTCTGGTTGCTCTGGATTACCTTTGTGTCCAGAGCACTTCTGGAAATTCAATTCTGTTTTTCTGGGGGTTAGCCTTTGCTCTTCAGTCTCCTGCTATACGCACTTTCAGAATTTATCAAAGGTCTTGAGGGGGGATCCAGCCATGCATTGGAGTACCTTCATTTCTCCAGTGTGTCCCTCCATACAGGTGGCACTGCTAAAAGCTGCTGTTTTCTAGATCCCTCTTTGTCTACCTGGAGCCCAGTTTCTCAACCTCTAGCTTTACCTAAAATCAGAAAATGTCCCCTGGAAAATTAAAAATCCTCACCTCACTTCTCAGAAATTTTACTCCCTCTAGTTTTTGTTTCCACAGCCTACACTGCCTTTTGTATCTAAATTTATCAGACTTTTCTAGTTTTCTCAGTGAGAGCATTTGTCTACCATGACTTACTTTAACCAGCCAATTAAATTTTATTTTATTTTTATTTACAGAAATATATTTTAGCTAAATCCTTTCCAGTTTTGTGACTGCTCTATGCCTCAGTTTGATATCTATCAAGTGGGGCTAATTAGAATAGCTGTCTCATAAAATTGCTGGGAACATTGATTGAGTTGATACATATGTGTGATGCTTACAATGGTGCTTTACAATAGTAAAGAAGGAGCTAAATGTTAGCTGTTACTATTGAAGATGACTTCAGAAGACAGGAAATCAGATTCTTCTTGTGCATGCAAAATTATCTTTTATCTCATACACTAATTTGGAAACACTTTGGCTTTTAACAAATTAAGTTACACTAGTTGTTCTTAACCCTATTAGGCTTAATGTCCCCTCCACCCATTTAAAGCAATTTCTGATGACATTTACTAACTTGAAATGAGATCCTATATAATAAAAGGCTAATTTGCAAATCGACTAAATGGTAGAACAACCAGTCACTATGACACACACTGACCACCAGGGGGCAGATGCTCAATGCAGGAGCTGCCCCCTAGTTGTTAGTGCACTCCCACAGGGGGAGCGCTGCTTAGCCAGAAGCCTTGCTCACAGCTGGCGAGTGCAGCGGCGGTGGAGAAAGCCTCTCCCACCTCCATGGCAGCACTATGGATGCCTTGGGTGATACCTGACTGTTGGCTTAGGTTAGCCGGCCTAAGCCGGCAGGCAGACATCCCCTGAGGGGTCCCGGACTGCGAGAGAGTGCAGACCGGGATGAGGGACCTCCCGCAGTGCACAAATGTTGTGCACTGGGCCTCTAGTACATAAATAACAGAATCTATATCTAAACATAATTATAGAAAACATTTATAGTGTCCTAAGTAAAATGCAAACATAAAATAAAATAAAGTAGTTTATATTTCATTAATATGTATTTCAATATAAGCATAATTAGGCATGAGTTAATGAAAAAAAATGTAGTCAGAAGTTTTAATCTACTTATAATGAGTAAATTTGAATTTAGAAGAAGATCAGAATCCTATTCATTAAAGAATACAGAGGAAGAACAAGTGCAATGGCATAAGATATTGGAATAAAACCAGCATTATCTATATATATAAAAGCCCAGTGACCTGAACGAGGGAACAACCAGAATGACCGGTGGCTATGACGTGCACTGCAGCAGCCAACCAGCCTGATCCTGGCCCTGATTGGTGCCCTCCTACCCGGGCCATCCCGGCCCCCGATCAACCCCCAACACTCTGATCGGGGGTGGGGCTGGCCAGCTAACTACCCACAGCCTCTCCCCCCAGCCAGCCATGCCTCCAATTGGGCCCCAATACCCGATCAGGGGCAGGGCTGGCCAGCCAACTGTCTGCAGTTCCTTCCCCCAGCTGGCCCAGCCCAATGGGACCCCATCAGGGTGGGCTGGCCAGACCGCACCCATGCACAAATTCATGCACCAGGCCTCCAGTAAGTAATAACACACTGCATTTATAAGAAACTAGAAGCCCAGTGCATAAAAATCCATGCACTGGAGGGGCGGTCCCTCAGCCCGGCCTGCCCCCTCTCACAGTCCGGAGCCCTCAGGGGCGAGAGATGACTTGGCGATCAGGGGAAGGCGATGCCCCTATCATACCTGTGCTGCTGCTACTGCTGGCAGCGCAAGCCTTGGCTGGCCCTGGTTACCTGAGCCTCAGTCAGCCCTGGGCAGCTGGGAAGCTGCCATCCAATACTTGCCTGTGCCTCGGGCCCACCCTGGGCAGCTGGGCAGCCAACATCTGAAGCTTGCCTGTGCCTCAGGCCGGCCCTGGGTGGCTGGGGGGCTGAGGGCTGGTCCGGCCGCACTGTGTGCCTTCTGCCCCCACTGGCTGGGCTGAAAGGACTGAGGGACTCCGGCGGGGCTGAGGGAACTAGACGCCGCCATCTTGTGGCTATGAGTGCTGCCATCTTTGTGATGGTGTTATGGTCAATTTGCATATTCCCTCTTTATTAGATAGGATAGAGTTGCCCTAGCTGGTTTGGCTCAGTGGATAGAATGTCAGCCAGGGAACCAAAGGGTCGCGGGTTTGATTCCAGTCAAGGGCACGTACCTTGGTTATAGGCTCCTCCCCAGCTGGGCCCTAGTTGGGGTGCATACAGGAGGCAACCAATCAATGTGTTTCTCTCATATTGATGTTTCTCTCAGTCTTTCCCTCTATCTTCCACTTTCTCTATAAAATCAATGGAAAAATATCCTCAGGTGAGAATTAACCAAAGGGAAAAAAAAAAGAGAGAGGAAAAAAAAGAAATAGAGGAATACAATGCTAACTGAAGTAGAACTTACATGCCATCACACACTAGTTAAAGTGGAGAAAAAAAATTGAGATGCCATATTTATACAAATGTGCTTGGTGATATTTGTATGTGTAGTGTCATTTATAATTATGTGTTATAATGTGGTTGTAGTATTAAAATTATCACTGAGAACCCAAGATAAAGCATATATCTTATCTTTAAATATCTGAAAAGACATTTGAAATTCATCACAGGAGATAAAAATATTCTTCTCTGTTCCATTGGTGAATATTCAAATTCTGTGTCATTTCAGTCAATCTTAATGGACTCTAGTCTTATCACTATAGCTGGAGACAACAGACCACTGTTAGCCCAGATAGTAACCAGTAAGTAGCTAGATTGTTAAATACTGCTGGGCCAGGGGGCACTAAAAGGGGCGTGTGTTTAAGAAGCTCAGAGGAACTTTAATCCACCTGTATGGGAGCATTTCAGTATTTCAGAACTCATACAGCAGCCCCTGCTAAACCACCTGAATATTACCTTCACTGTATGGGCCTGTCCTAGACACTGCAAGCTCCCAGGGACCTCATCCCCTGTCCAGTGGACAATAGTGGTGTCTTCTCAGTTAAGGTGACTGAAAAAACATGGGCCTGGAAATTTTCAGAGCAATCCTGGAGGGAAAGGATGAAGAATAGCACATTATCCCAGTTACAGTAAAATATCTATTATATGTATAACATCTATTATTAACAAAAAGCAATATAAAATTTGATAGAAAAAGCACTATCCCTTTAATACAGAACCCACTTAAAAATTTTTATAAAAGAAGTGCTTTTTTGGGAGGCTTTAAAAATATTATGTGCTCAAGTTCTTCATACAAATTAACATGTGTAATCTGGTGAATTTAGCCTAAACAAGCAAACTGATTATAATACCAAATAATCTTATGTTATCTGAGCAAAAAAAAATCATGTCATTAGGTATCTGCTTGCTGTTGATACTTGAAACACTGTGACCATTAGTTAATTTAGACACTGGGAAATAATTGCTAGTGTGTCATTTGAATGCTAGATATATTTCTCAGGTTAGAAGTCTAGAGTGAAAATAATTAAATGTATTTCAACACAACTTTATTAATTTTACATGCATGTTGTTTCAAATTCACTTATAAAAATGGTAACATTTAAGTGATTT
Source organism: Myotis lucifugus (assembly GCF_000147115.1). Lineage (NCBI taxonomy): Eukaryota > Metazoa > Chordata > Mammalia > Chiroptera > Vespertilionidae > Myotis > Myotis lucifugus. Next base: position 15,269,493 of record NW_005871060.1, read on the forward strand.
ACCTATTTTGACTTTCAGGAAAAGGTAAAAAATTTTATTATCCTTAAAATTATTTATCTGTAAAATGTAAATATTTAAGATAATTTTGAAAGTTACTGATTATTTTCCAAATCTTCAGATGGACACATCAATTTTGTTTGTTGTCAAGCAATACCAGAATGATCTATACTATGTTTAATATCTTTGCCACAAATGCAGACTAGGACATATTTTTTAAAAGAAAATAATATTTTCTAAGTATAATTAATACTTAAAAATTTTTAATGAGTAATTACTTCTGGTTATAAATTACATTTTAAGGGATCTTTACTTGTGCATGTTAGCATTATTATTATCTCATTCTGACTATATACTGTTAAATTTATATAATTTTGCATTTGGGCTATGCAAAAACTGATTTTAGATAGAAAATATAATGAAATAACATTTTGTCTTATATTTTTAAGTATAGTAATTCAAGATAAGGATAAAATTTTAAAAAGCACAGAAAAGTTTTACTCCAACTCCTGAACCCTATCCAGAGGCAACTATTATTTATGGACCATTTTTAAAGTATCATTCCAGAAATATTTTATGCATATACAGAACAATTAGAAAGTCATTTCTAGAACATGAATATCTAATTTATATGTGAGCTACCCTATTTCTTTTTCTCTGTCTGGTTTCTGGAAATTTGGTAAACCATTTTATCAACAGTATTGTCTCCCATTGGAAATAAATATCATTGGATGAAGTTATACTTGTTAGAATTTTTGATAAAAATGAAGAGAGGAATATGTTATGTCATAGAAAACTAAGAATTACCTAATTTCCAATGAATACATCTCTATAATTTCAACAAACAGAATCAAAACAGAAATACGTGAACAAAAAGGATATAAAGACAAACAAGTTATAGATAAAATATAGTTTTTAAACTTACAGAGCCTTTCCAAAAATATTTGAAGCTTTAGGTAGTCAATAAATATTATATGATGAATGAATGAATGAATGAATGAATGAATTATTCTGAACTCCAAGATAGGCTACTGAAACATTCTTCTTTGTGTCAATATCCAGTTCAAAATGTATATTACTCAAACATACTCAAAAGTAAAATCGTTCTCTGTGGAAGAAGGATAAGATTAAAACCTTAGCCAGGAAAATAGAAAGCCAGAGATTTGTAATGGTCATAAAATCCTGGATACGTGGGTGAACAATTTCTATCACAAAATATATGAAAGTCACAAATGCTATTACTGGTTCTACATTTTAACTTATGGAATTTATTAATAATCCATGACTATCTCTAAACAAATATTTTCAGTGGTGATTTTCAATTTATCCTCTTTTAAAATAAAGACTTTAACAACCCCAAAAGCTCATCGCTCACCCTGCTGATATGATATTTGCAGGTAAGTTTATTGTACTTGACAAGGACCAGATTTATATCCCTGTACCCAAATCCTTTTGTTAAACACAGATATAAGTTTAACAGTAACTCCTCCTACCCTTTGTTGATAGGTTAGACACGTTTTTGTGAAATACCCCAAATAACACCACCATTGTCTTCACAATCTGCCAGCAAGAAGTTTTTTACTCTTATCAATAAAATTGACTACCCAGCATACCCATTTAGTATTTTTACTTATGTTTTACAATATTCACCTGTAGGTTTTTTCATGAGTAGGTGGATGGAGTAAGGGATAGGTTGTCTCTTTTTCATTTGGTTCTCATCTGAGATACAATTGAGATAACTGGTAAAGTTATCTGTCTCTTGAGTCTGGAAGATCTAAGTTCTAACCCAATGTCTACCACATATTAATAAACAGTTAATCTTGTGCTTCAGTTTACTTGTAAAATTGACATAATAGTATATACTTCATATATTTTTGCTAAGATTAGATTAGATAAACAAGCATAAAGAGGTTAGGATAAGGCCTCATATAGAATAAGGACTTAATAAAATAAATAATGATGGTGATGATGATAATAATGGCATTATGGATGACAGCCGGTATTATTTTACAATACATAAGCTAAAGTTGGCTTTATTTGTTTCTTATTGCTTGTGAAATATTTTTAGAATAATCATTAATTACAAATGATAATAATAATAGCTATTATTTAAGTATTCTATATCAGAATTCTGGATCACCCAATGTTTGATCAAGTACTGGTTTAGTTCTGGATTGTAGACTACCACACAATGATTTCTGGCAGGCTAGTTATGGAGAAATCATAGAAAGCATCAGATTATCAGGAATCATAAAATTTTAGCAATAAAATTTAAGTGTTTCAATATTTTGACAGTGACTATCAGTTGCATCCCTACCTTCTTTGCCATGGGACAGCAAGATTAAAGTTGGTAATTTAGGAGTTGAATTAAGAAAAAATATACACTTAACTAGAGGAAATGTTTTTTAGCCACTTTTGTTAAATTCTATTTGCGAAAGAAACAAATTTGTTGAATGTTTGTTTCCCTGCCCCAATTCATATGTTGAAGCTTTCACCCCTCCAATGTGATGTTATTTGGAGAAAGGCTTTTTGGGAGGTAATTCCATTCTATTTCAATGAGGCCTTGCAGGTGGGGGTCTCATTTGGGGGTTATTCTTTACACGACGAAGAAGGGAGACCAGAACTCATTTTCTAGATGACATGTGAGGACATAGTGAGAAGGTAGACACCGCAAGCCAGGAAGAGACCCCTGCCCAGGGAACTAATTGTCTGGTACCTTGAACTTAATCTCCCATGGTACTAAGTTATGGCAGCCTAAGCTAATTAAGACACATGAGTGATTCCTGGTCATTTTGAGCGAGGTGATCTTTCTTTGCATTCATATCTACGTCAAATTCCTTGTTTTTGTTTTTTGTTTTTTTTCAATAGCAGATCAGTTTTTCCAATATCTGTTTCTTTAACACATGCATGTCCCATACTGGACTTTAGGTGAACAGCCATCTTAAACTCATTGCCACAGTAGTTATGAAAGTACACCTGAAAAATGTGTGTTGCTCAACATCTATCCCTTGGAAAGACACTGCAAAGAATAAATTTTTCTGGGCTCCCTATTGGAATTACTCTTAAACAGTTAGAGTTTTGGGTGATGGTATCAAGCAATGTTGAAGTGTTTTATGATAAATGGTCTTTAAAACTCATTGTTGCATTTGTCATAAGTAATATATAAATATGACTATAATTAGTCATTCACTCATTCCTCCATCTATTAATTTCAAACCTTTGTTTGAATAGTTATGGACCAGGTCCTGGGGTTGACATTGTATGCTGAAAATGTTTCTCCAATATTAGTTAAAATTATAACACTGTCTTGAAGATTTAATATGTGATTTTATATTTCAGAATTTATTGGTCCTTTCTAGGTTGGCTGCTAGAAGCTCACACTCAAATCTGAGGTTTACCTAAAAAGAGGCATTTTGGTCTAAGGTCATTCTGGCTCTATTACTATTTCTCAGTTTTATTTTCCCTTTGTCACATTTTTAATGTTTTTAATTCTTCTTGATAACTTAAGTACTTATCCAAGTCACCCTGAATTTATCTATGGAAAAGCCAGATGTAATATAAGTATAAATATTAAATATAAATCACATATAAAAAATGGAGAAAATGAATGCCAGGCAGAAATGAACAGTGCATGGGTTCAATTAATTGACAATTTTCTGATGTTTCCTATTGAAAACCTTGCTACCTCATTATCTTCTGATGTTAAAACTTAAATGACTGTAGTAAAAGAATATTTTACATAGTAAAAGAGCAAAGAGCAATGAAAAGCCTGAAACTTTCTTAATATACCAGGGCTGAAGTGGACTCATCACCAAGAGCATAATCTAGGTCAATATATAAGAAAATAATAATACAATTTTATGTGTTAAAAAAGTAAAATACCATAAGGAAAGATGCAATTTATGGGAGATATTCTGTAACCAATGCTAGCCATGAGGAAAAAGTAAAGGAAATGTCCTTCACAAAGAGGGAAGTATTGCCTTGCTTATTTAAAAATGCGATTTTAGTGCTTTCTTTGTATGTTTACAGAAAAAGTCAACTGTGATCTGAAAACTATAACAGGCAACCCAAAATTTGTGAGGGCAAAAGAGAAAGGTGTAAATAAGAGGCAAAGTATTGGGATTGTTTAATTAAGCTGATAAAATCTAAAAGTATGAAATATAAAAGGAGTTTCTAGTATTTCTGTCTTTTAAATTTTGAGAGCTCTTCAAGTTAATATGATCCCAATTCTTTAAAAATCAAAAGGCATCATCCTTGAAATTACAGATCTAACAAAATCTGGGGGGAAAGTCCAAAATCCCTTTGTCAAGCACCTGGACTAGAATGATGCACTGGGAAAGAGACGGGGCTTTATAAAGAACAAACTCTTTATAAAAATGGTAACAAATATCTTCCTATTGACAGAATAATGGGATAGCAAATCAGAGAGAAGCATTAGATGCAATTCATCTTGACTTTAAAAAGAGTTTGATTCAGTCTTGTATGAAGTACTAATCAAGAAATGGAGGAAAGTGTGCTGAAGGCCTCACTGCTGGTAAGTGGGTCAGCATCTGGTCCATTCAGTCAATCAGAGGAACTCAGAATATTGCAATTAATAGCTCAATATGTCAGGATCTATAGCATACTTGAGATCATATGCAACTAATGCGATAACATAGATATGGGATGAATAAAATAGAAAAGGAATGGGAAACAATACTTTTCCTTCCAATAATAAGTACCAACATTAACATAATTACCAATAGATATTTTTCTTTGGTGCTGTGCCTTATCTATTTCAAAAGGTCTTTATAGTATATCATTTTAAAACTTGGAAGATGAAATAGTTTATCAAGTTTAATGGATAGAGATAATTGGTGTGTTGAAAGTGTCCACATGATATTTTAGCACAGTAGTATGGTCAACAACAAAAGGAGGAATCATTTTATATCTATTTGTAAATTCGTTCTATAATAATAGTAATAATCTTACCTCCCATGTATTGAGTACTAAATATTTTAAGCATTAATACACATTATTTCTCTGAATGTAGACAACATGTGTAGGATGCATTATTATCAGGTATTTTCTAATCTCATAGACATCCAGATGAACACAAATATATAGAGAAACAGCTCAGGATTTGGAAAGTGATTTAGGATTATCTAATCCAGCCTTTTTCAAGGTGAAGGCACTTCCATCCCATGTCTACATAAACAGATTGTTGAAAACCTGCACAGAAAGGGGATAGGGCACTGAGAAAATAATCTATTAAGAAATATATAATAAAATTGTTTTTGTTGTTGTTATTGTAGTCTGTTCTTTTAATGACAGAGAAAGGTCATTTACTGAATATAATGGACAACAAAAGGAAAGTAGGATAAGCTATTTAAAAATGTTATTAGATTTGGTGAATGAACTTAGGTTGTATGGCCTTGAACAGTTCCAGTTTAGTAGGTGGGAGCAGAAGACATTTTGGCGGGGTGAAGGTAGGGTTGTGTTTGTGTAAAATTGGAGTAAAGGGATAAACCATTTGAAGAGTAATGGCTATGAAAAGGGTAAAACAAGAGATGAGAAAAAACTAGCAGTAGGAACAAGGTGATTTCAATGCAGGGCCCTTTTGAAGGAAGAAATGAGCTCTAGAGGAGGGTAAACTTTTCCTTAGACATGGCAGGACCAATCAGACACGTGCATAGGGAAGGATGTCGTCCTGAAGGAAGAGATCATTGCAGATAAAAATCGTGTGAGTGGTTTAATAAGAACATAGCTACTATGGTAGGTAAGTCATGGAACTGCTGAGGGGAATAGAGCAGGACTGGAAAGTTTATTTTAGCATTCATATGTAGTTTAATATGTGCTGCTTGCGTCATCTGGGTCTTCATGGCATTTTAAGTAACGGCAGAAGAAGGGGGAAGGCAAATTCGTTTTATAAAATAGAATATACAAGACATTTTGCGGAAAAAAACAAAACATACACTTTCTTTGGCCCTGGCCAGCTAGCTCAGTTGGTTAGAGCATTGTCCTGATACACCAATGTTATAGGTTCAATCCTGGTCAGGGCACATACAAGAGACAGCCAATGAATGAATAAATAAGGAGAACAACAAATTGATTCCCTCTCTCTCTCTCTCTCTCTCTCTCTCTCTCTCTCAACAACTAAAAAACAAGAAATAACCCATTTATTTGCTCATTATTCTTTTTATTTTTTTATATTTTACTAGAGAACCGGTGCACAAAAATTTGTGCACTCGGCGGGGGAGGGGGTCCCCCAGCCCGGCCTGTGCCCTCTCGCAGTCTGGGACCCCTCGGGAGATAACGACCTGCTGGCTTAGGCCTGCTCCCGGGTGGCAGAGGGCACGCCCAATCCCTAGGTGCAGCCCCTGGTCAGGCTCAGAGCAGGGCCGATTGGGGAGTTGGGGAGCCTCCCTGTCATGCACAGAGCAGGGGCGGATCAGGAGGTTGCGATGCCACCCTCAGTCACGCTCAGGGTAGGGCCGATTGGGGGGGGTGGGGCACTGCCCCCTGTCACACTCAAGGG